>NW_016107661.1:359090-367289 GCF_001604975.1 Cebus imitator | reverse complement strand
AAAAAAAAAAAAAAAAGAGAAAAACATCAAAAATGAATCCTGTCGCACATGCATGGGTATTCACACATGGAAAAGAAAAGCAGGACAGAGACCCTAGGTCCCTGACGGGGCAGGAGGAAGGGACCAGGTATGGGGAAGTGTGAGGGGCCAGGCCATCCTTTCATTTTGCCTCAAGAATGACGTGCACGTGTAACGTGGCGTGTGCGTGTGTCCATGTGCTGTGTATGTTTGTGTGTGCACTACCTCAGAATCAAGAGGAGGGCTGCCAAGGGGGTGGAGGAAGAAGGAGACCTAGAGTGAGAAGCAAGAAGGCAGCTGTGGAGCTGAAAGAACGCAGGTGGAACTGCACCCACGTGGCTCTCCCTCCATACCAACTGAGGCCAGTACCCCCTTTCCCACTGGCACCAAGGAGAGAGGGCCAGACACAGCCCCCACCTTCCATGCAGGAAACGAAGCTCAGCGAAGGCCCCCAAGCTCATCAGTGGTGGAGCTGCGGCTCACACCCTGACTCCAGAGCCCACTTGGGTCTCAGTCTACATGCTGGGCACCTCCACTCCTGCAGCTTGGGTCCACAAGGGCAGCAGTCAGTGGTGTCATCGCCAGTGACAATGGGCACTGTTCACACACAAAGAGCCACACACAAAGGGCTTCCTGGCTGAAAATCCTCCTGTGGGCTCAAAGGGCCCCAGAGACCCCACAGGAGCCCAAGGCTATCCTGGAAATCCCAGCTACAGGGAACCAACACACTCGAGGACCCAGGGCCTCAGGGCCTCCAGGGCACTTCTCAAACACTGCTAAAACAAAGGCATCCTTCACCCCTGGTTTTCTGTCACCCCCAGGGGTCTGGAGCCCAACAAGTCACTGCCTCCCTGACCAAGGGATTTGGACTCTGGGTGGCTTGCAGGTGTCTGGGTGACTTGGAAAGGGAGGAAACAGCCACAAAAATGCAAACCACACAACCCCTTCCTTGGGAGGCCTCCAGACGTTTCCCTCACAGTCTCGATCCCCTACACACCAGCCTCCGGGTGGGAGGAATACATGTGTTTGTCACCCTTTACAGCTAAGAAAAACCAAAACCATAAGGCCACGGGTCAGAGGCTGTCTTGGGGATGGCCAGGGAGGGGGACAGCCCCGTCCCTTCTACACAGGCCACGAGTTAATCAAGAAGCCTTCTGTGGCCCCCTTTTGTCTGTTGCACCTTGTCAATATCTGGTGGTACACAGTGTGCAATGAACGCCACCAGACATTCACGAGAGGAAAACAGGAACATTCTTTATCACTGAAATGAGCAAAACTTGAAAGGGCAGGAGGCCCGGGACACGGCAAGGCCTGCCGAGAACACAGGTAAAAATCGAAGCACAGGCATCTACGAGCACAGATGGATACAACCGAGCGGAGGAGCCACAGCAAACCACCGTCAGAGCCATGGAGGGCATGGAGGGGGCCGAAGAGTCAAGCGGGGCCTTGCTGTTCTGCCTGTAAACACCTGCACCACCTGCCTGTGTCTGAACTCGGCACTCAGAGTTTTCAGGGAAAAAGTCTGACCCACGTTAATCAGAATAGAGTTCAGGGCCCACCGAGTCAGAGGTTCCCGGTCTGGACCCTTGAAAAGCATTTGTCTCCAAACCCACCAACCCTGGGACACCCCTGATAAAAACAGGCCAGACTCAGACCTTAGCAGAAAGGCCTTTCCTCCGCACCCGCAACACGGAGACCACGTCTGCCATAGGCAGATGCTTCTCGTCCTCCCCGACCAAGGGGGCGGAAGCTGTGCTATGGGGACAGGAAGCCCAAGTCATAAGGGGGCCTGGGTGACAAATGTCCTGCCTGTCCCATTCCAGGTAACCCAGGCTTCCTCCTCACCTTCCAGATTCCCCCAGCCCAATGATCCCCAAGGTGAAAGTTGCCGCAACCTGACCTAAAGGCCAAGGCGAAGCTCCCCGCTCTGCAGACCAGATTCCACCTGCCCTGCCCACTACCACCCTCACTTTCCCGGCCTGGGCTATTCCCTCCTTGGGACGCCGTGGTAAGGCCAGCCTGGACCACCTTGCAGGCTGCCTGCCAGCTTGTTGTCAAAGCTCCCACCACCACTCTCCTCATAGTGTTACCGCTTTTTCTCGTGTACCAGTTGGCTCACTCTGCCTTCCCCTGCCCAAGAGCAGGCATCATCTCCAACAACACGGTCCCATATCCTCATGACCTCCACCCTCCACACCGTAAGAGCTGGATGGACACTCACCTAATGAATGAAAGCAGATGATGGTGTTACTGGTGTCTAACAGTCAGGGAAACTGAGGCCCAGTGAGGCTGAGTGACCTGCTCAGGCCACACAACCAGGGAGGGATGTTCTCACTGGGACCCCCATGCAGGCTCCAGAACCTGCATTCTCAGCCATTCAAAGGAAGCCAGGATGTGAATGAACACCCAGAATGCCTCCCTCCTAAGAAACACAGCAGCCCAGGGAACCAAGACACCACGGGCGGACTTCACTGGGCTGCCTCAGCCATCATCCCCACCTGAGGAAGCGGGAGTGGCAAGGCCACGAGGCGTCTGCAGGGGCTCCAAACAGCTCACTGATTCCACCTGCAGAAAATTCTTCTCATGGTCTAACAGAACAGGTGGTCCTGGTTACCAGTCTCACAAAATCAGCTGATGCATTGCCAATAAACCTCAATTGAACCAAACCTGCACCAGATCAGGTCCCAGGATACCCCCACCAGATGGGAGGCCAGAGGGGGTGGCAGCCCCACAGCCTTCCAGCGCCCTGGGGGTCCCACCCTGTCGTATCACCCACGTGTTGATCCCCCTGGGCCCACCATGCCACCATGCTTCCCTGCCCACTATCAACCCCCCACCCAGCTAGGGAAGTCACCATGGGCTGGGATCTTGATTTCCTTTTTTCTTTTTTTGCAGATGGTGTCGCACACTGTTGACCGGGCTGGAGTGCAGTGGCACGATCTTGGCTCACCGCAACCTCCACTTCCTGGATTCAAGCGATTCTCTTGCCTCAGCCTCCAGAGTAGCTGGGATTACTGGTGCCTGCCACCACACCCAGCTAATTTTTTTTTTTTTTTTTTTTTTTTTTTTTTTTTTTTTTTTTTTTTTTTTAAAGTAGGCACGGGGTTTCACCGCATTGGCCAGGCTGGTCTCAAACTCCTGACCTCGCGATCCACCCGCCTCCCAAAGTGCTGGGATTACAGGCATGAGCCACCATGCCCGGCCTTGATTTCTTTATCTGCACACTTGAGATGAGAGGGCTACCCAAAATTCAGGATGTCCCGAGGATTAAAAAAAAAGCCCATTTACACAAAGGAGCCTCCAGCAGATGCGAACACCCTAGCTAGACGTTCCTTTCTGACCTCCCATATGTAAATATGATACCATATTAAATACAGGGCTCTGGCTCCCAGTGCGGAACACAAAGCTGAGAACAACTATGACTACGTAGAAACGCTGGTGCGCTGACGTGGCATAAGCTGTAGCCACCGTTTCTGATTGGGGTTTGGGGTGTGTCCACCCCAGCCAACACATCCCTTTTCTGGAAATAGCCTCCATTACCCTCAGGGTGGCCCCCACCCCTGGACAGGGGCGGTTTGGCCCCAAGGTAGACACCAGCAAGCTGGGTGATCCGGATTCTCCCTTCTGGGGAATGGGACCAGGGACAACGGCAGCACTTGGTCCTCGACCAGCCTGGTGGGCAGCGATGGCCTTGTGCATGCCAGAACACCCAGGGCACTCTGCAGGATGGCAGGATGACGCTGAAGCTGGGGCCAAACATGGGCTCTGGATTCTCACAGCTTCCACTTCTCCTTTTCCCCTGAAGTTCCTGGGACTTCCCTCCGAGACTTCACTACACTCCATTTCTTCCCTAGGCTGGCTTCCATAAATGGCACTGAGATGGCCAATTTCCAAAGAATTAAAACCATAATAAAAAGCACTTAGGAAAGAGCTCCTATAAACCAATAAAAAAATAAAAGAGTTATCTTTCTGTGTGTGTGACAGAGTCTCGCTCTGTCGCCCAGGCTGGAGTACAGCGTGGCATCATCTCTGCTCACTGCAACCTCTGGCCTCCTGGGTTGAAGCGATTCTCCTGCCTTCAGCCTCCCCAGGAGCTAGGATTATAGGTGCCCAACACCACACCCAACTAATTTTTGTATTTTGAGTAGAGACGGCATTTCGCCATGTTGGCCAGGCTGGTCTCGAACTCCTAACCTAAGGTGATCAGCCTGCCTCGGCCTCCCAAAGTGCTGGAATTACAGGTGTGAGCCACCGAACCTGGCTACTCAATTGTTTCAATGTGTAAAGTACTTCACCAGGCACTTCAACAGGAGGATAAGAAACAGATGGCCCATTCTCATGCAGAAAGGCTCTCAACCACACTGGTCATCAGGAAAAAGTACAATGAGAAATCCAAGGCGAAGTTGAAAAAAAAAATTAAAAATAGCATGCACCCCTCACCCTACCTACTGCCAGTATGAACGCAGAGTGAACAGCACCTGTGTTCTTGCCTGCAGAAATGCAAGTTAGCTCACTCACTCAGAAAAGTTTAAAATCTACTAAGGCTGAGCGCACCCAAGGGCCCCAGCAAGTCCACACCCAGACACAAAAATGCACCCAAAGAGATTAGACTCAAGGGCACCACCGTCAGACACAAGGATGTCCCCAGCAGAATTGCTCCCCTGGCGCCTTGCCACGGGCAGCACCCAGATGCTGGAGGGTCCCACAGCAGATATGAGACCACTCATTGCTCACAGACCCCGCCAGGGCATCACATCCCATCTCATTCCGAGGTGGATCAAGAAGAGCTTCTCCTCCAGTTCTCTCAAGTTCAAACCCAAGCAGAACTCGCCCAGGGTGGAAGTCAGGAGGGGGTTACCAGGGAAGAAGGAGGAGGCAAATTGTTCAGAAGGGGACAACGGGGGCCTCCGGGAGCCGGTACTGCTCTATTTTTCTCAACATGTTCACTTTGTGATCATTTATCAAACGCATGTTGATGATCTGTACATTTCCTAGAAGTATGGTAGCCTTGGCCAGGCCCAGGGGCTCACGCCTGTGATCCCAGCTACTCCAGAAGCTAAGGTAGGAGAGCTGCATGAACCCGGGGGGCCGGGGCTGAAGTGAACCAAGCTCTCACCACTGCACTCAAGCTTGGGTGACAGAACGAGACTCTGTCTCAAAAAAAACAAATACATAGGCTGGGCGCGGTGGCTCATGCCTGTAGTCCCAGCACTTTGGGAGGCCGAGGTGGGTGGATCACAAGTTTAGGAGTTCAAGACTAGCCTGGCCAAGACAGTGAAACCCCATGTTGGCCGGGCGTGGTGGCTCACGCCTATAATCCAAGCACTTTGGAGGCCAAGGCAGGTGGATCACCCGAGGTCGGGAGTTCAAGACCAGCCTGACCAACATGGTGAAACCCCATCTATTAAAAAAAAAAAAAAAGAAAGAAAGAAAGGAAAGAAACTCCAACTCTACTAAAAATACAAAAAATTTGCTGGGTGTGGTGTCAGGCATCTATAATTCCAGCTACTCAAGAGGCTGAGGCAGAGAACTGCTTGAACCCAGGAGGCGGAGGTTGCAGTGAGCCAAGATCGTACCACTGCACTCCAGCCTGGGCGACAGAGTAAGACTCCATCTCTAAATAAATAAATAAATGTCTCAATTTATTATTTTTCATTTACTTGATTAATTTATTGCTTTAGAGACACGGTCTGGCTGTCACCCAGGCTGGAGTGCAGTGGTGCAATCTTGGTTCACTGCAACCTCAGCCTGTTGTGTTCAAGAGATTCTCCCATCTCAACCCTAATCTGAGTACCTGGGATTACAGACAGATGCACACCACCACACCTGCCTAATTTTTTTTTTATTTTTAGCAAAGACAGGGGTTTCACCATGTTGGCCTGGCTGGTCTCAAACTCCTGACCTGAAGTGATCTGCCTGCCTCAGCCTCAGCCAAAGTGCTGGGATTACTGGCATGAGCCACCATGCCTGGTCCCCGGCCCCCAATTTTAAATGTCTATGTACAGTATGTGTACATACACACTTTTTTCCCCCCAAAGCATTAAAGCAATCTTTCCTTTCTTTTGATTCCTCAGAAGGTTCCCTGGGAGTCTGGGCTCTTAGAGACATCACAGAGAGTGTCTGTTCTGCGGGGTAGGAGCCCTGCTGGAAGAAAACTTCGGGTATGTGAGCAGTGGTGCCAGTGATGACCCCTGGGGAGCTAATGCAACCTTCTGCCCACCTCAGGGATGCCAGGCCTGCCTGAGGCCCCACACCCAAGACCAGGTGAGGGGACGCAAGGCCCCAGCAAGCTGGATGAAAGGACTTCTCACAGCCTCCGGTCTTGATTTCAGTCACGCCTCAAACCTCTTGCTTCTTTCCCCCGTTCTATGGAAAGGCAAATGACAGAATGCTCATTCAGGATCAAGTGAACACCCCCCAACACTGCTCCAGGTTTTCTGCAAACAAGCAAAGGGACACAGGCCCCTCCTTGGGTACAGGTGGGGGCTGAACTCTGGGCAGTTCTACAGCTGCTCAGCAAGCACAAGTCAGGCACTGCAGGGATGGTGCACATGACACCATGCCATCCTCCACTGGACAAGATGACCCCAAAGCGAGAACAAAGCTGGACAGCCTCACAGGATACAAGGGAAGGGCGTGGGGAAAGCCAGGCAACATGGGACCCAGGCGGCACTGGGTCTGGGAAGTGGGCAGGCAGGAGAGGTCACCGCTCCAGGGTTATCCAGGAAATACAAAACATTTTCCAGAAAACGTCCAGCCCGGCTTTTTTTTTTTGAAAAACAAAAGCCGGGCTGGACGAGGGCCAGGGTCTGTCCCTCCCTGCTGGCTCACATGGACTGGCAGCCAGACATGAAAGGGGCCCAGGGAATCAGAGGTGACCCCCAGGGTTCAGCCAGGGAACATGGGGTCCCATTGAGCTGATGAATGGCCAAGGCCCCTGAGGAAGTCACTGGCAGAGCTAGGGCTACTGTCAGCCCAGGACTCTGAAGCCCCTGCTCCTCCCACCACACTCCTACAGGGTTGCCCCCCACAGCAGGTGCAATTTTCACAGCCTATTAGGATTGCTTTTACCTTTGAATGTACCCTACTATGAAACTCAAGCCCTTTAAAAAAAATTGTATTAACTTTTTAAATAAACAGAACGTGGCCTCAGCTGCTCAGGCTGCAACGCAATGGCGTGATCTCAGCTCACTACAACCTCTGTTTCCTGGGTTCAAGGAATTCTCTTGCCTCAGCCTCCCGAGTAGCTGGGATTGCAGGCACCTGCTACCACGTCCAGCTAATTTATTGTATTTTTAGAAGAGATGGGTTTTACCATGTTGACCAGGCTGCTCTCAAACTCCTGACCTTAAGTGGTCCACCCACCTCGGCCTCCCAAAGTGCTAGGATTACAGGCATGAGCCACTGTGCCAGGCCAAATTTTATTAATTTATTCTTTAGAGACAGAGTCTTACTCTGTTGTCCAGGCTGGAGTGCAGTGTGGCAATCATGGCTCATTGCAGCCTGGATATCCTGAGCTCAAGCATCCTCCCACCTCAGCCCACCAAGTAGCTGGAACTAAAGGTGCACGCCACTACACGCTGACAAACTTTGTATTTTTTGTAGAGACAAGGTTTTGCTGTGTTGCCCAGGCTGGTCTGAAACTCCTGAACTCAAGTAATCTGCCAGTCCTGGCCTCCCAAATTGCTGGGATTACAATGTCAGCCACCATGCCTCACCTAGAATGACTGTTTCATGGGCACTGGGTTTCTTTCTGGTGTGATGAAGATATTTTGGAACTAGACAGTGGAGAAGGCTGCACAACACAAGTATACTAAAAACCTCCAGACTGGACATTTTCAGTGTGACTTATATGCTGTGAATTAGATCTCAACAAAGCTGTTATTAAAAAAGAACAGCCAGGTGTGGTGGCTCACACTTGTAGCCCCAGCACTCTGGGAGGCCGAGGCAGGCGGATCACAAGGTCAAGAGATCAAGACCATTCTGGCCAACATGGTGAAACACTGTTTCTACTAAAAATACAAAAAAATTAGCTAGGCATGGTGGCACACACCTGTAGTCTCAGCTACTCAGAAGGCTGGGGCAGAAGACTCGCTTTAGCCCAGGAGGCAGAGGTTGCAGTGAGCCGAGATCGCGCCACTGCACTCCAGCCTGAGCAACAGAACGAGACTCCATCTCAAA
>NW_016107661.1:356472-358265 GCF_001604975.1 Cebus imitator | reverse complement strand
TTTTTTTTTTTTTGAGACTGAGTCTCACTCTGTCGCCAGGCTAGTGTACAGTGGCGTGATCTCGACTCACTGCAACCTGCAACTCATTGGTTCAAGCAATTCTACTACCTCAGCCGTCTAAGTAGCTGGGATTACAAGCACTCACCACCACACTTAGGTAATTTTTTGTATTTTTAGTAGATACAGAGTTTCACTATGTTGGTCAGGCTGGTTTCAAATGCCTAACCTTGTGATCCCCCCACCTTGGCCTCTCAAAGTGCTGGGATTACAGGTGTGAGCCACCTCGCCCAGCCAAGATTTCTTAAACGTAACTCCAAAAGCATCATTCACTTAAAAAGCAATAAATTAGGCTGGGCGAGGTGGCTCACACCTGTAATCCCCATACTTTGAGAGGCCGAGGCAGGTATATCACCTGAGGTCAGGAGTTCAAGACCAGCCTGGCCAACACCATGAAACCCTGTCTCTACTAAAAATACAAAAATTAGCAGGGTGTGGTGGCCAGCATCTGCAATCCCAGCTACTTGGGACGCTGAGGTAGGACTGCTTGAACCCAGGAGGCAGAGGTTGCAGTGAGCCAAGATCAAGCCATTGCATTCCAGCCTGGTGGACAAGAGTGAGACTGAGTCTTTTAAAAAAACAAACAAAAAAAAAAAAGCCGGGCCCAGCTCACGCCTGTAATCCCAGCACTTTTGGGAGGCCAAGGAGGGCAGATCACGAGGTCAGGAGTTCGAGACCAGCCTGGCCAACATGGTGAAACCCCATCTCTACTAAAGATACAAAAAAATAGCCAGACGTGGTGGCATGTACCTGTAATCCCAGATATTCGGGAGGCTGAGGCAGGAGAATCACTTGAACTCAGGAGGCAGAGGTTGAAGTGAGCCAAGATCACGCCACTGCACTCCAGCCTGGGTGACAGGGCAAGATTCCATCTCAAAAAAAAAAGCAATAAATTTGAATTCATCAAAATTCATAACTGCTCTTCAAAAGAAACACCATTAAAAATATATGCTGGGCATGGTGGCTAACAACTGTAATCCCAGCGCTTTGGGAGGCTGAGATGGACAGATCACCTAAGGTCAGGAGTTCAAGACCAAGCTGGCCAATATGGTGAAACCCTATCTCTACTAAAAATACAAAAATTAGCCAGATGTGGTCGTGCACGCCTGTAGTCGCAGCTGTTCGGGAGGCTGGGGCAGAATCGCTAGAACCTGGAAGGCGGAGATTGAAGTGAGCCAAGATTGTGCCACTGCACTCCAGCCTGAGTGACAGAGAGAGACTCCCTCTTAAAAAAAAAAAAGAAAAAGAAAAAGAAAATTAAAAGACAAGCCAGACTTGAAGAAAATATGTGCAAATCACATGGCTGATACAGGAATCCTATCCAGAACACATAAAGAACTCTTTGTTACAACTCCATAAGATAAAACAATCCAGTTTTTAAAAATTCGACAAAAGACTCAAATAGACATTTTTCACACACACATACACATATACGAACAGAAAGAACGCCAGGCTCGGTGACTCACACCTGTAATCCCAGCATTTTGGGAGGCCGAGGCCGGTGGATCACCTGAGGTCAAGAGTTCAAGACTAGCCTGGCCAACATGATGAAAACCCTGCCTCTACTAAAAATACAAAAATTAACCGGGCGTGGTGGCGGGTACCTGTAATCCTAGCTACTCCAGAGGCTGAGGAGGGATGATCACCTGAAATGAGGAGGAGGAAGCTGCAGTGAATTGAGATCCCACCACTGCTCTCCAGCCTGCGTGACAGAGGGAGACTATATCCCAAAAAAA
>NW_016107661.1:350144-355477 GCF_001604975.1 Cebus imitator | reverse complement strand
AGACGGGGTTTCACCATGTTGACCAGGATGGTCTCGATCTCCTGACCTCGTGATCCACCCGCCTCGGCCTCCCAAAGTGCTGGGATTACAGGCTTGAGCCACTGCGCCCGGCCAAGAAACTTTTCTTATCAGGTGACTGAATGGTCCATGGGGGCAACCCCCAAAACCATTTCAAACATCTCCACCGCCCCCAGTCTGCCTCCCACCCTAGACCTTATGGAGTTCTCTTTAAGGAGAGAGGAGAGGAGGGTAGTCTAGGAAACCAATGGGGGCACAAAGGCAAGGGCCAGCATCAAACCCTTACACCAAGCAAAGGACCAGGAGAGATGAATAAAGAGAAGCACAAGAGTCTGTAAGGTCCCAGGAATGGATGGAGAAGAAAATGGAAGAAAGCACAGCTGGAGAGGACCTGTGGACTAGACTGGCCCAGAACACTGCTGGCACTAGCAGCATGACCCAGACAGCAGATGGGTTTCTCCTGTGTGCCAATGCCAATCAATTAATAGTGGCTGACTCGGGTGTTCTATGATGGATGCTCAGTGGGAAGGAGGGCCATGAGTGATTAGCAATGACATTTCAGCCACAGTGGGATCCAGAAGTGGGCTGTCAATGCCATGTATGCGTCATTTTGCCCAGCCCAAGTGAAGGGACATCAAGAGAGCTCAGGTCCCAGGTGACAGGAAGTGCCACTCAACTTTTTGATATCTCTGTCATGCCAGTCCTTACTACGATTAGGGTCATTAGCCAGTCACCTAGCCTCCTTTATGAGCAATTACAGTAGCTAGCATTTGGCAGGGACTTCTGAGCCAGGTGTGGTTCTGAGGGCTATATAAGCACCAGACCATTTTACAGATGAGGAAATCAGGATCCAGGGGGTTAAGCAACCTCAACCAAGGTCACTCAGCCAGAGACATGCTGGAAGAACATCAGAGGTGGAAGAGGACAACCACAAACTGTTCCATCGGACACGGGGCCATCAGACCTCGGAACTTCCAGGGAGACCCCAGGGCCCAACCCCCTAGAGGCTAGGCTACCCTGCTACTGGGCCTGGGATACAGCTGTGCTCTCTCCAGCAGGCAGGCAACAGTGTGTTCTGCCCAGCTCTGAATCCATCGCCTTCAGGGTGCCCCCAAACTGTGCTGGTTCCCCTCACTTCAACCAGTGGCCCCAGATCTTCACCTTGTCACACCTTACAAAACCTGGGCAGAGCAGTTTTTTGTTTTTTCATATATACATATGTGTGTGTGTGTCTGTGTGTGTGTGTATATATATATATAGACACATATATATATGTGTGTGTATATATATATATAGACACATATATATATATATGTGTGTATATATATATATAGACACATATATATATATATGTGTGTATATATATATATAGACAGGCCCCATTGGGTCCCAGTGGGTCCGAGGCAGGGTCTGCCATGTCTAACAGACCTCCCCTCTGTGGACCTGGCCCACACTCAGAGAACTGGGGGTGCCCAGAGATATCCAGGAGACTGGGACATCAGATCACATAAGAAACCAGGATCTGAGGAGCCAATCTGGATGTCCCCATGATGCCCAAGTTCTCGCTCCTCTTCCTCTTCTCCTTTCCACCACAAATGACCGCAGAAGGAGATGGAGGGTGAGAATCTGGAGCCAGACGTTCCCAGTCAACCCATGTTCATTAATAGAGGCAGGAAGAGGAGCGGGGAACAAGGCTGCCTGGGAGCCCCACATCTGGTCCCGATTCCCAACTGTGCTTCCATCCAGCTGAAACCTTGACAGGCACTTCCTCCTTGGTAACGGGTGGGTCCTCTCCAAATACTCTCCTGTCCTCTCAGCAAGGACCCTGGCCTCTCTCCATCAATTCTAATCAGTCCCACTCCCCCAACCCCCACACACCGAGAGCCTCCGTCTTGATGGGTGGGAAAGACCCCAAACCACTGGCTTGGTCTCCACACCAAGCCACCAAAGAAAGCGAAAATCGGCCCCGTGGTGAGGTCAATCTGACGACAATGAGCCCTTTCTAGGCAAGAACGAAGCGCCGGGACCCGGGCTCAGCACCCCGCCCCGCCCTCAGGGCTTCCCCCAGGAGCTCCCCCCGGAGAACGGAGCTGAGGCGCCGGGGCGAAGGAACTGCCCCAAGGTCACCCCAGCCGTGCAGTGGCAGTGCTGGACACCGCTCGGGCAGGTTCCTCCGGGGTCCCCAGCCACGCCTAAGGCTCGGGACCGCGGGGCCAGGGGGCCGCGCGAAGACTCTGGGTAGGAACAAGACCCAGAGAGGACCGAGTAGCGCGCCCCGCCCCCAGCTCCCCGCCCCCGCGCCCGCCGGGCCCGCCGGGCCCGCCGGGCCCGCGTTCCAGCCCGCGCCCCGCCGAACGCGCCGGGGACCTGGCGCTCACCGGACTTCGGCGGGTAGCGATAGGCCGAGTTCGCCTGGATGTCGATGTCCTCCACCCCCGCGATGCGACGGCTGAGAATGGAGCCCATGGTGAGCGGCGCTGCCGGGCCGGGGATGGGGCCGGGGCCAGAACCGGGACGGCGGCAGCGGCGGCAGCGGCGGCGTCAGCGGGGTCCTCACACGGACATGGCCCGGGCCAGGCCGCAGCACGGACGCTTGTCCACGGCCGCGGAGGCGCCTCGAGCCCCACCCCCGGCTCGGCCACGGGCCTGACGCCACAGCGGCCCTCCGCCTCCCGGGCCCGGGGCACAACGGGAAATGGAGTCCTCTTGCCGCCGAGGGCGCCGGGAAGCAGCGCGGAAAGCCCGTCTGGAAACTCTATTTCCCAAGACGCTCCGTTCCCAGGCCCTCTGACGTGTTGATAAGCACTCTGGGACAAACCAAATGGACCTAAATTCAGAGGGAAGGAACCACCAACTGCACCGCAAATGGTCCTTCCCTCTGCGTTCCAAGCAGTGCACTAACATATTAACTCTTTTAGTCATTTCATTATCTGTTCGCTTAGCACCTTCCACTTGCCCCCTCTGAAATAGCTCCCTGAGTCGCTGTAGTTCTCCCTATTCCCCTGTTTTTGTCTCCCGCCCCGACCGGCAGAGGGCGCAGCAGCACCTGCTACGCGGAGCCCACCTGTAGGGCGTGCACCGAGAACGCGAAGCACCTGTTTTGGCCTTGGCCAGAATTCGAGACATCTCTCCGGCCCCACGTCCAAAACAGTTTAAAAACATTATTTTACAGCCCTCACGGAAGGGAGTAGACTCTCCCCATTTTACACACAGAGAAACTGAAGCACAGAGGAGAGAGGGCCACATAAAATGTGCTGGGGGCAAGATTGCAAGAATCGTACTCACGATGAAAACCTTGCAACGTGCAAGATGTTCCCTGGCTTTTGACTCACACACAGCTCTGCAAATAGATCGGTTTTTACCTACTTTTCAGTTGAGGAACTGGGATTCTGAGAAGGTGATTTCCCAAGTCAAGCCTGCTGTACCAAGAAAGCAGCTAGGGAGGGCAGGGCAGACAGTCTCAGATGGTCAATTCACCACAGTCCACATGGAAATGCTTCTTTGTTTGTTTGTTTTTGAGATGGAGTTTCGTTTTTGTTGCCCAGGGTGGAGTGCAAGGGTGGGATCTCAGCTCACCACAACCTCCACCGACCAGGTTCAAGCAATTCTCCTGCCTCAGCTTCCTGAGTAGCTGGGATTACAGGTGCGCACCAGCATGCTCACCTAATTTTCTGTATTTTTAGTAGAGTTGGGGTTTCTCTATGTTGGTCAGGCTGGTGTGGAACTCCCAACCTGAGGTGATCCGCCTGCTTCAGCCTCCCAAAGTACTGGGATTACAGGCATGAGCAACCATGCCTGGCCTGGAAATGCTTCTTATACCCTTCCAGAGGCCAGAGACCAGGATCCTGTCTTCCTTTTTTTCCTTGTTCTGTTGCCCAGTCTGGAGAGAAGTGTCACTATCTCAGCTCACTACAGCCTCTGCCTCCCGTGTTTCAAAGCGATTCTTGTGCCTCAGCCTCCCCAGTAGCTGGGATTACAGGCATGCACCATTACACCTGGCCAATTTTTGTGTTTTTAGTACAGACGGGGTTTCGCCACATTGGCCAGGCTGGTCTCGAACTGCTGGCCTCGAGTGATTCACCTCCCAAAGTGTTGGGATTACAGGCTTGAGCCACCACACCTGGCCTCATCCTTCCTCTTGCTGAGGATCTTGGGAAGCTAAATGAGTATGGCAGCTGAGAGCCTTGTGTGATTATGAGGAGGGTCCAGGCTTGGAGGAGCCTGATTAAATCTCCCCGCCCACAAGCAAGATCCACATTTACTGAGCACTTATTATGTGACAGGCATCATTCTGAAGGCTCTGTGCATATTCTCTTATCTAATTCTTTGATGTTGGCTGGGCGTGGTGGCTCATGCCTGTAATCCTAACACTTTGGGAGGCTGAGGCAGGCAGATACCCTGCACCCAGGAGTTCCAGACTTGGTACAACATGTCATGACCCTGTCTCTACCAAAAATTTCAAAATTAGCCAGGTGTGATGGCACACCCCTGTAGTCACAGCTACTGTGGAGGTGGAGGCAGGAGCATAGCTTGAGCCTGGGAGGTAGAGGCTACAGTGAGCCATTATCATGCACTGCAGTTCAGCCTGGGTGACAGAGCGAGATTCTATGTCTAAAAAGAATAAAAATTTTAAAAAAATAAAAAACACCATCGTAGCCAATATGGTGAAACCCTGTCTCTACTAAAAATACAAAAACATTAGCCAGGCATGGTGGCACATGCCTGTAATCCCAACTATTCTGGAGGCTGAGGCAGGAGAATTGCTTGAACCTGGGAGGCAGAGTTTGAAGTGAGCCGAGATCACACCACTGCACTCCAGCCTGGGTGACAGGGTGAGACTCTGTCTCAAAAAATAATAATAATGATAAAATAAAAACAATTAAAAATAGGCCAGGCACAGTGGCTCATGCTTGTAATCCCAGCTCTTTGGGAGGCTGAGGCATGCGTATCACTTGAGGTCAGGGGTTTGCAACCAGCCTGGCCAACATGGTGAAACCTCGTCTCTACTAAAAATACAGAAAATTAGCTGAGCATGCTGGTGCGCACCTGTAATCCCAGCTACTCAGGAGACGGAGGCAGGAGAATCACTTGAACCTGGGAGGTGGTGGTTACAGTAAGCCAAGATTTTGCCACTGCACTCCAGCGTGGGTGACAGAGCGAGACTCTGTCTACAAAATGATAATAATAATAAAAACAACTATCTGGCCAAGCACAGTGGTTTACACTTGTAATCCCAGCACTTTGGGAAGCCAAGGCAGACAGATCACCTGAGGTCAGGAGTTCGAGACCAGCTTGGCCAACGTGGCAAAACCCTG
>NW_016107661.1:332518-348899 GCF_001604975.1 Cebus imitator | reverse complement strand
TTTTGAGGTGGACTCACTCTGTCGCTAGGCTGGAGTGCAGTAGCACAATCTCAGCTCATTGTAACCTCTGCCTCCTGGGCTCAGGTGATTTTCCTGCCTCAGCCTCTCGAATAACTGGGATTACAGGCGATTCTCCTGCCTCAGCTTCTCGAGTGACTGGGATTACAGGCACATGCCACCATGCCAGCTAATTTTTGTATTTTTAGTAGAAATGGGTTTCACCATGTTGGCCAGGATGGTCTTGATCTCTTGACCTTGTAATCTGCCCGCCTCAGCCTCCCAAAGTGCTGGGATTATAAGCATGACCCATCTTGCCCAGCCTAAGCTGGATGTTTCATTAACTCTTCTCGACAGAGCTTTGTACTCAAGGTGTCCCCAGAGCCCTTTCACCGATATTTTTCTGTGCTTACCCACAGCCAGCTGGAAGACAGGCCCTTCCTGATTTGGTTCAAGTTCCTTCATCAACATCTGGATTGATTCATTTATTCATGTATGTATTGAGACAGAGTCGCTCTATCACCCAGGCTGGAATGCAGTGGCATGATCATGTGTGATCTCGACTCACTGTAACCTCTGCCTCCCGGGTTCAAGTGGTTCTCCTTCCTCAGCCTCCTCAGTAGCTGGGATTACAGGTGCCCACAACCATATCTGGATAATTTTTGTATTTTTAGTAGAGACGGGGTTTCACCATGTTGGCGAGGCTGGTCTCAAACTCCTGACCTCAAGCAATCTGCTCACTTTGTCCTCCCAAAGTGCTGGGATCACAGGCTTGAGCTATCATGCCTGGCCGATTCATTGATGTATTCAACAAATATTTATCATGCAGCCACTATGCGACAGGTGATGAACCAGGCAACAGACATTAAATGGTAGAGCAAACTAGACATGGAGGCTGCAGGCAGGTGAGGAACTAGACACTATAAAAGTTAACAAGTGTATCATTCCTCATTGGTTGCAATGAGCCAAAGTGGTGTGTGCTCTGGGAGAACGGATTGAGGTGTAATTGATACTACTGGCAGGTGAGTCAGGGAAGGGGTTGTTGTGGTTTTTTTTTGAGATGGAGTCTCGCTCTGTCGCCAGGCTGGAGTGCGATCTCAGCTCACTGCAACCTCCACCTCCTGGGTTCAAGTGATTATCCTGCCTCAGTCTTCCGAGTAGCTGGGACTACAGGCGCACGCCACCAAGCCCAGCTAATTTTTGTATGTTTTGTAGAGATGGGGTTTCACTATGTTGACCTGGATGGTCTCATCTCTTGACCTTGTGATCCGCCCTCCTCAGCCTCCCAAAGTGCTGGGATTACAGGCGACAGCCATCTCGCCTGGTTATTTTGTTTTGTTTTTTTAGTGAGATGGAGTCTTCTTCTGTCGCCCAGGCTGCAGTTTGCAATGGCATGATCTCAGCTCATTGCAATCTCTGCTTCCCAAGTTCAAGCAAGTCTCCTGCCTCAGCCTCCCGGATAGCTGGGATTGCAGGTGTGCACTACCACGCCCAGCTAATTTTTGTATTATTAGTAGAATGGGGTTTCAACTTGTTGGCCAGGTCGGTCTCGAATTCCTCACCTCAAGTGATCCACCCGCCTTAGCCTCCCAAAGTACTGGGATTACAGGCCTGAGCCACTGCACCCAGTTCAGGAAAGGGGTTTTTTGAGGAAGTGACAGTTAAGCCAGGACTTGAAATACAACTAATAGCCAGCTAGGCAAAGTGTGAGGGGGTAGGCTGCTCCAGGTTCTAGATAGGAGTAATGGCATATACAAAAGCTTCACAGTGGGAAAGATGGAATACGACACAGGGCTGGAATCAAGTGAAAGGGAGAGGACAGAATCCAACGTCAGGAGCAAGGCAAGGGCCACATCTTGCCTCTCATTCAGCCAGCATTGGGCTCTCTATGAAGACAGGGCCAGGCGCAGTGTCTCAGGCCTATAATCTCAGCATTTTGAGAGGCCAAGGCAGGTGGATCGCTTGAGCCTGGGAGTTGGAGACCAGCCTGAGCACCATGGCAAAACTCTGTCTCTACAAAAAATATAAACATTAACCAGGCTTGTGGTGTACAAATGTAGTCCCAGCTACTTGGAGGGCAGAGGTGGGAGGATTATTTGAGCCCGGGAGGTCGAGGATGCAGTGAGCCATGATTGTGCCACCGCACTCCAGCCTGGGTGACAGAGTGAGACCTTGTCTCAAAAAATAAAAAGGAAACATAAAGGCGGACCCTGGAGACAACTGGTAGCTTCCTTGTCTGAGTGCCCGAGTCTCAGGTCTAGACTTCTCAAGCCCTTGAGCAGGCAGGATCCTGGCCTATTGTGCTCCCAGATCCAGGCACCCAATGAGTGTCTGATAAACACGTCTATGAAATAAATGAAAGACTGGGGTGAGGAGGAGGAGGAGGCCAAGGCCCTGGGCCCTCCATCGACTGGCCATGTGAAGTCTGACAAAGCCTTGAACCTCTTGGGCCCTCAGGTGAGATAAGGGCACTGATGGAAGTGCCTTCTCCTCTCCCCGCCGCTAGGTGCTGGCCCCAGCTGTCACGTTCCATCCCAGCCTGCTAAGGAATCCAAAGTTCACTCTCCAGTCAGGCTCCTCTTGGCTGAAAATAGGCTTGTTTTTTAATTCCCTGTTGCCCCGGAAAAACAAGCTGGTTTAGAGGATGGGGGTGACGGGGTTACATGGAGACCAGTAGGGTGACCTTTGACTCTGCCAGCCCCACCTGCCCACTCTTGCCAGTCTGCTGGGCTGAGAGAGCTCCTCCTGGGCTGGGCAAGCCTGGGCAAGAAGCTGAGTAGTATGTGGACGAGGGTGGAAGGAGGGGCGCAGGTACTTCCTAACTCCCTGTACAAGACAAGCCCCAGTGGGCCCCGCCAGGACAGTGTCCCTCCTCCCTTGCCAGAGAGTCACCGTGAGTGTCTGCTCTTCTCTACAGGTTCTGAATGTCAGAGTCTAAGGCCGGATTCCAGCCTCAGTTTTACCTGTAAAAGAGGGCTGGGGCTTCCCAGAGTGGTCTAGATGGAGGCAAAGAGGCGAGAGTGCTAAAACCGTGCACCAAGCACCCGACCTGCACTCCGCCCCTGACAGGCATTCATCTTCCACAGCAGTGCTGTCAGTACTCAGCCCCACCGGTGAGAAAGTAAAGCCCAGAGCTCCAATAACTCGCTCAAGATTAAGCATTAAGTCATTAAGCAGTGTTATTAAGCAGCGGAGTCAAGCCTAACACCCAGGTCTGTCTGGCTCCTGAACCTGCCCGCCTTCTCCCATGCTGTGTTGCAGGCCCAGTGGTAATCATTATAGCAGTAATTCTATTCAGAGCTAGTTTTTATTGCCCGCCTACCCTATAGAGCACTTTGCCCACAATAATTCATGCAGATGAACTTTGCAAAGGTTAAGGGGCAACTCTTAGCATCAGCAAACATCTCTTAAAGCCATCAGGGTTTGCAAAATACTATTGCCCCTGAGTGATCCCCAAGCAGCTGGAAAGAAGCTTCAGCTATATTTCCCCGGGTCAGGTGGCTTCTGCCAATACTAAGTGCCTGCCTGGGAAGAGAACACTCAGGTCTGCCCCATTCCCATAGCCCAGGCTCCCAGCCCCAGCCCTCAGAGGCCAAGCCCACTGCACCCTGACTCCTTTCTCTTCCCAACCCTCTCAGCTATCTCGGTGCCCCAGCTTCCTCCACTACCCTACCCTGCACCCCAGGATATTTCAGGTCCAGTCCACTAGTTCCCCCACTCTCCTCCTCCCACCACCCAATGGGAGAGTCCTTGGCAGGCTTGAAGGGACGAGGTAGGAGCTGCAGCCCGAGGCAAGTCCCTCCATTCCAAACAATTCTGCGGGCAAGACAGACCCTGGAACCAGACAGATCAAGAACATCGCCTAGTTCAGACTGGAGCTCTCTAGCACCATCTGATCCTGGCAGTGCTACAGCCACAGTGATCCCTAAGCGTACAAGGGATCAGATCTACTTAAACACTTTGGTGGCCCTTAACTCACCCCCAAGGCCAGTGCCCACCTCCCTAGGGAATTTCTTATTTTTTGCAGACAGGATCTTACCCTCTTGCCCATGCACAATCATGGCTCACTGCAGCCTGAACCTCTAGGGCTCAAGGGATCCACCTACTTTAATCTGCTGTAGTGTTTTTTTTTTGAAACAGAGTCTCCTCTGTCACCAGGCTGGAGTGCAGTGGCGCGATCACAGCTCACTGAAACCTCTGCCTCAGCCTCCCAAGTAGCTGGGATTACAGGCGAGCGCCACCACACCTGGCGAATTTGGTATTTTTAGTAGAGGCAGGGTTTCACTATGTTTTCCAGGCTGGTCTTGAACTCCTGACCTCAAGTGATCTACCCATCTCGGCTTCCCAAAATGCTAGGATTATAGGCGTGAGCCACTGCGCCCTGACAATTTTTTTTATTTTTATTATTTTATTTTATTTTTTTAAGAGACGGGGTTTCACCATGTTGGTCAGGCTGGTCTTGAACTCCCGACCTCAGGTGATCTGCCTGCCTTGGCCTCCAAAGTGCTTGGATTACAGGCGTGAGTCACCACGCCTGGCCCCTATTTTTATTTTTGTAGAGACAAGGGTCTCACCATGTTGCCCAGGCTGTTCACAAACTCCTGGACTCAAGTGATCTGCCTGTCTCGGCCTCCAAAAGTGTTGAGATTACAGGTGTGAGCCATGGAACCCGGCTAGTTTTTTTTTTGAGATGCAGTCTCACTCTGCAGCCCAGGCTTAAGTGCAGTGGCGCGATCTTGGCTCACTGCAACCTCCGCCTCCCGGGTCCCGGTTCAGAGTTCTCATACCTCAGCCTCCCAAGTAGCTGGGATTACAGGCACGAGCCACCATGCCCAGCTAATTTCTGTATTTTTTAGTAGAGATGGGGTTTCACCATGTTGGCCAGTCTGGTCTTGAACTCCCGACCTCGTGATCCTCCCCCCCCCGGCCTCCCAAAGTGCTAGGATTACAGGTGTGCCTTTTTCAAACGAACTCACTCTGTCGCCCAGGTTGGAGCGCAGTGGCGCGAACTCTGCCTCCCGGGTTCAAGTGATTCTCCTGTCTCAACCTCCCGAGTAGCTGGGATTACACACACGCGCCACCACGACCAGCTAATTTTTGTATTTTTAGTAGAGTCGGGGTTTCACCATGGTCAGACTGGTCTCCAATTCCTGACCTGGTGATCCGCCAGCCTTGGCCTCCCAAAGTGCTGGGATTACAGACTTGAGCCCCCGTGCCAAGCCTGAAACCGGCTAATTTTCTTAACATTTGTATCTCTGTAGAGGCATGTTCTCAAACTCCTGGGCCTGGGAAATCCTCCTTCCTCGGCCTAGTAGTTGTTGGAATTACAAGTCACCGCGCCAACCCCGGAGGGCATTTTCCATCTCGCTAGGCTACACTCATCCTCCAGAGCAGTCCTCACAGCCTTCCACCCGGCTATTGCTCTCCTGTCGCCCCGGGCCAGAAGCAGAGAACGACACAACAAACAGTGACTCAACGAACGAGAGTGCGGCCACAGTGCGCAAGGAGCCGGACGAAGGTCACCGAGAGCGGCCGTGACCGCGCTTCACCGACCCCGGCCACTCCGAACCGGCCAAGGCCTCCCTAGCCACCCGCGACGTCGACCGGAAGCGCCATGTGCGGGTCTGTAAACACGGCCCGGCCGCCCCGCCCCCGGCCCGCCCCCGGCCTCCCTGGCCCAGGACCCGCCCCAGCCGCCTCCTCATTGGGCGACCAGCTTTGTTTACCTTATATGGCCAGGTCCTAACACCTCGAGGCTGCCTATTGGTCAAGATACGACCTCACTCACCTGACGTCACCCAGACCAAACGATGCAAATAAACCGGGGCATTCTGGGAATGGGAGTTTGAAGCCGCTCCGGAACTGGCTCCGCGGGGCCCTGGCGCCCGCCAGCTGATAGCCGAGATTTCCGGCAAAGAGCAAGAACGGTGGGACCGTGGGAGAACTGCTGGGAGGGGGACCCCGAAGCGCCAGAGGCTGCCGGCCCCGTCAGCCTGTCCCAGGCGCCGTCCACAGAGTCATCGGGCTACTGTGGGGCAGGTCCAGAGCGAAGCTGGGAAGGACCTGAGCCACGAGTGGGCGTTGCGAGACTGAGTGGGGAGACCCAGGAGGCTGCCTGGAGGCGATGACTTGCAGCGGAGCTTTGAAGGCCGGATTCACTCACTCATTCATTCATTCATTCATTCACGGAATGAGTATTTGTTGGCACCTACAGTGTGCCAGGCCTTTCGGGACTTTGCAGCCTAGACCAAAGATTTGGGCCAAAATTCGTAGAGCCTCCTCTCTTAAGGATGTGCCTACTACTTAACATAGTGCGATGCCAGTTACAGAGGGGTTCAGGGTCCCTGGGTCTTGGCAAAGACGCCTGTGGCCCAGTGTTTGCGCCCATGCACACATCTGTGTCCCCCACCTTGGGACCCCAATTTGTGCCAGCGCAGGGGAACGGATGCCACCGAGAGCAACGAGGGCAACATGGACATGCCTGGCTCTGGCCATGGCCTGGACATCTGCAGACAGTAGGCGCTCAGCGTTCAGTCACAATACCCGGGGCTTGGCAAAGACATCTGTGGCCTGGCGGTTTGCGCCGATACACACATCTGTGGCCCCGGCCTCTGGGCTTCTAATTCCGGCCAGAGCTCGTGGATGCTACCGAGAGCAACGAGGGCGTGGACATAACTGGCTCTCGTCCCGGCCCAGGTGCTTGCACACAGTAGGCGCTCAGCATTCAGACACCGTTCCTGGGCCTTGGCAAAGACGCCTATGCACAGATCTGAGGCCCGCGCCTGCGGACCTCCATCGGTGCCAGAACAGTAGCGCAGGTGCCACCCAGAGCAACAAGGGCGACGTGGAGGCCCCCGGCCCTGGTCACGGTCCGGGCATATGCACACAGTAGGCACTCAGCATTCAGACACGGTCCCCAGGACTTGGCCAAGACCCTGTGGTCGGGCGTTGGCGCCCATGCACAGACGTGGCCCCCGCCTGGGGAGCCCCATCTGTGCTAGAGCAGGGGCGCGGGTGCCACTGAGAGCAACTAGGGCGACGTGGACATACCCGGCTCGGGTCACGGCGTGGGCATCCGCACAGCGGGCGCTCGGCGCTTAGACACGCCCCTTCCCCAGCTTCGCGTCCCCCGGGGCACCGGCCACACTCCGCCGGGGAGCCTGGCGCGGCGCGGGGACTACATCTCCCAGCATGCCGCGGCGCCGGCCGAGCGAGGCGAGGCGCGGTGAGTCAGAGCCGCACAGTAAATATTTGTATTAGCCGGAGCCGGCTCGCTAATGGTGGACGCGTGAGGCGGAGGCGCGGGCGGCGGAGGGAGGCCGGAGCGGGCAGCGCGGCGGCGCCATGTCCGTGAACATGGACGAGCTCAAGCACCAGGTCATGATCAACCAGTTCGTGCTGACTGCGGGCTGCGCGGCCGACCAGGCGAAGCAGCTGCTGCAGGCGGCCCACTGGCAGTTCGAGGTGCGCGACGCCGGGGCTGGGGCCGCGGGTGGAATGTGTCCCGCGTGGCCGCGGGGCGGGGGTGGGCGGTGTGGACGCGTGCCGGCTGTGCGCTCCGCTCCGGGCCGCGGACTTGACCCGCTCTCCAGACGGCGCCGCCCGGCGTCCCGGCCCCGAGGGCTCCCAGCGGGTGGAGGTCGGAATCAGGCTACGGGTCGGCGATACGTCACCCCCGCGGGGCCCCGAGTCCCCCGGGATCGAGACGGAGACCCCCCCCCACCCCTTTTGTCCGGGTAACGGCCGAGGGCGGGGCTGCGCCTCAGTGCGGACAGACAGTCGGGCTGGCGGCCGGAAGGAGGACGCCCCAGGCCTCGGCAGAGCTGGGCCGGAGGGCGGAGCCGCTCCGGGCTAGTGGTCCGAGGGTCCGCGTGCCTGGTGGGCAGCCGTCGGCGTGCGCAGACGTCCATGTGCATTTCTGTTTACGCACGCACCGCGCCACGGCGTTGGCCGGGTACCGTGGAGGTGGCGGACCTGCTGGCACGTTGGCTGGCGCGCGTGTGAACGCGCAGCCCCCCGGTGCGTTTGGTGTGTGATCAGCACGTACATATGTGGCGGGTGTGCAGATGCAGCCCCTGCCTGGCACGGTGTGATGTGTGTACACGGCGTGGAGTGTATGGGTGTCGTGTTGGAGCCCCATACTACAGCATAGGGATGAGCATGTACCCCCTCCAGAGGTGTGCCTGGGGACACCATGCTCGCGTCCAGGTGCTCTCCAGAGGCTGGCAGGGGTAACTGTGCCTTTGCCGGTGCACTGGGGAGGATGTACACAATTCACCAGCTTTCAGGCCAGCTGGGTAGGAGGTGAGGCTGCCCCAGTCTGGCACCCACTCCCCGGGCCTCCCTTAACACAGGGTAGTAGTGCTCTTGGCTTCTGCTGCCCAGAGGCTGTCTGGCCTTCCCTAATTCACCGACCCCAGGATTAACCCCATGGTAGTATCGGGATGAGGCCAGAGCCCTATGAGCTGTGCCCCTCAAGGGCAGGGTCACGGCCTAAGCCATCGTACCATCCGTGCCCAACTGGGGACTGGAAACCTGGTTTCTCCATGAGGAGTTGTGCCAGGGCCTGCAGGAGGTACCAGGAGCTAGAGGACTCTGGGGCTCCGCCTCCTGGGGACTGGTTGGGGATCAGAATGTCCTAAGCTTGGGACAGTCTGGGAAGGCAGTGGCCATCCCACCCAGATGACTCCATCCCTCCCTCCTTGCCCACTTCCCTCCTACCAGAGGTCTTGGGGGCTACTGACCGTTTGTGGTGTTCACTCTGGGAGGTGGGAGGCTGCTCTGTCCTTCTGGACTCAGTTTCCACATCTGCATGTTGTGGGGGGAGCTGTGAGTCAGCCTCTGATGGCCAGCTCACTGCTCCCTGTTCCCCGAGGCAGCCCCACCCGGAGGAAGCTCCCTGCTGCCCCCCTCTCCTCCACAGCTCACATCAGCCCTGTTTGTGTCAAGGGTTGGATGTAGCAAAACTTGCAAAACCACATTCATGGCAGTCCCACATCTGCATGCAGGGTTCCCTTCCTGCCTGGGGCTGGGCAGGCAGGTGTCTGGGTGGGAGGCGAGCCCTGCATGCAGAACCCAGCCCAGCCCTCAGAGCCTGGCACCCAGCAGCCACCCAAGCCACTTGAGCCGCTTCTGTCAGCGGCAGGGTTAACTGAAAACTCTGATATGCGCAGCCCCCCACCCCGTGCATTTGGTGTGTGATTAGGGCACCAAACTGTTCCCAGGAGGGGTAGGAGCCCCTGATGGTTCCCAGTGACCCCGTGGTGGGAGCCCTGGGCCCTCCACCCCCTGAGTCTCAGTTGGGCCATCTGTAAAGTGGAAGCTGCCAGGGAGGCTGGAGGAAGGTGACAGGACTTCAGGCCTTGGAATGGGGGTGAGTGAGGGGCTCATGTGGCCACCCCATCCCCCTCCACGCTCCACCCGCATCCACCATGCGGTGTTTCTGGGTCACTTTCGCTGCAATTCAGGTGCTAACGGGGGCAGGAGGCTGCAGGGGGAGGGGCCTGTGTCTAGTGGGGCAGATGTTTCTCAGTGGAGAATATACACAGCGGCCTGCAGAGGGGGTTCCGGTTGGGATTTGCACAGCGAGCCTGGGCTTTGGGACACAGCCACCACTGACCGAGGGTCTTGGGATCTGGGAAGGTGCTTAAAGACCAGCTCCCATGCCTGAGCTCCCACACCACCCCTGTTTGGGGATACCCAGGTAGGATGTTTCCTGCAGGAAATTTCCCAGGTATTTTTAAAAGATTTTTTAAAACATAGCAGCCCTCCTACCCCCATCCCCCTAACCAAGGGCAGATCCTGGGAACAGTCTGGAGTTCTGGGTGTACCAGGTCTGGGAGGGCCAGAAAGTCAAGCTAGCATGGGGGGAGTGGGCCTGAGGGGTGGCAGTGGGGGCACCTCAGCTGCTTGAAGCTCCAAGTTTGGGCCTGGAACTTGGCAGGGCCCCAAGGACCCCTCACACACTTGCAGGGCTCCCTCACTGGCCCTTGTGCAAGAGCAGCCTCCGTTCTCTGGGACAGGCCTCCCCACCCATGCCGGGCCCCAGCCAGGACGTAGCAAATTCCAGTGCCTCCCTCTGGGGCTCCTCAGCTCCCAGTCACCAAGGACCTCTGAATGAAGCCTGCCGAACTGACACACACAGAAAAGGGCTCCAGGCTCGCTCTGTCTCCCTCCCCTACCTGCCCTGGCTGTTCCTGAGCACTCCCTTCTCTGTCTCCTGCTGACCAGCTGACCGTCAGCAAGTCACTTCCTACCTTCATTTCCCTGCCTGTGCGGTGAACGATGACAATCCATGCTCCCACTTAGAGAGAGACCTGCTGGGTGCCCGCACCATGCTCAGTGTGGCATGTGGCCCCACTGTGGAGCATCATGTGCCTAGCATGGTGCAAGCCAAGAGCGGGTAGCTGGGGAGCTATGCCGGGAGCTGTTGTGAACCCATGGTGGCTTTGATCCTAGGGCTGTCTTTCTGCTTCACCACCTGGGCCCTGTTCCGAGGGAGGCTCGGGTAGGTGAGCGAGTGAGCCTAAAGCCCAGGCTTGTCTACTTGGCACCAGGCCCTGCCTGCTGGAATCTGGTGACCTCAGATCACTGTTGCAAGAAAGGGGACCCTGGAAGCCACTTAGTCCAGCCTCTTTGTGGTACAGATGGAGAAAACAAGGCCCAAACAGTGGCCCCTTGATCAGCCAGAAGCAGAGCTGGGTGGGGCAGCAGGGGTTCCCACCTGCCAGGCTCAGACTCCTGCAAGATGCCCCAGCTTC
This sequence comes from Cebus imitator, assembly GCF_001604975.1. Taxonomy (NCBI): domain Eukaryota; kingdom Metazoa; phylum Chordata; class Mammalia; order Primates; family Cebidae; genus Cebus; species Cebus imitator. The sequence continues at coordinate 338,142 of NW_016107661.1, read as the reverse complement.
AAAGATGAGGAAACCAAGGCTTAGAGAAGAGACTTGCTACCTGTCATGGTGGTGACAGCAGGCTAGAATTTCCTGAAACAGGATGGTGGTGGGGGTTCTGGTTGGGCTACTTGGGGCCGTGCTGCCTTTACCCCAGGATGAGGTGAGGGTACTGTCCGTCATGTTGCGGAGGGGGCTCTGCAGGTCTTAGGCACTGAGGCAGGTGGCAAGCAGCAGGGGAATGGCGGGTACCCAAACTGCCTATGGTGTTTCATGGCTCTTCCTTGGACAGTGGTGTGGGTTGGGGGTGACAGGCAAGCCACTGGGCCTCAGCACCGAGACTTGCCCCTCCCACTCACTACTCCAGCCAGCGTCATCACTAACCTCAGAGAAGTGGGAGAACAAGGGCAGCGCGGCAGGGCTGGCAGGGGCCTGGAGGGTGAGCAGGCACTTTTCTTCCTGCAGACAGCCCTCAGCGCCTTTTTCCAGGAGACCAACATCCCCTACAGCCACCACCACCACCAGATGGTAAGTGTCCCCAGAGACCCCAGTTCTGGGTTGGGTGGAAGGAGGCCAAGCTAGTTCCATGCATAAGCAGCCCCTGGCCCACGTATGTGAGGGCACTGGTGTAGGCGGGGGCTTGACCTCTTTGGAGATCGGTGGCTTCGTGGGTCCTGCATTTAATCCTGCCTGTGGCAGTTCCCCGTGAGACCTGTGGGGCGCTGGCCTCTGGGTCATTGAAAGTCCTCATCCTGCAGCACCCCAGGGATGCTGTGGCCGGGGGAATGAGGCGGGCTGGGAAAGCCTTATGGCCCCAGGCACTGGGCTGCCCAGAGTGAGGCCAGGTGAGTTCATCTCTGGGTTTCTCTCGGAGCCCCTGGGTGGGAGCCCCTGGGTGGGAGCCCCTGGGTGACAGACCAGCTGGGGCAGCTGGGGAAGGGACACAGAGCCTTCTGAGAATGGGGAAGCCACTCGTCTCCCCTTGGGAGGCAGTGGGGGCCCCTCCAGGAAGGGGTGCTCATCCCATCTCTCCTCTCTTCCCCCTACAGATGTGCACTCCTGCCAACACCCCTGCCACACCCCCCAACTTCCCCGACGCTCTCACCATGTTCTCCCGTCTCAAGGCCTCCGAGAGTTTCCACAGCGGTGGCAGCGGCAGCCCAATGGCTGCGACAGCCACGTCGCCCCCACCGCACTTCCCCCATGCCGCCACGGGTAGCTTCTCGGCCCCCAGCTGGCCCACGGCCGCCTCGCCCCCGGGGGGCCCACAGCACCACCAGCCACAGCCACCCCTGTGGACTCCGGCACCCCCTTCTCCGGCTTCAGACTGGCCACCCCTGGCCCCCCAACAGGCCACCTCGGAACCCAGGGCCCACCCTGCCATGGAGGCAGAGAGATAAGGGAGGCCCCTCCCCCCTCCCGGAGCCCAGGACCCCGTGGGGCGGGGGAGAGGACGTCTCCGCGGGCCCCCTTCACCCCTTTTATGTCTGCACCCCTTGGTCCCTGGAGCCCTGGAGGGGAAAGCACGGACTCTAGCCAGGCAGGGACATGTCTGGTGCCAGAACACGCAGCTGCCCACACGCAAGGTCATGGCCGGCACATGGAGTGGTTCAGAGCAGCCTGGGTGCCTGGCGGTCAGAACTTCAGAGACCACACGGCCTTCCTTCGAAGACGAACCTGCCCCACCTGGCCCAGGGGTACCGAAGAGGACCACCCTGGCGGAGACATCACTGATCCCTGGCTTGGAGCTCCTTGGGGGCCGGCAGGCCTCGACCCCCACCCTAGGGAATGCAGAGCCTCTCCGCATGTGTGCGCGTGGCCGTGTCTGTGTATTTCTACGTGTCGCTCTTCAGAAGCAACTTAGTTCCCGGGGCAGCTGGACTTTGCATGTTAGAGTGAGCCCCCAGCCCTCTGCCCACCGCCCCCTCCCCAGGGCCCTGCCTCCTGCCCCACCCCTTCATCAGCCAGCGTTGCTGTTCCTTGCAGAGAAAAGGATTGTGGGAAACTCCAGGACTCTTCCCACTGCCTCCCAGCGCCTGCCTGCTGGGGCCGCCTGCATGCCTCCCCCTGGGCCTGGGGGTACCCGCATCCACTTCCTTTCCCGCTTTTAACAAAAGAGAAGAACGAATTCCAAACCACTGCCAGGCTCTGTGGTCTTACCTTGTGTACGAGGCTTGCTGCCAGCTAGCTCTGGGGGGTGCTGGCCAGAGGACAGGGCCACCCCCAGCCTCCCTGGCTGCACACTGCTGCCTGTTGCCCTTATCAGCCACAGTATGCTCTGGAATCTTCCTGTCCACCCAGGGCTTTTCCTGTGAAGTTAGTTCCCAGCCTGGGTCCCCATCCTGTCAGCCTACCCCTGCCCCTGCTTGGCTGGACAGATCCTCGCTCCTGGTTAGGAGCACATAGGGCTCATACCTGCCTTCTGTCGTCCTGGGTTTCATCTCAACTTTTCTTGGTCATGGCTCCAGTGACTAGGCACAGGCTGGACCCTCTGAGCCAGGCCTCCAGCAGACACTGGGTAGGGCACGGCCTCTGAACAGACAGAGCCAGGGATGCTCGCAAGGGCCAGAGGACAGGGCAGGGGACAAGGACGTGGCAGAGTGCTGCTGGCAAAGGGGGAGCAGATGTTGGGTCACTTAGGAGACAGGCAACCCGAGGCTGCCTGGGATGAGCTGCAGCAGCTTTAGGAGAATGTACCCTCAGCCTCACACACCCCCAAGAGTGGGCCTGGACTTGGGGCAGAAGGGAGACTGGAGCCTCTGCAACACCTCCACGGGGTTCAACTCACAGCTGCTCACGGGCAACGCTCACTCCCATCTAAGCACCAGCCCCTGGCGGAGCCCTGCCACCTGAGTGGGAGAGCATCTTTCTGAAGATCCTGTGCTCGCCTGGCATCCGATGCTCCCCATTGACCCTTCCTGGCTCCCAGGGATGTGGCTGTGCCTCTCAGGAAGCATGCCTTGGTGCTCTTGCCACACCAGTGCCTGGCTTCATCTCCACCCAGTTGGAACCTGCAGAGGCTGTGTTGACAGAGCCCACCTGTGGTGGCTACTCACTGGCTGCTTGGCACTGGCGACTGACTGCTGCGACCCCCACTCGAGCCATGCTTGCTTCCCAGGAATGGGTCCACCTGGGAACCCGCCTTTGTAATAGCCTCTTGGAGCCCACAGGATGGGGGGCCCTGGCCAGCCAGCACCCTGAATCCGCCTGGGGTGCCTGGGTAGCAGGGGAGGGAGAGAACACAGCAGCAGGAGGGGGAGGACATCTCTGGCCTCCTGTCTTCACTTTGTGGCTCCTCCATTCTTTGAGATGGAAAAAAAATTCTCAGGAAATTGCCATACCTGCCTTCCAGTGGTAGGAAAATGTTTTGCAGAGAGAAATGTTTTGTGGTAATCTGCAGTGTGGGGTGGAGTGCCCTTTGACTCTCCCACCTCTCACATGCTAAGCTGCTGCACATGTCCGCCACACATGAGGCTGTGAAGTCCAGGACTGTACAGTGGGAGGCTCGGGAGTGCTGTTTTTGTTTTTTGAGACGGAGGCTTTCTCAATCGCCCAGGTTGGAGTGAAGTGGCACGATCTCAGCTCACTGCAACCTCTGTCCCCCAGGTTCAAGCAGTTCTGCCTCAGCCTCCTGTAGGTGATACTACAGGCGCCCTCTACCATGCCTGGCTGATTTTTTTTTTTTGAAATGGAGTCTCACTCTGTTGCCCATGCTGGAATGCAGTGGCATGATCTCAGCTCAGTGCAACCTCCGACTCCCAGGTTTAAGTGATTCTCCTGCCTCAGCCTCCTGAGTAGCTGGGATTACAGGCGTGCACTACCATGGCCTGCTAATTTTTGTATTTTTAGTAGAGACGGGGTTTCACCATATTGGCCAGGATGGTCTTGATCTCTTGACCTCGTGATACTCCCATCTTGGCCTCCGAAAGTGCTGGGTTTGTAGGCGTGAGCCACTGCACCTGGCCTAACTTTTGTATTTTAGCAGAGATGGGGTTTCACCATGTTGGCCAGGCTGGTCTCGAACTCTTAAACTCGGGTGATCCACCTGCCTCGGCCTCCCAAAGTGCTGAGATTACAGGCGTGAGCCACCGCACCGAGCAGGGAGTGCTGTTTATTAAACCGTGAGCCTTGGGGCAGCCTGTAGTGGACCACACCCTCATTATTCAAGGCATGGTCTCGACCCCAGCATCACCCAGGAGCTTATTAGAGTCAGGCTGCAACCCAGACTCCCTGAATCAGAATCTGATTCTAACAGAAGCCCCTGGTTCCAAAGAGACATCAAAATTTAGGAAGTGTCCCTATAGAACATCGTCACTAAATACCAGGGACACTGTCCCACCACCCCCATTTCTGTTTCTGGGGGCCACTGTGGACTGGGCTTGGGGCTCTCAAGTGGTCACATTAAGGGTGGAAGAGACTTGAGGTTCCTGCAGAGCAGGCTTTTTAAGCGTGGTCACTTTTGACATGGAGGGCTATCATTGTCCCTGCAGTGGTGCTGAGCTGTATCCCTGAGTGCTCCCCACTGCATCCAGGGGCAGCCCCCTTACTGGGACAATCAGAAGTGTTTGTAGCCAGTGCTAATGTCCCCTATAGGTCACCATGGCCCCAGTGGAGTGCCTCTGTGCTAGTTCTGTGGTTCTCATACCTGGCTGCACAGCAGGTAAAATAAAACCAGCAAACTACAGGTTCCTGGGCCTCATGGCATCAGACTCTGGGGCAAAGGCCTGACGTATGATCATGGAAGCTCCCCGGGTAGATGATGGTGACTGATCTGTGACTGCACCAAAAAGCACTCAATGGCATGCTTTAGAAAGGCGAACGTTCTGGTGTGTCAATTATACCTCAAAGCTCTTACTGAAAATAAAACAGCTCCCAGGTTTCTCATGTGCCCATCTAGCCATGCCCCCTACATGGTAAGTGGGCACCTGCAGATGATCCCCGGACTTCCAGAGCACAAGGGTCCCCCTGGCTGCTTGTTGAACACGTTCCTGGCCTTTCCCTGAGGCAGTTGTTTTGGAGGAGGGTCCCAGAATCTGATTTCTTTGTTTTTTAGAGATAGAGTCTTGCTGTATTCCCCAGGCTACAGTGCAGTGATGCAATCATAGCTCGCTACAGCCTTGAAATCCTGGGGTCAGGTGATCCTCCCACCTCAGCCTCCCAAGTAGCTGGGACTACATACAGACACTTGCTACCCCACCTGGCTAATTTTTTAAAAAAATGCTTTGTAGAGATGGGGTCTTGCTATGTTGTCTGGGCTGGTCTTGAACTCCTGGCCACAAAAATTAGCTGGGCATGGTGGCATGTGCCTGTAATCTGAGGCAGAAGGTCACAGTGAGCTGAGATGGTCCCACTGCACTCTAGCCTGGATGACAGAGTGAGACTCCATCTCAAAAATAATGGAGCCAGTGACAACCTAGTATGTGTTAAGGTGTACACTGGCTGAACTAGCACAGCAGACTCATGTTTACAGGCCTTCATCTTGGGCACAGCCTGGGAGTTGCCTAAGTGACACAGGAAAACCCGCCATGCTCCTTGACAGTCCAGCCTCACCAGGGCTTGGTCACGACCCTCCTTGCCCAGCAGATTTGAGCTCCAAATGACCTTTGATTATAAACAAAATTTCACTTTTTTTTTTTTTTTTTTTT
>NW_016107661.1:328140-331210 GCF_001604975.1 Cebus imitator | reverse complement strand
TATATATATATATATATATATATATATATATATATTCGCCAACATTTTAAAATCAGGAGGGTTAGGCCAGGCATGGTGGCTCACACCTGTGATCCCAACCCTGTGGGAGGCTGAGGCAGGTGGATCACCTGAGGTCAGGAGTTGAAGACCAGCCCAACCAACATGGTGAAACCCCATCTCTACTAAATACAAAAAAATTAGCCTGGCATTGGTGCTTGCTGGGCACCTGTAATCCCAGCTCCTAGGGAGGCCGAGGCAGCAGAATCACTTGAACCCGGAAGGAAGAGGTTGCAGTGAGCTAAGATAGTGCCATTGCACTCCAGCCTGGGCAACAAGAGTGAAAAAATGAAAAACAAAATAAAATCAGGAGGGTTTATGGGAAAAGCCTCACTTCTGACTTATCTTGGAAACTGGAAGATTTGGTGCAAATTCCCTTAAGGCCATAACGGGCTGAAATTGACCATAGCGCTAGATATACGGCCTGGCCTGCCCTGCCAGCCTGCTTCACACCACCAGCCACCATGGACAAGTGTAAGTCCAACTCCTTCGAGGGAATTGGCTGGAATCCCTGAAGGGGGTCTGTCTTTTCACCATGAGGAATTTCAGAAGTAAATGCCCTGCTCTGTGGGGTGGGAGGAATGGCAGCAGGCAGGGCTCCCCCTGGAAAGGGCTGTGAAAAGAGACAGTTTGTTCCGTGAGATGCTCTCATACAAGGGGTACTCACTGGGGGCTGCTGAGTGTCCCCAGGGTCTTTGCAGTGGTCGAGCCAGGGTTCTCTGAGAACACCCTGCGGGCAGCCGCAGGGAACCAGGCTGTCTCTGAGGCTGACTGCAGGGGTGGGTGGGGCTGCTGTGGCCCTGGAGGTCTCTGAGGGGCTTTCACAGCAGTCCCCAGCACAGGACAGATGAGTCCTTTGACTCCAGTCTTCCTCCCCGGGTGGGGGAGACCTCCTAGGTTGGCCAGAATGGAGATCTTTTGACACAAGGCTACTTCTAATTCCTGTGTTTGGAAAGTTCTCTGGGTGTTTGAGCCACTGCTCATATTTGGGCAACGGATGTATTTCAACAGAGCCTTAAAAGAACACAGCTGTTTTTGAGGTGAAGGGCTGCCAAGTTCTTCTGGGGAGGGCAGGAGTTGGGGGCCCCTTCCAGGATGACCAAGGACTTGTCAACGGCACAGCACCAGCACTGGGGAGCCTCCTGGCAAAATTCTGCTCTGCTTCTTGGGGGCATCTCTCATCTCCTGGGGAATCCCAAAGCCACAATCCTGATGGAGTCGTTTTGCCCACATCCCAGCGCAGCAAATCGAGGGAGGTCTCTGCCTAGAGCTCGCCCATCCATGGAGAGTCGGAGGTCAAGCCAGCCAGGGCGGTGGGTATGAGGAGCTGGGGGGGCAGCACGTGTTGACTCCAGTGTCCCTAAGAAGGGCTGCACACAAGGCCCTTCCGTCTGGTGCCTGAACTTCCACCCTGGGTGGTACACCTTCGGGTACTCGCCGTGCCTTTTCCATGGCCGACTATCTTGCTTGGAACACACATGTGCCGGCCTCCGTTGTTTATCCCTTAGTGTTAATGAGTTCATAGTCCTTGAAAGAGGAGAACGTGTTCAGTGACCTCTCACTTGCAGCAGTAGGTTGGGTTGGGCCTGGCAGTACGGGGTGGTCACCACACAGCAGCTCCTCCATTCCAGCAGCACCTCAAGGTGGGACCCTCCCTTCCCCTCCTGCCCACCCCATCCACAGAGCCTGCACCCCTCCCTCCCACCTCCACATGACCAATTCATCTGTCTTATTATTTCTGAGACAGGGTATTGAGTGCAGTGGTGCAATCATAGCTCACTGCAGCCTTGACCTCCTGGGCTCAAGTGATCCTCCCGCCTCAGCCTCCCAAGCAGCTGGGACCACACACGTGCACTACCACACATAGCTATTTATTTTTTCGTAGATACTGGGTCTCATTGTTGCCCTGGCTGGTCTGGAACTCCTGGATTCAGGCAATCCTCCAGCCTCTGCCTCCAAAAGGGCTGGCATTACAGGTGTGAGCTACTGTGCTGGACCAAGCCACAGCTGCTGCCCAGGAAGTAGGCACAGCTCCCACCTCACAGCTTCTAAGGCATGCAGGCCACACCCCTCTGCACTAGTATGGGTTGGAGGGATTCTGCCTGCAGCTCCTACCTGGGACCAGGCCAAGGCCAGCCTATCCCAAAGCCTCCCTCGGCACTGTCTTCCTCCGGGACTGCTCCCCACGGGCCTGCTGTGGACCTGGGGTCCCCAACTTCCCAAGCCCATAGGTGGCCTGTGAGAATGCAGAGGAGATGCCCCCGGGCCTTGCTCCCCACCTACTGGGCTGCAGAAACCCACTCCAGCCCTGGCTTGTACATCCAAGAAAGAGATTCAGAAGGTACCCTGGAGGGGCCCAGGGGGGACGATAGTACAAGGCACAAGGGAGAGTGGGGCCCAGCTATGTGGGACTGGGGGATTCCCTGGGTGCCATGTGTCAAGACGGCCTGGCCTGGTGTCCCTCAGGAACCCTCCCCTCCCAGCTCAGCAGAGCAGGAGCCAGGGCTCCTCGCAGTGGGATGGGGTGGAAGTCACAGGACCCAGTAGGTTCAGCCTCCTGGTGGGGGCCAGCGAGCTGGGGCCTCTCACTCTGTGACCCTGGGTGCCTTCTCTTCTGCCTGCAGTCTGAGCCTCAGGTGGTGGCTGGAGGAGGGACCAGCAAGTCCCACTTCGCCACACAGAAGGCACCCAGCCTGTCCCTTCATCCACGTTAAGAAAAGTGGAAGATTAGGGCTGGGCGTGGTGGCTCACGCCTGTAATCCCAGCACTGTGGGAGGCTGAGTTGGGCAGATCACGAGGTCAAGAGATGGAGACCACCCTGGCCAACACGGTGAAACCCCGTCTCTACTAAAAATATTAGCTGGGACCACTCTTGTGGTCCCAGCTACTCTGGAGGCTGAGGCAGAACTGCTTGAACCCAGGAGACGGAGAATGCAGTGAGCTGAGATCTCGCCACTGCACTTCAACCTGGGTGACAGTGTGAGACTTCATCTCAAAAAAAAAAAAAGCCAGG
>NW_016107661.1:324675-328029 GCF_001604975.1 Cebus imitator | reverse complement strand
AGCCTGACCAACATGGAGAAACCTTGTCTCTACTAAAAATACAAAATTAGCTGGGCGTGGTAGTGCATGCCTGTACTCCCACCTACTTGGGAGGGTGAGGCAGGAGAATCGCTTGAACCCAGGAGGCGGAGGTTATGGTGAGTCGATATTGTACCATTGCACTCCAGCCTGGGCAATAAGAGCAAAACACTGTCTCAAAAAGAAAGAAAAGAAAAAATGAAAAGTAGGGGCTGGGTGCAGTGGCTCATGCCTGTAATCCCAGTATTTTGGGAGGCTGAGGCAGGCGGATCACCTGAGGTCAGGAGTTCAAGACCAGCCTGGCCAATATGGTGAAACCCTGTCTAAAAATAAAAATAAATAAATATTTTTTAAACAGTGGAAGATTTTGTTCTGGGCAGAAGTTGCCTAAAATACTCATCTGTGGTATAGGGGTCAGGGTGGAGGCTGGAGCTGCACCAACCAGTGTCCCCCAAAGCAGTTTAGACAGGTGTCACTTGGGTCAGGAGGGGCTTAGCTTCATTTGGACACAGTCCTTGGAGAAAGGAAACAGCAGCCAGCGTAGGGGGTGGTGGGTCACAATGAGCTGGTCCAGGGACCTTGGGGACAATAAGAACAGAGCAGCCATGCAGTGTCCCCAGACTCTGATGGCCACCGAGTCTGGGGAGAGCCTGGAGCCCCAAGTCCCCCCACCCCAGGCAGCAAAAAGAGAGTGAGTAGGGAGCCCCCTCCAGCTTCCTCCTGGCGGCTCCCCACCGGCCCCTCAACACCCCCGATGCCACCCCAGGGATCCAGTGGACGCTGGGGGCCATGCAGGGAGTTCAAGCTTCACCCTGCATAGGGACATTGTTTCAGTCTCTGCGATGGGCTAGAACCGTCAATAGTACAGAAGGAGAGGGCAAAGCTGGACAGCACTAGGGGTGAGAAAGGGAAGAGAGAGCGGGATTGAAAGGGAGGAAATTGAAGGGAGAGACAGGCAAACCGTCAGAAGGGGAAGAAATGATGCCAGAAGCATCACAGGGTATCGGGGCCTGGGGGGAGCGACTATTCTGCATGCCAAGGCCAGTCCCTGAATTGCCACAGCGAGACGGTGTGACCTGACAGTTGGCTCTTTTCCCACCAAATGCATGGGTGGTAAGCACAGAACCAGAAAGACTTGGAACAGGCCAGCGGCACCCAGCCCTGGATGGGATGGCCACCCCGGAATATCCCATGGGTGCTGCACCAGCTTCCTCATGAATCAGCCAAGAGGCTAATATAAACAATCGGATTTTGAAAAAAAAAAATCCAATTCATAATTAGTTACTGGTAGAAATAACATGAAACCAAAAGAATGTTCACAGCCCAGTCTGGTTCCTGTGGGGAAATTGGTCTTGGAAATAATGGCCACCAAATGAAATCCACAGTAATTGGAACCGATTCTAATGAAATCATTCAGCAACTAAAAAGGAAAAGTGTTTTTAAAACCACTTGGAGTTATATTGAAAATGGATCAAGGAATTCAGTTGGCTTCTGTGTTTGTATGGCAATGTAGAATAAGAACATGCACTGTGTTGTTTGTATTTATATGCACAGGATAAAACAGCCACTGGGTCAACGTGGGGGTCCTCTACACAGGTCCCTTCCCTATACCCAGGACCCCAGTACCCTTTCTGGGCCAGGCTCAAGGCCCTGGGTCTCAGCCGGGGACAAGGAGGGGACCTGGTGGTGGGGGGCACAGGGGGGTGGGGCTCACAGGTTGGCGGGCTCCTCAGGGGGCTTCCTGCTGACTCGGGACTCGATATGTGGAGCTCTTGAGAGTCTGGTGGGCCCTGGGGCCTGCTGGGGGTCCCTCAGGGGTGGAGTCAGTGGTGGCAGCAGCGGCAGAGGTGGCAGGGAAGGTGGCCGAGCTGGCATCGTCGGGTGAGGGCCTGAGGCAGATGAGCGGGCACTGGTATGGGGGTGCAGGGCTGGGAGGGGCAGGAGAAACCCGAGATGTGTGCCAAAAACCTTCCTCGGAGACACTAGCCTGATAGGGCCATACCTGCTGAGGAGAAGCCTAAGACTAGAAGCGCTATACAGACTATGGCCGGCTGGGTGCCATACCTCGCCTGGGCCCTGGGCACCCTCAATGTCCTGAGCAGGTAACCCAAGATAAATGACACCACAAATGTTTGCTTAAGTGGAGCAGAGCCCCTGGAGAGAACATGGAGCTTGGAGTCCACAAATCTGTGCTCAGCTCCCCGCTCACCAGCTCTGTGACCTTGGGCCACAGCTCAAGGTGGGTGAACCTCCACTCCCTCCTCTGTGAAATGGGAGAACAGTGCCTACCTCACAGGAGTTGGGATGAGGTTCAGATGAGTCAAGGGAGAAACTGCCTTGGAAACCGTAAAGTGCCCTCAGATGCCTGGCACATGCTGATTCAAACCAGAGGAGCTCAGCTCCTTCCAACCTCGGTTCCCTTGTACCCACCCCACCCCACCCCCGCAGCTGGGTGGACACTGGGGACAGATGCCTGGCCTGGGCACTGGGGATGGCATTAGGGCCAAGAAGCATCTGAAGTGCAATGGGCAGGCACAGCAGGCAGGAGGTGGAGGAGGTACAGGAGGTGGACAGGAGAGCCCAGGCAGGGTGTGGGGGATGGGGTGAGACAAGGAGGGACCAGAGACCCTTCCAGAATCACAGCTGAGCCCAGGCTGGGGGCCAGGTACTCACGGGGGCAGACGGTACCAAACAGGGCGCTGGAGTGCACACGGTCATACAGGCTTTGTGACGGGGGACACGGAGCCTTCACAGCTTAGCAGAAAAGAAAAGGGATGGAAATGAGTAGCCCCTGGGCCTGTGTCAGGCTAATCCCAGCACCAGCTGAGCTTCTCCCTCTGGTGGGACCAGCCCCGTTTCCCAGGCCCCCGGTACATTCCTTTATGGGACAATGTTCCTCCCCCCTTGCCCTTTTTTTTCTCTTGAGGCAGGGTTTCACTGTGTCACCCAAGCTGGAAGGCACTGCAGCCTCAAACTCCTGGGCTCAAGCAATCCTCCTGCTTCAGCTGCCTGAGTAGCAGGCATGCACCACCACTCCCAGTTAATTTTTTAAAATTTTCTTAGGGAGGAGGTCTCACTGTGTTGCCCAGGCTAGTCTTGAAATCCTGGGCTCAAGCAATCCTCCCATCTTGACCTCCCAAAGTGCCGAGATTATAGGTGTGAACCATTGTGCCCAGACTTCCTTGCCTTCTTGAGTAGAGAGCAGCTCAAGGATAAGATAGAAAAGAAGCCTCTTGGGCCAGGCGCGGTGGCTCAAGCCTGTAATCCCAGCACTTTGGGAGGCCGAGGCGGGTGGATCACGAGGTCAAGAGATCGAGACCATCCTGGTCAACATGG
>NW_016107661.1:322310-323895 GCF_001604975.1 Cebus imitator | reverse complement strand
ATTCAGCCGGGTACGGTGGCTCATGCCTATAATCCCAGCACTTTGGAAAGCTAAGGCAGGCGGGTCACCTGAGGTCAGGAGTTTGAGACCAGCCTGACCAACATGGAGAAACCCCATTTCTACTTAATATACAAAATTAGCCAGGTGTGGTGATGCATGCCTGTAATCCCAGCTACTCGGGAGTCTGAGGCAGGAGAATCTCTTGAACCCAGGAGGCGGAGGTTGCAGAGAGTCGAGATTGCACCATCGCACTCCAGCTTGGGCCACAAGAGCTTAACTCCACGTCAAAAAAAAATTTTTTTAAGGTGCACAATGCAGAGGCATTTAGGACACAGACAGCATTGTACACCACTGATACCTTCTTCTGAGACATTCTCATCACCCCAAAAGGGGCCCTGTCCCCATAAAGCAGTCACTCTCACTTCCCCCACTCCAAACCCCAGCCCCTGGAAATCACCAGTTTTCCTTCTGTCTATAGATTTTTCCATTCTGGACATTTCTTTCTTTCTGTTTGTTGTTGTTGTTGGTTTTTTTTTTTTTTTTTTTTGACTCTGAGTCTTACTCTGTCACCCAAGCTGGAGTGCAGTGGCACGATCTTGGCTCACTGCAACCTCTACCTCCTGGGCTCAAGTGATTCTCCTGCCTCAGCCTCCCAAGTAGCTGGGACTACAGGCATGCACCACCATGCCTGGCTAATTTCTGTATTTTTAGTAGAGATGGGGTTTCACCATATTGGACAGGCTGGTCTAGAACTCCTAACCTTGTGATCTACCCGCCTCGGCCTCCCAACATGCTGGGATTACAAGTGTGGGCCACTGCACCTGGACTGTTTCTTTTGAGATCAAGTCTCATTCACTTGCCCAGGCTGCAGTACAGTGGCGCAATCTGGGCTTACTGCAGCCTGGACCTCTTGGGCTTAAGTGATTCTCCCATCTCAGCCCCCCAAGTAGCTGGGACTACAGGGCGCCTCACCACGTCCAGCTAATTTTATTTTTTTTTTGAGACGGAGTCTTGCTCTGTCACCAGGCTGGAGTGCAGTGGCATGATCTTGGCACAGTGCAACCTCTGCCTCCTTGGTTCAAGTGATTTCCTGCCTCAGCCAAGTAGCTGAGACTACAGGCACCACCACACCTAGCTCATTTTTGCATTTTTAGTAGCGACAGGGTTTAACCATGTTGGCCAAGACGGTCTCAATCTCTTGACCTTGTGATCTGCCCACCTAGGCCTCCCAAAGTGCTCAGATTATAGGCATGAGCCACCTTGCCCGGCCTAATTTTTATATTTTTTGTAAAGGTGGGGTTTCACCATGTTGCCCAGGTTGGTCTTGAACTTCTGAGCTCAAGTGATCCTCCAGCTTCCGCTTCCCAAAGTGCTAGGATTACGGGCGTGAGCCACTGTACCTGGCTTTGAGTCTGTTTTGAGTTAGAAAGTTCTTTTGGGGAGATAAGTGAGTGACAACAGCCACAGACAGGTTTCCAATTGATTTCTAATGCAGAAGGGTCCTGATTTACGATGACTTAACTTACCACTTTTCAGCTTTAAGATGGTAAAAATCTGTCACTATTTCTTTTTTTTTTTTTTTTTT
>NW_016107661.1:319614-321990 GCF_001604975.1 Cebus imitator | reverse complement strand
TTGACCAGGATGGTCTTGATCTCTTGACCTTGTGATCCACCCGCCTCGGCCTCCCAAAGTGCTGGGATTACAGGCGTGAGCCACCGCGCCCGGCCAATCTGTCACTATTTCAACGTAATATACAATAGTCAATAAGTTACAGGAGAACGGGCGCAGTGGCTCACACCTGTAATCCCAGCACTTTGGTAGATCAAGGTGGGCAGATCACCTGAGGTCAGGAGTTTAAGACCAGCCTGACCAACATGGCAAAACCCTATCTCTACTAAAAATATAAAAATTGCGGGGCATGGTGGCACATGCCTGTAATCCCAGCTACTTAGGGACTGAGACAGGAGAAGTGCTTGCACCCAGTAGGCGGAGGTTGTGGTGAGCCAAGATTGTGCCATTGCACTCCAGCCTGGGTACTCTGAGTTTATCAGGACACAGCCCCATCGTCTGTTGAGGAGCATCTGTACTATCAGATTTTGTCACCTCCAAGCAAGATAAAGCCACTGAGGGCTGGGTGCGGTGGCTCACACCTGTAATCCCACTTTGGGAGGCCGAGGCACACGGATCACTTGAGGTGAGGTCAGGAGTTCAAGACCAGCAGGGCCAACATGGTAAAACCCCATCCCTACTACAAAAACAAAATTAGCTGGGCATGGTGGTGTGTGCCAGTAGTCTCAGCTACTCAGGAGGCTGAGGTAGGAGAATTGCCTGGACCTGGGAGGTGGAGGCTTCAGTGAACCGAGATGACGCCACTGCACTCTAGGCTGGGCAACAAGAGCAAAACTTTGTCTCAAAAAAAAAAAAAAAAAAAAAAGACAAAGCAGTTGATACTATCATGATTCAAGTCCTGGTTTGCTGTGTGGGTCTTGGGAATGAATGAGCCATGGAGGAAAGCACCCCCCCGCCCAGGGTACCAGCCCTTGGGGAGGTCAGTGGATGAGCGCGGACAGGACTGGGTCTATCAGACGTACACTACATCTGCCCTGGCCCCCAGCAAGCAGCCCTCAGCTGATCATTTGTGAAACTTCTTGGCGGGTTGTTGCAGGGTGGAGGAGGTGGGGGAGGGCCTGGCGCAAAGTCAGGGTTCATGGAATATTAAATATTAGCCACTGTTGTGATCCTGCCTGGTGATCCCTGACGCCCAGCCTGGGCCCTCCCAGCAAATACCAGGCAGGAGGCAGGGCTGGAATGGCCAGTCCTCGCCAGGAGAAGCCACATCCCCCTACCCAGGATAATGCAGGGTTTGAGATGCTGTCCGGCTCCCCTGGAAACAGGGTGTATTGAATGGTGCTCCCCAAAAAGATACAGCTCATAGAAGCTGTGAATGTGACCTTATCTGGAAAAAGGGTCTTTACAGGTATAATTAGGTTAAGGATCTTGAGATAAGATCATCCAGGGTTAGGTTGGGCACAAATCCAAAGACAAACATCCTTACGGGGGACAGAGGAGAGGACACACAGAAGAGAAGACCACATGTGGACAGAGCGTGCCAGGGAGTGCCAGCGGCCCCAGAAGCTGGAAGAGGCAGGGAGGGACCCTCCCCCAAAGGCTTTGGAGGGAGCACAGCCCTGCTGACCCCTTGATTTAGGATTTCCAGCCTCCATAACAGTGGGAGGATAAACTCCAGCCGTATTTTGCTGTTGTTGGCTTCGCTTTTGCTTGCTTTTGTTCTGTTCTGGTTTTTTTTTTAGGCAGGGTCAGGCTCTGTCACCCAGGCTGGAGTGCAGTGGTGAGATCATGGCTCAGTGCAGCCTCAAATTCCTGGGCTCAAGTGATTCTCCTGCCTCAGCCTCCCAAGTAGCTGGGACTACAGGCTGGAACTTCAGCTGTTTTAAGCCACCCAGCTTGTAATTTGTCTTGGCAGCTCCAGGAGACTAATGCAGCATGCCTCCTTCTTTGCCCAGCATGTAGATGAAACAGTCCACCCTCCTTTCTTCCACTTCTGGTGTTTAGTCCTCGAGTCAATAGAGACACAGTATTGGGGAGAAAGAATTTCTGCGGGTGGGCTGGACGCAGTAGCTCATACCTGTGCTCCTAGCACTTTGGGAGGCCAAGGCGGGTAGATCACTTGAGGTCAGGAGTTAGAGACCAGCCTGATCAATATGGTGAAACCCCATCTCTAGTAAAAATACAAAAAATTGGCTGGACACGGTGGCTCACACAGATGATCCCAGCACTTTGGGAGGCTGAGGCAGGCGGATCATGAGGTCAGGATATCGAGACCATCCTGGCCATGGTGAAACTCTGTCTCTACTAAAATACAAAAAATTGCCGGGCGTGGTGGCTCACGCCTGTAATCCCAGCACTTTGGGAGGCCGAGGCGGGTGGATCATGAGGTCAAGAGATCAAGACCATCCTGGTCAACATGGTGAAACCCTGTCTCTACTA
>NW_016107661.1:293385-319144 GCF_001604975.1 Cebus imitator | reverse complement strand
CCTGGGAGGTGGAGGATGCAGTGAGCTGAGATCACGCCACCGCACTCCAGCCTGGGCAACAGAGTGAGACTTCATCTCAAAAGACAAACAAACAAAAAGAATTTCTGCTGGTGGAGTTCAGCCCGCAGCCATCTTGTGGCTCCAGGACCACTCCCGACAGGAAAGTGTGTGGCTCCCACCTAGGGGCAAAATTTAGAACTCCTCTTCCCCAAGGGGAAAGAAGGCTCCCCTTTTGTCCTTCAAATCTAGTAATGGACTGCAGAGTCTTGGGGTCCCCGCAGGAGCTGACCAGAGCCAGGCCACAGCACTGCAGCAACCACAACGACTGATTTGGGATGTGCACATGTCTGGGTCTCCTGCTGGCCCAACCGTTGCCTGTGATATCAACACACAGCCTCTGTGGTCTGATCCAAGGCTCCTCCTTGTCACCCCACTGCTCTACCACAGTCTCCGCCCTCCAGGGAGACTTGGTATCCTGAGTTCCTGCCTGTGTCTGGCTTCCACCCACCACAGGGCCCTTGCACCTACCATCCTGCCACAAGACCACTCTTCTCTCACCCTTCATCCAGCTCCAATTAACTCCTAGTCCCTCTTCAAGGGCTTCAGGGCAGCTGTCCAGTCCCTCCTCCCTGGTGTCCTTTGGCACCAGCCTAGCACCCTCCCTAGCCCATCATCCTTCATCACAGGCCATGGTCCTGTGGCCACGGCCTTCCCTCGGGTCAGCTGTTGATCTCTGGGACAGCAGATCCTCCCTCCTGCAGTCTCCCTCCCCCATTGCCAAGACCAGGTCTCCTGGGTGCCTGCTGTGACCCAAGCTTTGTGACTGATAGTGTGAGGGCACCCCAGTCAGGAACAGTGCTGGCTCTGGGCCCCACCTGAACCCTCTCACCCTGCCCAGCAGAGCCAGGGCCCCAGGCAGGGTTGCCCCAAGGAGCCCGATGCCCCCTCACCTGCCAGCTCCTTTGCGATGGCTGAGGCCTGAGCCCCCCTCTGGCTATTCATGCGGCCTTTGTACAGGATCCCATCCACACCGAGGATGTCTACCTCGACCTGTTGGATGCCCCAGATCCAAGGTCAGGGAGCTCCCATCTGGTCTGCCCCCCAACTTTAGTGAATGCAGAGACCCAGAAGACAGAGTACAGCCTCCACTGGGGTTGCCCACCGCCCGGGGCCTGGTCCCACACCTGGGGCTGGGGGGCACTGACATCCACCTTCTGGGAAGGAGGCCCTGGCCAGACTCACGCTGTCATAGTCGATCACGTGGGGATCCCCGTAGGGATAAAGCGTTGACAGGTTGCAGGACTTGCACTTGAAGCTGGTGTCATTTTGGGGGCCATCACCCCAGTCCTGCTGAACATCCTCTTGGATGCCGAGGTCCTGGAACTGCAGCTGCTGCTGTTCCCTGGGGCAGGGCGGTGGGTCAGCAGCGGCCTGGAGACCCTGCACCCCGGAGCTTCCCAGGATGGACCTCAAGGGCCTGGCCAGCATTGAGGGAAGACTAGCATTTCTTTCAGCTTGCATTTAGGTGGCACAGCCAGGCAGGCCTGGGGCTTGGTGGGTGGATATGGATGCACTCAGTGGGGCAAGGAATTGAAGTGAGTCTTGCATTTTCCCAGCCCCAGACATTTCCCTTTGGACCCCTGGCCTGAAGAGCTCGCCCTTCTAATCTCTTGATCTCAAGGAGCCAGGGAAGGAGGGTGCAGGCCTGTCCCCACCTCCCTCCTCTTCCCATGGCCGTGGTGGCTATTCACTGGCTCTTCCCCCACCTGGCCAGATGTCCCCACAGCAGTGATGGAGGCCAGGAAAACCCACAGAGCTGTGGGATGTCAGGAGGTTGAGGGATCGGGCTGGGGCGCAGGGAGCCAGTTGGGTGTGGTGGAAACCTGAGGGTTTAGACGTCAGCCCTGCCACTCGCTAGCAGTGACCTTGGGCAGATCACTGAAGTTCTCTGAGCTGCAGTTTCTTCAACTGTGACATGGGATAGTAATAGGATACAGCTCAGAGGGCAACAGTGAGGACTCAAAAAGGCCAGGTGAGCCCCAGCACTTGGCACAGTGCCTGCTGGGCACAGCAGTATTACCCCAAGGATCCCCCATCATCACCGATTTCCTCCACCAAGAAGCAGGGACACGGGCACAGGAATCCTAGCTCACAGCAGGTTGTGGAATTTCAGTATGAAACCCTCTTATAGTTCTTGGCCTACAATAGATGCCCAGGAAACATGTCAGTTCTTCTCTCCATGGTCATCTCATGGGCCTGTCTGCTGCCCCAGTCACCTCTCAGACTGCCCCTCTTTCGAAGGGCTGGCCATGTCTGAAACAATCTTTGGTTCCTGGGCCTGGAGGATGTGTCTTTGCAGGAACAGTGTTCCCAGGCTTCGGAGTGACCTCCATGCGGGGCACCCACCCTGCTCACCTCATCTGTTGCCTCTGCAAGTACTCATAGCTGTTGGCACTGGCTGGCCGCAGCCGGGACAGCAGGTGTGCTTTGCGGATGGTGATCAGGTGTCTGTAGGAGGACAAGGGCTCTGCAGGGGCTGTGCGAGGCGCGCCAAGCCAGCAAAGGGCTTGGCTCCCACCCCTACAGGAAGCCTACCCAGAGGGAGGAAAGAGGTGCAGGCTCAGGTCGCCAACCTCAAATGCTAGAAGCATCCACAGCACAGAAGTAGAAGACCCCCCACCCCTACCCCAAGAGGCATCTCAGGAGCTCTGATCATCACGGTGAGACACAAAAACAATTGTTCTATTTACAAAAGTAAAAACCAGGCTGGGCACATTGGCATACACCCATAATCCCAGAACTTCGGGAGGCTGAGTTGAACGGATCACTTGAGGTCAGGAGTTCAAGACCAGCCTTGGCAACATGGAGAAATCCCGTCTCTACTAAAAATACAAAAATTAGCTGGGTGTGGTGGTGCATGCCTGTAATCCCAGGTACTTGGGAAGCTGAGGCAGGAGGATCACCTGATTTGCAACTGCAGTGAGCTGTGATTGTGCCACTGTACTCCAGCCTTGGTGACAGAGGGAGACCTAGTCTCAAATAGTAATAATAATAATAATAATAAAAGTGAAAAACAGAATAAGATAAATCCTAGAAACAGGATGCAGACTGGTGGTTGCCAGGGGCTGGGGGCAGGAAGGACAGGGAGACACAGCTTCATGAGTTGAAGTTTCCTTCTGAGGGACTGAAAATGCCACAGCAGTAGAGAGAGGTGATGCCTGTACCCTCTGTGAATGTACCAAATGCCCCTAACTGCTTGTTTTAAAATAGTTAATTTTATGTCACATGTAATTTGCCTTAATAAAGAAATATAAATAAAGTAAACATAATAGTCTTCCTGGGGAGCTAGAACTGTTTTATCTTTTTATTTTTTTGAGATGAAGTCTCTTCTGTCACCAGACTGGAGTGCAGTGGCATAATCTCGGCTCAAGGCAACCTTTACCTCCCAGGTTCAAGTGATTCTCCTGCCTCAGTATCCTGAGTAGCTGGGATCTGGTTTTTGTTTTGTTTTGTTTTGTTTTTTTGAGATGGAGTCAGACTCTGTCACCCAGGCTGGAGTGCCGGGGTGCAATCTCGGCTCACTGCAATGTCTGCCTACCAGGTTGAAGCAATTCTCTGCCTCTGCCTCTCCAATACCTGTGATTACAAGCACCTGCCACCATGCCTGGCTAATTTTTTGTATCTTTAGTAAAGACGGGTTTCATCATGTTGGTCAGGCTTGTCTTGAACTCCTGACCTTGTGATCCACCCACCTCAGCCTCCCAAAGTGCTGGGACTACAGGCGTGAGCCACTGCACCTGGCTGATAGAAACTGTTCTCTCTCTCTCTCTCTCTCTCTCTCCATATATATGTGTGTGTGTGTGTGTGTATTTTTTTTTTTTTTCCAAGATA
The DNA here is from genome assembly GCF_001604975.1 of Cebus imitator. Classification (NCBI taxonomy): domain Eukaryota; kingdom Metazoa; phylum Chordata; class Mammalia; order Primates; family Cebidae; genus Cebus; species Cebus imitator. The sequence goes on along the minus strand of NW_016107661.1, from coordinate 315,253 downwards.
GAGTCTCTCGCTGTCACCCAGGCTGGAGTGCAGTGGCATTATCTCAGCTCACTGCAACTTCCACCTTCTGGGTTCAAGCAACTGTCCTGCCTCAGCCTCCCAAGTGGCTGGGATTACAGGCGCATGCCACCATGCCGGGCTAATTTTTGCATTTTTAGTAGAGACAGCATTTCACCATATTGGCCAGGCTAGTCTTGAACTCCTGACCTTAGGTGATCCACTCCCCTCAGCCTCCCAAAGTGTTGAGATTATAGGCATGAGCCACCATGCCCAGTCTTGTTTTATATATATATATATATATATATTTTTATATATATATATATATATTATATATATATATATATATATTTATATATATATATATATATATTATATATAATATATATATATATATATATAATATATATATGAGGTCTCACTGTCACTCAGGCTGGAGTGCAGTGGCACAATCCTAGCTCACTCCAGCCTCTAACTTCTTGGCTGAACCCATCCTCCCCCATCAGCCTCCTGAGTAGCTGGGACTACAGGTAGGCACCACCATACAAGGCCACATATTTGAATATTTTTGATGGCTGTAGAATAGCCATCTGGAAGGCTGGGGAAGCCTGTATATGAATGTGGATACACATGACACATACAGAACAGTGTACATAGACGTGCATGGACTTGACGGTGCAGAACAGTGTATGTGGATGTGTAGGGACTTGACTGGAGAACGCTGTACATGGATGTGTAGACACAGTGCACATGGAACGGTGCACGTGGACGTGCATGGAGCAGACATCTATCTACCCAACAAGGCCCAAGGGCCAGGGCACTCTGGGTGGCGGTACTCACGGGCCAGTCATCATCTCCACAGGCCGGTCACAGGATATGCACTTGACACGCTCAAACAGCTTCCTGAAAGGCATATGGTCATCAGCCGCTGCCCCTGCTGGGCCCAGGCCATGTGCTGGATGCTGCAGCTAGCTGGGGCCCCAGGGCTGCACCCCTCCTGTCAGTACCTGGCCCAGCTCAGCCTCACAGGCCCTGAGGTTCCCAACCATCCCTGTGGTTTCTCTGCTGCCCCAAACACAAGGGATGGTCTTTTTTTTTTTTTTTTGAGATAGAGTCTTGCTTTGTAACCCAGGCTGGAGTGCAATGGTGTAATCTCAGCTCACTGCAACCTCCACCCCCCGGGTTCAAGCAATTCTGCCTCAGCCTCCTGAGTAGCTGGGACTACAGTCGTGTGCCCCCACATCCAGCTAATTTTTCTTGTATTTTTAGTAGAGACAGGGTTTCACCACGTTGGCTAGGCTGGTCTCAACCTCCTGACCTTGGGTGATCTGCCCACCTCAACCTCCCAAAGTGCTGGGATTACAGACATGAGCCACCTTGCCCAGTCTAAGGGATGGCCTTTAGAACTGTGTAAGGGGTGTGGGCCAGGCACAGTGGCTCACGCCTGTAAATCCCAGCACTGTGGGAGGCTGAGGCAGGCGGATCACCTGAGGTCAGGAGTTCCAGAGTAGCCTGACCAATGTGGTGAAACCGATCTCTACTAAATATAAAAAATTAGCCAGGCGTGGAGGTGTACACCTGTAATCCCAGCTACTTGGGAGGCTGAGGCAGGAGAATTGCTTGAACCTGGGAGGTGGAGGTTGAAGTGAGCCAAGACTGTGCCATTGCACTCCAGCCTGGGCAACAAGAGCAAAACTCCATCTCAAAAACAACAACAAACTCTGTGGGGTGGTCTGAGGACAGGAGCTCCACAAATATTTGGTTCTTCTGCCTGGGGCACTGGCTGGGTTGGGGTCAGGGGTCCCAGATCTGCCCAGGTCCCCTTCCCTGTCTGAGCCTCGGTTTCCCCATTGGCGGGAATAGGACTGGAGCCCCCTCTGCCAGCTCAGGCCAGAGTTCCCCTCCTCTGTGCTCTCAGCCACAGCCCAGCCACCATCCCCTCATCCACAGGTGTGGAATCTTTCCTCCTGGAGCCCCCAGGATTCCCCTCCTGTGTCCCCCACAGCCTGGGCAGCAGTACCCCTACCAGGAGGGGCTTGGGGCAGGCCCTTACTTCCTAAAGCCGGCAGCACTGTCAGGGTCCAATCTTAAGCCCTCAATCAGCAGCTTCCGGACTATTTTCCAGACCTCTTCCATTTCTTTCTTCAATGGATCCAGATCACTGTGGACTAGCTGCCAACAGCCAAGGGGAAGAAAAGAAAGAATAGTCAATGAATTCACACCCTGCCCCCTTCCAGAAGAGGGGCTGAAGCAACCTGGGAAATTACAGAGTATAACAAAATTCAACTAAAACAGGGAATCCAGGAAAGGGAACATGACCCAGATCTGGTGTAGGCTCAGACCTCTACTAGATGCTATGGGCAGAGGGGAGCTGCAAGGTGAGCTTCCTAGTGGCCAAAGCAAAAAAACACCATCAGCTACTGTCTCCAAGAGATTAAATCAAACCAAGTTCAAATGCAGGCTGGGAGGTCTAAGAAACCTTTGTCCCAATGGCCCCACTGTACCTGATATTCACACGTTCAACACATTTATTGAGAGTGTATGTAAACAGGGCAAGTTTATGACATTTAGTACATTCACCGAGTTGTGCAACCATCACAGTCAATTTTATTTATTTTTATTTTATTAATTTATTTTTGAGATGGACTTTCACTGTTGTTGCCCAGGCGGGAGGGCAATGGTGTGATCTTGGCTTATTGCAACCTCTGTCTCCCGGGTTCAAGCGATTCTCCTGCCTCAGCCTCCAGCATAGCTGGGATTACAGGTGTGTGCCACCAGGCCTGGCTAATTTTTTTGTACTTTTAGTAGAGACGGAGTTTCACCATGTTGGTCAGGCTGGTCTCGATCTCCTGACCTCAAGTGATCAACCCACCTCGGCCTCCGAAAATGTTGGGATTGCAGATGAGAGCCACTGTGCCTGGGGAAAAATATATACATTTTTTGAGACGGAGTCTTACTTGGTCGCCCAGGCTGGAGTACAGTGGCACAATCTTCACTCACTGCAACCTTCGCCTCTTGGTTTCAGGCAATTCTTCTGCATTAGCCTCCAGAGTAGCGGGGACTTACAGGCGCGTGCCACCACGCCCGGCTAATTTTTTTTTTTTCAGTAGAGAAGAGGAGTCACATCTTGGCCAGGCTGGTCTTGAACTCCTGACCTCGTGATCCACCTGCCTTGGCCTTCGAAAGTGCTGGGATTACAGGTGTGAGCCACCGAACCTGGCTTTTTTTTTTTTTTTTAAGATAGTGTCTTGCTCTGTCACCCAGGCTGTAGTGCAATGGTGCGGTCTCGGTTCACTGCAGCCTCTGTCTCCTGGATTCAAGCGATTCTCCTGCCTCAGCCTCCTGAGTAACTGGGATTACAGGTGCCCACCACCATGCCCAGCTAATTTTTATATTTTTAGTAGAGATGGGCTTTCACCATGTTGGCCTGGCTGGTCTCGAACTCATGATCCGCCTGCCTTGGCCTCCCAAAGTACTGGGACTACAGGGTAGAGCCACCACACTTGGCCCCGAAATAATTTTTTTTAAAGTAGAGATGGAGTCTTGCTATGTTGCCACGACTGGTCTCCCACCCCTGGGCTCAAGTGATCCTCCAATGTTGACCTCCCAAAATGCTGGGATTACAGGTGTGAGCCACTGTACCACCCGATGGAGTATTTTTTTTTTTAAGTTACAGAAATGGTGACATTTCACTCATAAATATTTGAGTGCGATAACTTTTTATTACAGAACCACGATGCCATTATCACGTTTAATGCAATTAGCAACAATTCTTGACTTGGATGTCATCTCCAGCCCATTGGCAGACTTGGTTCACATAAACCAGGAAACAAGTAAAACTTCTTCATGTGTTGTGTTTGGGTATCTTGAGACCTCTTTTTTTTTTTTTTTTTTTTGAGATAGGGTCTCATTCTCAGTGCCTGTTAGGGTGCTCCTATTGCCCAGGCTGGAGTACAGTGGCACGATTTTGGTTCACCGCAGTCTCAACCTCCCAGGCTCAGGTATTCTCTCGCCTCAGCCTCCCGAGTAGTTGGAACTGTGGGTGTGTGCCACCACAACTGGCTAATTTTTTTTTTCCTTAGGGACAGAGATCTACCATGTTGCTCAGGCTGGGCTTGAACTCTTGGGCTAAAGTTATCTGACAGCTGCTTTGACCTCCCGAAATACAGGGATTACAGGTGTGAGACACCACACCTGGCTGCAAAGTCTTTTTTTTTTTTTTTTGCTTTGAGACGTAGTCTCGCTCTGTCGCCAGGCTGGAGTGCAAATGATGCAACCTCAGCTCGCTGCCACCTCCACCTCCCAGGTTCAAGTGATTCTCCTGCCTCAGCCTCCTGAGTAGCTAGGAGGCATGAGCCACCATGCCCAGCTAATTTTTGTATTTTTAGTAGAGACTGGGTTTCACTATGTTGGCCAGGATGGTCTCAATCTCTTGACCTTGTGATCTGCCTGCCTCAGCCTCCCAAAGTGCTGGGATTACGGGCGTGAGCCACCAGGCCTGGCCTGCAATATCTTTTATGATGGAAGGCGGTCACCCCCCATCATCTCTGTAATATCCTGTTGATTACACAAGTTGGACCCATTCAATGTGGGACAGGGCTACGCAATTGTGTAAATACCAAGAGGTATGGCTGGGGACCATCCTGGGGGCTAACTATGCCACTCTCCTGGCTGGCTAAGCTCAGGGATGTGGAGTTGAGGAGGGGAGTCTCTGAGGGACCATGGCAGTCATTCATTTATTCATTCATCATTTACACTGCCAGTGATGTGCCAGACCTGGGGAAATGTCTAGAGAAGTCATAGCCCCTACCTCAAATAGCACAGTGTAGTAGACAAAACAGTTGGTCCAAAGACAGTGTTACAGGGTTGTTGCAATTGAGGTGGCTAGTATGGCCCAAAGAAGTTAGATTGTTTAAAATCAGACAGATCTGGGTTTGAGTCCCAGCTCCACCATGAGCAGCAGCGTTCCCTGAGGGGAGTATAATAACCTCTCTGAGGCTCACTGTTCTTCTCTGTGAAATGGGGATCTATTCACTTATTCACTTATTAACTATGTATAGGGCAGGTGCCAAGAGTGAGACCCTGTCACAAAAAAAAAAAAAAAAAAAAAAAGACATTGTAGCTTCTTTCTTCCCCTCTTAGATCATTTGCTCTGGGGAGGTCAGCTGCCATGACATGAGGTCACTCAAGGGGTCCTAAGGTGGAGTCCATGGGATGAGGAACTGAGGAGTGTTAGCCACATGAGGAATCTCCTTTGAATTGGCTCATCTAGCCTCATTTGAGCCTTCAGACGAGACCAGCCCTGGATGACATCTTGACTGCAATTTCATGGGAGACCCTGAGCCACCCAGCTAAGCTGCTAGGTCACTCACAAAAGTTTTTTTTTTTTTTTGAGATGGAGTTTTGCTCTTCTTGCCCAGGTTGGATGCAATGGCTCGATCTTGGCTCACTGCAACCTCTGCCTCCTGGGTTCAAGTGACCCTACTGCCTCAGCCTCCTGTGTAGCTGCCTCCTGAGTAGGGATTACAGGCATGCAGAGGTTAAAGCAATTCTCTTGTGTTGATCCCGGGTTCAAGCCTCCTGCCTCAGCCTCCTGAATAGCTGTCTCCCAAGTAGGGATTATAGCATGAGCCACCACGCCCAGTTATTTTTGTATTTTTAGTCGGGATGGGGTTTCTCCATGTTGGTCAGGCTGGTCTTAAACTCCTGACCTCAGGTGACCTACCTGCCTTGGCCTCCCAAAATTCTGGGATTACAGGCGTCAGCCACTGTGCCTGACCTCACTCCCAAATTCTTGCTCCTCCTAAACTGGAATCATTTGTTGTTTGCAGCTGCTAAATTCTGGCTTAATGTGTTAGGAAGCAAATGAAAATCCACACAGGGGCACTCACCTTGGTGTTCATGTCCTTGCTGAGCTGCTCCACAGTCTTCTTCCAGTTGTCCTCATGGATCGTGACCTTGAAGAGCATGTCCTGAATCATCTCGTTCAGCTCCAGTGCCACGGTCTCCAGGTCAGCTCGGTTTGCCTTGCCTGCCAGCGCACTCCTGTCAGCTTTCTAGAGAGACAGGGAGTTCAGGGAGGTGAGGCTGCTGGGATAGAGGAAGGCAAAGCTGGGAGATGGACCCCTTGGGTCTGTTGCTTCTAGTTTGGGACTCTGGACTTTTAGCCTTGGCTTAAATGCAATCTTGACATAAAACCCAAGGTTTTCCTATAACAGGGAAGTTGCTGTGTGATTTTACTATTATTATTATTTTTTGTTTTTGAGATAGGATCTTGCTCTAGGTTGCCCAGGTTGGAACGCAGTGGTGGAATCATAGCTCACTGCAGCCTCGACCTACTGGGTTCAAGGGATCCTCCCACCTCAGCCTCCTGAGTGGCTGGGACTACAGGTATGTTCCATAATGCCCAGCTAATTTTGTTATGTTTTATAGAGATCTGATCTTTGTTCTCTTCTTTTTTTTTTAGAGATGGGGTCTCACTATGTTGCCCAGGCTGGCGTGCAGTGGCTATTTACAGGTGCCATCCCAGTACTGATCAGCACAGGAGTTTTGACCTGCTCCATTTCCAACCTGGGCTGGTTCACCCCTCCTTAGGCAACCTGGTGGTCCCCCGCTCCTGGGAGGTCACCATATTGATGCCGAACTTAGTGCAGACAATCGAGTCGCATAGCACACTACATCCCAGAACTCCTGGACTCAAGCGATCCTCCAGCCTCAGCTTCCCAAGTAGCTGGAACTACAGGCACGCGGCACCATGCCCGGCGAGATCTGATCTTTCTATACTTCCCAGGCTGTTCTCAAACTCCTAGCCTCAAGTGATCCTATCACTTCGGCTTCCCAAAGTGCTAGGATTACAGGCATTAGCCAACCCATGGACAGCTGATGTGTGATTTATTTATTTATTTTTGAAACAGAATGTTGCTGTGTTGACCAGGCTGGAGTGCAGTGGTGCAATCTCTGCTCACTGCAACCTCTGCCTCCCAGGTTCAAGCGATTCTCCTGCCTCAGCCTCCTGAGTAGCTGCGATTACAGGTGTGTGCCACCACGCACAGCTAATTTTCATATTTTTAGTAGAGACGGGGTTTCACCATTTTGGCCAGGATGGTCATGATCTCTTGACATTGTGATCTGCCTGCCTCAGCCTCCCAAAGTGCTGGGATTGTAGGCATGAGTCACTGCACCTGGCCTGATGAGTGATTTTTAAGTTCGCACAACAGAGTGTTAATAATCCTCAGATGCTGAAAATGGGAGTTGATGTAACACCTGTCTTCCTTCCTGCCTTCCTTTCTTTTCTTCCTTCCCTCCCTCCCTTTCCTTCCCTCCCTCCCTTTCCTTCCTTCCTTCCCTTCCTCCCTCCCTCTTTCCTTCCTTCAATCCCTTCCTTCCTCCCTCTTTCCTTCCTTCCTTCCCTCCTCCCTCCCTCTTGACTGCCTTCCTTCCTTCCCTCCCTCCCTCCCTCTTGCCTGCCTGCCTGCCTTCCTTCTTTCCCTCCCTCTTTCCTTCCTTCCTTCCTACCTTTCTTTCTTTTTTTGAGATGAATTTTTGCTCTTGTTGCCCAGGCTGGAGTGCAACGGCACAATCTCGGTTCACTGCAACCTCCACCTCCCAGGTTCGAGTGATTCTCCTGCCTTAGCCTACTGAGTAGCTGGGATTATAGTCACCTGTCACCATGCCTGGCTAATTTTTTGTATTTTTAGTAGAGATGGAATTTCATCATGTTGGCCAGGCTGGCCTCAAACTCCTAACCTCAGGCGATCCACCCGCCTTGGCCTCCCAAAATGCTGGGATTGATTATAGGTATGAGCCACTGCATCTGGCCAACTCCTGTTTTCAATATGAACAAAGGCAGAGGGAAGCTCTGGAAGGCTCGGTTTCCCTGGGTGGGAGACCCGGGGCTCAGGATGGGGGAGCAGGCAAGGCAGAGGAACCTCTGCTCACTCACCTCTCTCAGCTCCTCCTCCATAGTGCTTTTATTCACCTTGTTCATTTCCAGTCTTTTGACTTGAGCCTGGAGATTCTAAGAACAGAAGCACAGGCCTGTCTGTCATCCTGGGGAGCCTTGAGGATAGAATGCCCACCTCCCACCTCCACCACTGCCATGTGCAGGGGAGGGACAGTGGGCTATGTAGACAGCAGGCAGGTGGGTGTGGGCATTAGGAGATTCAGGCTCAAGGGCTCCAGGTGCCCAGATGAGAAGGGAAGGAACGTGGGACTTGGGACAAGCTGTCCCCTCAGAGGTGGTATCATCATAGGAACTTTCCCGCATGGGGAGTTAGATCCAAGGAAGGAAAGCACAAAACCATGAGGATGATGTCGCTCACTGGATGTTTAAGGCATATTTACCACTTCTGATGTGTAATGGGGTCCCAGCGGGAATTCCAGTCTATCAACCAAACATTTACCAGATGCCACACACACTGTGCCCAAGTGTGAGGGGAAAACCTTACGTCCCATCCCCACAACTCCACAAAGAACCAACTGCCTGCATGAATTCCACCCTCTCTCCAATTACTAAATTCCCCTTGTATAGGAGCAGCAGCTGATCTGCTTGGGAAAAGCCTCCGTTTCCCGAGTTCCTGCAAAGCTGCGAACAGGCTTCTACTTCTCTCTTGCTGTCGGGTCTCCCTCTCACGCTTAGGAACAGAACTTTTAGCTGGAACTCAGCTGCCCAGAATCAAGACTCCATTTCACAACCTTCCTTACAGCTTAGTTTGGCCACTGGGATGTCAATGCAAATGAATGGGCATCTTTTTTTTTTTTTTTTTTTTGAGATGGAGTTTCGCTCTTGTTACCCAGGCTGGAGTGCAATGGCGCGATCTCGGCTCACCGCAACCTCTGCCTCCTGGGTTCAGGCAATTCTCCTGCCTCAACCTCCTCAGTAGCTGGGATTACAGGCACGCGCCACCATGCCCAGCTAATGTTTTGTATTTTTAGTAGAGACGGGGTTTCACCATGTTGACCAGGATGGTCTCGATCTCTTGACCTCGTGATCCACCCGCCTCGGCCTCCCAAAGTGCTGGGATTACAGGCTTGAGCCACCGCGCCCGGCTGAATGGGTATCTTTAACGTTTTTCTTTCTTTTTTTGTTTTGTTTTGTTCTATTTTTTTGGGGACAGAATCTGCTCTGTCACCCAGGCTGGAGTGCAGTAGCATGATCTCAGCTCACTGCAACCTCTGCCTCCCAGGTTCCAGAGATTCTCCCGCCTCAGCCTCCTGAGTAGCTGCGATCACAGGCACCCACCACATGCCTGGCTAATTTTTGTATTTTTAGTAGAGACCAGGTTTCACCACGTTGGTCAGGCTGCTCTTGAACTCCTGATCTCAAGTGATCCACCTGCCTCGGCCTCCCAAAGTGCTGGGATTACAGGCGTGAGTCACTGCACCTGGCTCCAATATGTAGTTTTCTATCCTTCCCCCACTTATTATCCTGAGTCTGCTGTGTCCATCATCCTGCTCTGTCTGCCTTTGCACACCCAGGGCTTAGCTCACTTACAAGCGAGAACATGCAGGCTTTGGTTTCCATTCCTGAGTTGCTTCCTTTAGAATAGTGGCCCCTGCCTCCATCCAAGTTGTTCCAAAGCTAAGGGAAACCTTGAGCCGCCAGAAGCTAGGAGAGGCGAGGAGGCTCCTCTAGAATCTTCAGGTGGAACACAGCCTAAGACACCTTCATTTCAGAATTCCCGCCTCCAGAAGAGGGTGATTTGCCACATCAGCAGCAGGGAACTGATCCAACCAGCAGGTGGCAGAATCAGGATTCAAACCCAGGCACATCTATTCCAAAGCCTGGGCTCTGAACCGCACGCACGCCAGGCGACCTCCAGCAGAATAGGCTTGGGCTAATTTCTTTGCTGGAGTCTCTGCCTCCTCTTTATTTTTTTTATTTTTAATTTTATTTTTTTACTCAGCTTGTGACCCCACTGATGAGCTCCCCTCCACCCTATGCCTCTTTATTTTAATTTTAATTTTTTTATTTTAAGAGGCAGGGTCTTGCTCTGCCACTCAGGCTGAAGTGAAGTGGCATAAGCACGGCTCACTGCAGCCTCAACCTCCCAGGCTCAAGCAAGCCTCCTGCCTCAGCTTCAGAGGAGCTGGGACTGCTGGTGACACCACTCACCTAGCTTTATTTGTTTTTAGAGACAGGGGTCTCAGTATGTTGCCTCAGGCTGGTCTGGAACTCCTAGGCTCAAATGATCTTCTCACCTCAGACTCTCAAAGTGCTGGGATTACAGGAGCCACCATGCCTGGCCTTATTTATGCTTTTTATTTTTATTTTTTGAGACAGAGTCTCAGTCTGTCACCCAGGCTGGAATGCAGTGGTGCGAGCTTGGCTCACTGCAAACTCCACCTCCCAGGCTCCAGTGATCCGCTATATTCATGCTTTATAATCTTGTTATTTTGGCTGAGCGAGGTGGCTCATGCTTGTAATCCCAGCACTTTGGGAGGCTGAGGTGAGTGGATCACTTGAGGTCAGGGGTTCAAGACCAGCCTGGCCATCATGGTGAAACCCCATCTCTATTAAAAACACAAAAATTTGGCTGGGCACAGTAGCTCATGCCTGTAATCCCAGCATTTTGGGAAGCCGATGCAGGCAAACCACTTGAGGTCAGGTGTTCGAGACCAGCCTGGCCAACATGGTGAAACCCTGTCTCTACTAAAAATACAAAAAATTTGGCTGGTTGCAGTGGCTCATTCCTGTAATCCTAGCACTTTGGGAGGCCAAGGTGGGTAGATCACGAGGTCAGGAGTTAGAGACCAGCCTGGCCAACATGGTGAAACCCTGTCTCTACTGAAATTACAAAAATTAGCCGGGCATGATGGCACACATCTGTAGTCCTGGCTACTCGGGAGGCTGAGGCAGGAGAATTGCTTGAACCTGGGAGGCGGAGGTTGTAGTGAGCCGAGGTTGTGCCACTGCACTCCATCCTGGGTGACAGAGTGAGACTCTATCTAAAAAAAAAAAAAAAAAAAAAAATATATATATATATATATATACTCCACTACCACCCCCTGCACACACAAAAAGGCCTGGATGGTGTCTGTTGACACTGTATCTTGCCAGTGCCCAAAATGGCACATCGTGCAGCATGAGAACTCAATAACATTTGATGTATGAATGGATGCATGAAGAAGAGGGTTTCTTGCACTCACTGTAAAGTTCCTAACAGTTTCACACAGAAATCCAGGATGGCAATAGCAGTGGTGCTTCCCCGCTGTTGCAGAAGTTGCGGCAGAACCATGCCTCCCTCACTTTACTGGAAAAGTTAAACAGAGTTGTTGATCTCTTGCAGTATGTGGTCATTTCAGAAATATTTAGGCTGGGTGGAGTGGCTCACGCCTGTAATCCCAGCACTTTGGGATGCTGAGGTCAGAAGATCAATTGAGCTCAGGAATTTGAGACCAGCCTGGGTGACACACAGAGACCCTGTCTCTATTTTATTTTTTTGAGACAGGGTCTCACTGTGTCACCCAGGCTGGAGTGAAGTTGTGTAATCATGGCTCACTGCAGCCTTGACCTGGGCTCAGGTGATCCTCCCACATCAGCCTCCCAAGTAGCTGGGATTACAGGTGCACACCATCATGCCCAGCTATTTTTTTTTTTTTTAAGACGGGGCTTCACCATGTTGGTCAGGTTGGTCTTGAACTCCTGACCTCAGGTGATCCGCCTGCCTTGGCCTCCAAAGTGCTTGGATTACAGGTGTGAGCCACCGCACCCGGCCAATTTTGATATTTTTTTAGAGATGGGGTTTCACCACGTTGCTCAGGCTGGTGTGGAACTCCTGGGCTCAAGTGATCCTCCTGCCTCAGCCTCCCAAGTGCTGGATCACAGGTGTGAGTCACCATGCCCAGCTCTTTTTTTTTTTTTTTTAAAGAAATAGTTAATGTGTTATAAGCGCTGTTCCTAGGTCTTCCAGGGTTAATCTTTATAAGCAATTACATCTTTTTTTTTTTAGATGGAATCTCACTCTGTCACCCAGGATGGAGTGCAGTGGTGCAATCTTGGCCCACTGCAACCCCCCACCTCTCCGGTTCAAGTGATTCTCCTTCCTCAGCCTCCTTAGCAGCTGGGATTATAGGCACCTGCAACCATACCTGGCTAATTTTTTTGTATTTTTAGTAGAGATGGGTTTTCGCCTTGTTTGGCCAGGTTGGTCTTGAACTCCTGACCTCAGGTGATCTGCCCACCTTGGCCTCCCAAAATGCTGGGATTACAGGTGTGAACCACCATGCCTGGACAGCAATAAAATCTTGATAGCACAAGAATCAGGAAGTAAGGACAAGGGTTATGGGAGAAGAGACATGCTCTCTTTTGGCACACTTGGCAGGGCTTCATCACCTTCAGAGTCTTTCAACAAGTGACAACTGTGGACATGCGGGCAGACACTACAGCCCCCACTTACCCCAAGCAGGGTCTGGCATAGCACTCGGTGCACGTCAGACACGCTGAATGGAACTGGCTCCAGCTCCATGGAGAAAGGGCACCAAGACGACCCCAGGACACAGTGGCCTGGATCTCTCTGAAGAGCAGTGTTGGCAGGAGACCTGGCTGCTGGCCAGTGGAGCACAGTCTGAACACGTACCCCTGTGTGCAGTCCACCCACACTCCCTCTTCTGGCAACCCCAGAGACGGCCAACCCTCCTGCCCACCCCCACTGCATAGGCTGTGAATTGGTTCTCCTTTAATGAGTTATTTTCCATTCAAAGTTCCTTGAGTGCTTCCCAGCCTGATTACACTGTGTGCCGACCTCGGAGGCAGCGAAACGCTATGGGCTGGCCTTGGTCCCTTTTTCACCGCACACCCCAATGCATCCCAGCAACAGACCCCATGCCATGGGATCGGAAGCCTTCATGGAAACAACCTTGGTGGGCTGTTTTGGGTTTTTTTTGTTTGTGTTTGTTTGTTTTTGAGATGGAGTCTCCCTCTTATCGCCCTGGCTGGAGTATGATGGTACAATCTTGGCTCACTGCAACCTCTGCCTCCCCGGTTGAAGTGATTCTCCTGCCTCAGCTACCCGAGTAGTGGGGATTACAGGCACCTACCATCATGCCTGTCTAATTTTTGTATTTTTACTAGAGACGGGGTTTCACCACGTTGGCCAGGCTGGTCTCGAACTCTTGACCTCAGGTGATCCGCCTGCTCTGGCCTCCCAAAGTGCTGGGATTACAGGCGTGAGCCACGACTCCCGGCCCTTGGTGGTGGATTTTTTGTTTTTTGCTTGTTTCTTTGTTTTCTTTCTTTGAGATAGGCCTTGCTCTGTCACCCAGGCTGGAGTCAGTGATGCAGTCATAGCTCACTGCAGCCTCAACCTCCCAGGCTGAAGCAATCCTCCTACCTCAGCCTCCATGCATCACCACATCTGGCTAATTTTTAAATTTTTTTTGTAACCCCTGAACACAGTGGTGCATGTCTGTAGTCCCAGCTACTTGGGAGGCTGAGGTGGGAGGATTGCTTGAGCCCAGGAGTTTTGGGCTGTAGTGTGCTATTTCAATTCCGTGTTGCACTAAGTTCGGCATTAACATGGTGACCTCCCGGGAGCGGGGGACCACAGATTGCCTAAGGAGGGGTGAACTGGCCCAGGCTGGAAATGGAGCAGGTCAAAACTCCTGTGCTGATGACTGGTGGGGTCTCACCTGTGAATAGCCACTGCATTCCAGCCTGGGCTATGTAGTGAGACCCTGTCTCAAAAAAAAAAAAAAATTAAAAAATTTTTTGTAGAAACAGAGTTTTGTTATTTCGAGTTTTGTTATTTCGCCCAGGTCGACAACTGGCCTCAAGCAATCCTCCCTCCTCATTACAGGTATGAGCCACTGCATGCAAAACACTAGAATCACAGGTGTGAGTCAATACATCCAACTTTTTTTTTTTTTTTTTAGGTGGAACTTTGCTCTGTCGCCCAGGCTGGAGCGCAATGGTGGAATCTCTGCTCACTGCAATCCCACCTCCCAGGTTCAAGTGATTCTCATTGCCTCAGCCTTCCAAGTAGCTGGAATTACAGGTGTGTGCCACCATACCCTGCTAATTTTGTAATTTTTTGTTTTAGAAGAGATGGGGTTTGGCTGGGTGAGGTGGCTCAGGCCTATAATCCCAACACTTTGGGAGGCCGAGGCAGATGGATCACAAGGTCAGGAGTTCAAGACCAGCCTAGCCAATATGGTGAATCCCTGTCTCCACTAAAAATACAAAAATTAGCCGGGTGTGGTGGCACATGCCTGTAGTCCGAGCTACTCAGGAGGCTGAGGCAGAAGAATCACTTAAACCTGGGAAGCAGAGGTTGCAGTGAGCCAAGATCGTGCCACTGCGCTCCAGCCCAGGCGACAGAGCGGGACTCCTCTCAAAAAACAGAAGAGCCATGTTGGCCAGGCTGGTCTCAAACTCCTGACAAGTAAGCCATCTGCCTCTGCCTCCCAAAGTGCTGGGATTATAGGCGTCAGCCACCTCGCCCAGTCCCAGCTAATTTCTTATTTTTGTAGAAATGGGATCTTTCTGTGTTGCTCTGACTTGTCTGAAATTCCTGGCCTCAAGTGATCCTACCACTTCGACTTCCCAAAGTGCTGGGATTACAGATGCCAGCCACCACACCCAGCCTAAATATTTCTTTTATTATTGTTTTTTATTTTTATCACCCAGCCCAAAATGTCAGTAAACATTTCTGCCACTTGCCCAGGGAAATGTTAAGAACATAACAGTTGGCACAAGAAATTCTCTTAATCACTCATTGAGTCATTCAGCAAATGTGATGGAGCCTTCATTACCCCTCCCCTTCCAGGAGCAGGTGACACAATGGTCAAAAAGATAAACACTGTCCAGGCCCTTCTGTTTATATTGGTGGGGGCGTGGGGGTGAGATTCGTTTGCTTTTCATTGAAGTGTAATTTACACACAGTAAAATGCCAGTGAACTCCCTCTGGTTCCCAACCTCAAGGGCAACCCCACCTTGTATAGAACCTTCAGGAAGGGTCTGAAGGTCTGGGTAAGGAATTCTTCCCTTGCCAACCCTTCTCCAGCCTGCCCAGACCTTCTAACCTTGAACTCATCCATGCGAATCTGCAGTTTCTCCACTGCCTTGTCCAAAATGATGTAGTGATCCTTCACTGTCTCTATTTGATTGCCCCAAATTCTCTCAAGTTCTTCTTCCTAAAAGGGGGAGACACAGACACTAAAGGCCTCTGCTTCCGAGGTCACCATGGCTGGGCCGGGAAGGGGCCTGAGGGAGGGGTGAGGCCAAGAAGAATGTACCAGAACAGGCTGGGCATGGTGGCTCACATCTGTAGTCCCAGCACTTTGGGAGGCCGAGGGGGGGTGGATAACCTGAGGTCAGGAGTTTGTGGCTAACATAGTGAAACCCTGTGTCTACAAAAAATACAAAAATTAGCCGGGGGTGGTGGCGGGCCCCTATAATCCCAGCTACTCGGGAGACTGAGACAGAATTGCTTGAACCCAGGAGGCGGAGGTTGCAGTGAGCTGAGATCATGCCACTGCACGCCAGCCTGGATGCCACTGCACGCCAGCCTGGACAACAAAGTATCCATCTCAAAAAAAAGAAGAATGTATCAGACCAGGGTGCCTCCCAACTGCCATCTTTTTTTTTTTTCTTTGAGACATGGCCTTGCTCTGTCACCCAGGCTGGAGTGTAGTGGTGTGATCTTGGCTCACTGCAGCCTCCACCTCCCAGGCTCAAGTGATCCTCCCACCTCAGCCTTTAAGTAGCTGGGACTATAGGCAGACACCACCATGCCTGGCTAATTTGTTTGATTGTATTTTTAGCAGAGATGGGGTTTTACCATGTTGGCCAGGCTGGTCTTGAACTCCTGACCTCAAGTGATCAGCCCGCCTTAGCCTCCCAAAGTGCTGGTATTACAGNTTTTGTAGAGAAGGGATCTCACTATGTTGCCCAGGTTGGTCTGGAACTCCTGAGCTCAAGTGATCTGCCTGCCTTGGCCTCCTAAAGATTGGGATTACAGGTGTGAGCCACTGCACCGGCCCCACCTGCCATCTAAATAGCCACCTGAGAAACAGGAGAACCATGCAGCCCTGCACCTGCCGGCTCCCCAGCACAAGTGGACCCACTTTGCAAGGCGGCAGCTGCTTTTGCGGCTGGCTCGCTTCCCCCCAGCCTCTTTTCCTACAGGACACAGCTGCGCCTGGGAGGGTGGAGGGGTGTCGGGGGGTGTCAAGGAGTCTTCCGTCAGCTCACCTCAAGCCATCATTGCCTCAAAAGCACTTCGCCAGAGACACTGACCTTGAGCCTGGATTTCTGGAGGCTGCCAATCTTTTCTTGCAATATATCCACTGTTGCCCCAAGGCTGGAAGGGCCTCCCATACTGGCTGAAAACAGAGGATGAGGAGGCTGCTGGGAGCAGGGATGGAGGAAGATGTTTCTGCTGAACTCTAGCTGCTTCTCTTATGGGGCATCTCAGGCAGCACTGCCCAGTGGAAATGCACTGGGCCTTTCAGCTCATGTCACTTTATTTATTTATTATTATTTTATTTATTTTTTGAGACGGAATCTTACTCTGTTGTCCAGGCTGGAGTGCAGTGGTGCAATCTCAGCTCACTGCAACCTCCCTCTCCTGGGTTCAAGCGATCCTCCTGCCTCAGCCTCCTGAGTAGCTGGGACTACAGGCAAATGCCATCACATCCGGCTAATTTTTTGCAATTTTGGTAGAGACAGGTTTCACCATGTTAGCCAGGATGGTCTTGATCTCCTTATTTCTTACACCATTTTTTGAGACGGAGTCTCACTCTGTTGCCAGGCTGGAGTGCAGTGGTGTGATCTCAGCTCACTGCAACCTCCAACTCCCGGGCTCAAGTGATTCTCCTGCCTCAGCTTCCTGAGTAGCTGGGACTACAGGTGCCCCCCACCATGCCCAGCCTAATTTTTGTATAAAAAATTAGCCAGGTGTGATAGCACTGCACTCCAGCCTGGGTGACAAGACTGAAACTCCGTCTCAAAAAACAAACAAAAAAATTAAAAAAAAAAATTTTGTTTGTTTGTATGGAGACAGGGTCTCACTCTGTTGCCCAGGCTGGAGTGCTGTGGCACGATCTTGGCTTACTACAACTTCCGCCTCCTGGATTCAAAGTGATTCTTCTGTCTCAGTCTCCTGAGTAGCTGGGATTACAGGCACCCACTACCACACTGGCTAATTCTTTTATTTTTTTAGTAGAGATGTGGTTTCAACATGTTGGCCAGGTTGCGAATTCCTGACCTCATGTAATCTGCCTGCCTCATCCTCGTAAAGTACTGGAATTACAGGCATGAGCCACTGCACATGGCCAATTTAATTTTTTTTTTAGAGATGGGGTCTTGGTATATTACCCCGTTTGATCTTGAACTCCTAGGCTCAAGCAATCTTCCTGCCTTGGCCTCCCAAAATGCTAAGATTACAGGCATGAGTCACCACGCTTAGCCAATACAATACTGTCTTATGGACTATCGCAAAGGAGTTTGTGAGAGTAATTTTGACATGCCATTTTTCTCAAGTGACATCTTTAAATCGTAACAGCCTCTCTGACCTAAGATAAGACCTCGCTGTACATTCAACGGAATAGACTTTTAAGAGCAAAATGCTTAAGCCAAAGAAATGGCTAATAGTGGAATGCAGATTTTGTTGGTGGAGCCAAATGAAGGACAGGAGGTGCTTCTCAAAGGCTGCAAGGGAGGGCGCCACTCCCTTGTGCCCTTCCCAAAGCCAGACCAGGCCTACCTAGACGAGTCAAGTGCTGGTTCAGGTTAAAGTACAGCTGGGCAAATTCTTCTTTCAGGGAGTCGTGTCTGACGGGCATCTGGGCTATGTGGCTCATGGAATACCTGACAGCCCTCTTCTTGTCTTCAGGGCTCGTGGCCTGCTTGGCAGCCAGCATGCCGTGGAACAGGGCTGTATCGGGACCAATGCTGGCAGCAGAGTAGGAGGGAGAGAGGATTTCAGAATCATCGTCCACGTCTTGGGATTCTGTGGCTCCCCGGGCAGGCCCTGCACCCAGGACATGTGCAAAGACCCCTAGGGGCCCAGCTGAAGCCATGTCTGTTGCAAAGGTGGCCATTTTGGTGGCTGGGGCGTCTTTGACAACCTTGGCAGCAACTTTGGCTGTCTGGGCAGCAGAGGATGCTGCGGCTGCATAGGCTGCGGCGGCAGCGGCGGCGATGGCAGCAGTGGTTTTCAGCCGGTGAAGGGCAGACTGGGGAGTCTTAGGCTGTGCTTCCTTGGGGGCCCCATCCTTGCCACCTCTATCCTTGGGAGCCACATCTTTCCCACCTCCATCTTTGGGGATCCCAACCTTTCGAGCTCTATCCTTAGGGGGCCCATCCTTGTGAGCCCTCTCCCGAGAGTCCCTCATGCTGGGGACATCATTTTCTTCCCCCTTTTCTTGGACAGCTGCGACCTGGAGGGCTTCTCCCTCGTGAGACTGATATGGCTGCAGTGGTTGCGGCCACATGAAGCCAAACTCAGTGGTCGGTGGTGGGGCCCCAGAGGGCTGGGGCTGAGGTGGCCGCAGGATGCCTAAGTCCCAGAAAGGCCAAGAGCCCAGCCCGGGCAAGCCTTGGGGAAGAGGCCAGCGTCTTGGGAGTGCAGGCCAGTCTCCTGGAGGTGAGGGGTAGGCTCCTGGGGCAGGCACAGGCCAAGGTGCTGGCAAGAACCCAGGTGTCACACTGGGCCCCGGCACAGTCTCCAATCTGGGCACAGGCTCCGGCTCCAGCCCTGGTGCGGGTTCAGGCCCAGGTGCAAATTCAATTGTGCGCCCAGGTGAAGACTCAGGGGTAAGGGCCAGAGGCTGTGCTGACTCCTGGGCACTGCTGAGTGAAGTTGCTTGGGCAGATGGCTCCTCTGGGAGGAGCTCTGGGACCTCGTAATGCCAGACGGTCTGCAGCAGCTGGGGGTTTTGGATGGGCTCGGAGACGTGGATGGCCCGAGTAGCTTCAAGGTACTCGGTGGTCTGGGCCAGGGCAGCCTCTGGGAGCTGCTCCACAGACTGCCACAGTGGGGGGAAGTCCAGGTGTGATGAACCAACTTCCTGCAGAAGAGGGGGCAGAGGGGCTCAGCTGGCTGTCAGCCCCACCACCCACTCTCAGCCACCCACCTGCTCCCCAGTTTCCCAAGGGTGTCCCCAACCCTCTGCTAACCTCCCCTTCCTTCCTCACTCACCGAGGTGAACATGGCATCATGGAGGCCACTCCAGAGCACCATGTCCTCGGTTTTGGGGATGGTTTGAACCTTATTCTGGAGAGAAGCCTGCGGGGTGGGGGTGGAAAATGACGGGTGTGATCCTGGAGGGGGCAGTGCTCCCCACACCCACAAAGAAACCTTTCCAGGCTATGTTCTCCTCCTTGCCCCTCCCTACCGTCAGCACCCAGGACACTGGAGATAGGGGAAGGCAGGGATCATGGCCCTTACCACTTCCTGCTGCAGTGCAACCATCTTCCGGTTCTGGATTCTGAAGTCTTCAGCGAACATATCCATTCTTTCTGGGTGTATCTGTAAAGGGAAGCAAGTCTATGGATTGGGGCTCCAGGTTCTGTCCCACCCCTGCCTCTTCCCGCAGCTCTAAGAGACTAAGTGCTTGAGGAGGAAGAACGGGTTCCAAAGCCAGTGTTTCCCAGGCAGTGGGAAAGGCTTCCATGGGCAAACGAGTTTGGGAAATGCTGGGCTAAAAAGCATGTCAGGCTGGGCACAGTGGCTCATGCCTGTAATCCCACCACTTTGCGAGGCTAAGGCGGGGTGGATCACTTGAGGTCAGGAGTTCGAGAGCAGCTGGTCAACATGGTGAAACACGATCTCTCTAAAAATACAAAAATTAGCTGGGCCAGGTGGCATGTGCCTGTTATCCCAGCTACTTGGAATTCTCCTGAGGCAGGAGAATCACTTGAACCCGGGAGGCAGAGGTTGCAGTGAGCCGAGATCACATGATTGCACTCTAGCCTGGGCAACAGATCAAGACTTTGAGAAAAGAAAAGAAAGAATAGAAGAGAAGGGGAAGGGAGGGGAGGAGAGGGTTTCAATAGGTTTCTGTACTGCAGAACTTCCTAGAGCCTTGAATGGGCAAAAGCACATTAAGAATCTCCAAGAGGGCTGGGTGCAGTGACTCATGCCTGTAATCCCAGCACTTTGGGAGGCCAAGGTGGGCAGATCGCCTGAGGTCAATAGTTCGAGACCAGCCTGGCCAACATGGTGAAAGCCTGTCTCTACCAAAAATACCAAAATTAGGGGGGCCTGGTGGTGTGTGCCTGTAATCCCAGCTACATGGGTGGCTGAGGCAGGAAAATTGGCTTGAACCCAGAAGGCAGAGGTTGCAGTGAGCAGAGATCGTGCCATTGTACTCCAGCCTGGGTGACAAAGCGACACTCTGTCTCAAAAAAATAAAATTAAATTTAAAAAAAGCTGGGCCTGGTGGTATGTACCTGTAATCCCAGCTAATTTGGGATTTTCCTGAGGCAGGAGAATCACTTGAACCTGAGAGGCAGAGGTTGCAGTGAGTTGAGATCACACTATTGCACTCCAGCCTGGGCACTCCAAGACTTCATCTCATAAATAAATAAATAAAGCATTTCAACAGGTTTATGTACTGCCGGACTTCCCAGAGCCTTGAATGGGCAAAAGCACTTTGGGAGGCTGAGGCAGGCAAATCACCAGGTCAGGAGTTCAAGAGCAAGCTGACCAACATTAGACCACCCTGTCTCCACTAATAATACAAAAATTAGCCAGGTGTGGTGGTGTGTACCTGTAATCCCAACTATTCAGGAGGCTGAGGCAGAAGAATAGCTTGAACCTGGGAGGTGGAGGTTGCAATGAGTTGAGGTCGTGCCACTGCAGCCTGGGCGACAGAGCAAGACTCCATCTCAAAAAAAAAAAAAATCTCCTAGAGACAGCTCAAAAAGGCATTGGCATTGTTTTTCTTTTCTTTCTTTCTTTCTTTCTTTTTTTTTTTTTTGAGACAGACTCTCACTCTGTCACTGAGCTGGAGTGCAGTGGCTCCATCTCGGCTCACTGCAACTTCCAACTCCCTGGTTCAAGCGATTCTCCTGCTTCAGCCTCCCAAGTAGCTGGAGTTACAGATGCTCACCACCACATCTGCCTAATTTTTGTATATTTAACAAAGAGGGGGTTTCACCATGTTGGCCAGGATGGTCTCGAACTCCTGACTTCAAGTGATCTGCCCGCCTCAGCCTCCCAAAGTGCTGGGATTACAGGCATGAGCCACCTGACCAGGCCAAGAAGGCACTGTTTTTCTAACAGCTTTTTCTAAGGGGCCCTATTGAGTAGCTCATAATGCAGCTTTTGACAGCGCCCTTTCTGCTTAGTTGGGAGCCATCCAGCCTATGACTGAAGCTCCCACAGTTGCTAAGAAAATCACATACAGGCCCCAACCTGTGAAGCCGAGATAATAGAGAAAATTACGCCGTTTGGGGGGAAGTTGTTAAACCTGAGGATGTGGAGAGCTGGCCAGCTGTGACTCATCAGTTGTGATGGGGGAAGCTGCCTCAAGTCTCAGGGACTCTACATCCTTCCATTCATGGTAGGGTGTGAGAACATACTTGGTCGATGGTTTTTGGCTACAGAAGCTCATATGCATGCCTGTCCTGTGATTATTCCACTTTCTGTGTGGACAGAGCTTTCCAGAAGGGGAAGAGGTGTTCTTTTTGCTAAGTTGGTGGAATACAAGGCTGGCAATGCCAAGACTTGGGGAGCACATGCCTGAGAATGAAGCCAAGTGAGCGTAAAGCCTCACTGAGAGATACCAGTATTGCATGAGTACCTAGATTTGGCCGTCCCTGGACAGGCCGTCTCCTTCTAGTAAAGGAGACAATAAATCTGTTATTCTGCCTAATCCAGAATGAACTTGATTTCTGTCACTTATAACTAATGTCTTTTTTTTT
>NW_016107661.1:288087-293225 GCF_001604975.1 Cebus imitator | reverse complement strand
TCCTGGGTTCAGGCAATTCTCCTGCCTCAGCCTCCTGAGTAGCTGGGATTACAGGCACGTGCCACCATGCCCAGCTAATTTTTTTGTATTTTTAGTAGAGACAGGGTTTCACCGTATTGACCAGGATGGTCTCGATCTCTTGACCTCGTGATCCACCCACCTCGGCCTCCCAAAGTGCTGGGATTACAGGCTTGAGCCACCGCACCCGGCCTATAACTAATGTCTTAACACAGTGGGGTAGAAAGCATGAAGGAGTCAGCCGGGTGTGGTGGCTCACACCTGTAATCTCAGCACTTTGGGAGGCCAAGGTGGGATGATCACCTGAGGTCAGGAGTTCAAGACCAGCCTGGCCAACATGGTGAAACCCCATCTCTACTAAAAATACAAAAATTAGTTGGGCATGGTGGTGTGCGCCTATAATCCAGTGATTCTCAGGCAGGAGAATCACTTCAATCCGGGAGGTAGAGGTTGCAGTGAGCCAAGATCGTGCCACTGCACTCCAGCCGGGGTAACAGTGAGACTCCATCTCAAAAAAAAAAAAAGATTAAAAACGGAAGCATGGAGGGGTCACAGAGAAGTCAGTGGCACTGGCCAAGTGGAGGGGCCATGTGAGCATGCCCTCACAGCTGCATTCTTGGCCTAAGAGTAAGCTTCCTCGATTTTCCTTATCGCTCCAACCCCCAATGGCCTGAGCATCGCAGCTGGCAAGGAGGAGGCTGGGGAGGGACAACCTTGTCAAGCATGTTCTTCAGCATGTCCACGTCCTTCCTGAGGGCTTTGACGGTGACCTGGAGTGCATGAAGATCAGTGAGCAGGTCCTGCAGTGTCTGCATTGACTGCAAAAGAGGAGGAGAAAATGTGAAGTCAGGTATGGCTGGGGGTGAAGGTGAGTGAAGTGCAGAAGCTTCCTGATGATAGCTGCTGTCCAAGGGGTCCTCTTGGCTCTCCCAAGGCAGAGGCTTGAACCTACAAGGGGGACAGCAGATGCTACTAAAGTCAACAGTGCTCTGAGCTCCATGTGGCCTGGATGAGAAGGAGGCAACTCTGTATTTGAATATATCCAGTAACCAGAAGTAACTCATTATGAAGCATCTCACGCCCTTTCTTGCACGATAGATGTCAGCCACAGAGGAAGCACAGCCCATTCCTGGGTACAAGCCACTGGAGGATCATGAGCAGGGAAGACAGGGTTGCATTTACCTTTTTTTTTCTAAGATGGAGTCTCACTCTGTGGCCGAAGCTGGAGTGCAGTGGCTGAATCTTAGCTTGCTGTAACCTCCACCTCCTGGGCTCAAGTGATTCTCCTGCCTCAGCCTCCTGAGTAACTGGAACCACAAGGTGTGTATCACCACACCCAGCTAATTTTGTTTTGTTTTGTTTGTTTTTATGGTAGAGACAGGGGTTTCACCGTGTTGCTCAGGCTGGTCTCAAACTCCTGAGTTCAAGCGATCTGCCCCGGCCTCCCAAAGTGTTGGGATATGAGCCACTGCTCCCAGAGGGCAAAAGGGGAAGCAGCCTGCCTGCAGAACTGATTGCTTGCTGGGGCAGGGAGAAACCCTCACACATCTGGTGTCAGAAGTGTGTTGAGAGCCGGGCGCGATAACTCATGCCTGTAATTCCAGGACTTTGAGAGGCTGAGGTGAGCATACCACTTGAGGCCAGGAGTTCAAGACCAGTCTGGTCAAGATGGTGAAATCTCGTTTTTAATAAAAATACAAAAAAATCTTAGCAGGGCGTGCTGTTTTGTTCCTATAACCCCAGCTACTTGGGAGGATGGGACAGGAAAATCACTTGAACGTGGGGGGCAGAGGTTGCAGTGAGCCGAGATGGCACCACTGCACTCCAGACTAGATGATGATGTAAGACTCTGTCTCAAAAAAAAAAAAAAAAATAGTGTGTTATGAGAGCAGTGTGAAAGAAACTGAGTTTGTTTTTTTCCACTCAGAGGATCAATAATCCATCTGGAAGATATAATAATTATAAACATACATATTTAACAACAGAGCCCTTTATAAAATACATGAAGGAAAAACTGACAGAACTGAAAGTGCATCTGAAAAGCACGTTGGTTGCTTGCTGCTTTGCAGGGTCCAGTTACCATGAGCAAGGTCTGGTACCAAAAAGAAAGTGAATTTATTCCGAAGCTAGCTTGAGGAGGGGGCACTAAGTGTCCTGGCTTTAAATGTGCCACTTCAGTTCTGGAACAAAAAGTGGGCACTTTTAGGAGGTAAGGTACAGAGCCAGCAAGGGCAGGGGCTCCCCTGTGAGCTTGATGTCTTATCTACCGGGCAGCTGAGTTGGCACCTTCCTGGGAAGAAGTTGTAAAAGTGGCCAAGTAGGCACGCTTTCAACTTGCCCTCCTGGTGAGTGTGAGTTCCCAGGTAATCCCTGAAGGGTGGAAGTTCCCAGGTGAAAGTCCTATAAGGGGCGTGCTTTGGTCTCTAAATCTGTTTCCTTTCTCTCCAGGAGTTACATGAAGTTGCCCTGTAGGGAGTGCCTGGTGAAGGAGGGGTCAAAGGCTATCTTTGCTTTTTTTTTTTTGAGACACAGTCTTGCTCTGTCGCCCAGGCAACCTCCACCTCCCGGGTTCAAGGGATTCTCTCACCTCAGACTCCTAGGTAGCTGGGACTACAGGAGCGTACCACCACGCCCCGATAATGGAGTTACACCATAGCGGCCAGGCTTGTCTTGAACTCTTGACCTCAAGCGATCCGCCCACCTCAGCCTCCCAGAATGCTGAGATTACAAGCATGAGCCACGTCACCTGGCCTCTCTTTGCATTTCTTTTCCTTTTTTTTTTTTTTTTTTTTGAGATGGAGTCTGACTCTGTTGCCCAGGCTGGAGTGTTACTCACTGTTAACATCTGCCTCCTGAGTTCAGGTGATTCTTCTGCCTCAGCCTCTCCGGCAGCTAGGACTACAGGCGTGTGCCACCATGCCTGGCTAATTTTTGTATTTTTAGTAGAGACAGGGTTTCACCATATTGGCCAGGCTGGTCTCAAACTCCTGACTTTGTGATCACCCCACCTAGGCCTCCCTAAATGCTGGGATTACAGGTGTGAACCATTGCACCCAGCCCTCTCTTTGCATTTCTAAAGTGCTAAGCAGGAAGTAGGGAACGGTAGGGAAGGAAAAAGGAAGAGAAAATAATGTTAAAAATAAACTATCTCTTAGAACAACAGGGGTACTCAGTTACAAAGAAGAAATAGATAATTCGCAAGAATAGTTAAGACTTCAATATCCTATTTTCATTTATTTATTTATTTTTATTTTTAGAGACAGAGTCTTGCTGTGTCACCCAGGCTGGAGTACAGTAGTGCAATCTCAGCTCACTGCAACCTCCGCAGATTCAAGCGATTCTCCTGCCTCAGCCTTCCAAGTAGCTGGGATTACAGGCCCCCACCACCATGCTCAGCTAATATTTGTATTTTTTAGTAGAGATAGGGTTTCACCATATTGATCAGGCTGGTCTCAAACTCCTGACCTCAGGTGGTCCACCCTCCTTGGCCTCCCAAAGTGCTGGGATTATAGGTGTTAGCCACTGTGCCAGCCTCAATATCCTATTTTCAATAATGAATAGAATAACTAAGATAAGGTCCAGCATGGTGGCTCACACCTGTAATACCAGCACTTTGGGAGGCGAAGGTTGGTGGATCTCAAGGTCAGGAGTTCAAGATCAGCCTGGCCAACATGATGAAACCCCATCTCTACCAAAAACACAAAATTATCCAGGCCTGCTGGCATTCGCCTGTAATCCCAGCTATTTGGGAGGCAGAGGTGGGAGGATCACTTGAACTTGGGGGGCAGAGGTTGCAGCGAGCCAAGATCATGCCACTGCTCTCCAGCCTGGGTGGCAGACTCCATCCCAAAAAAACAAGCCTAAGATAAAAAGAACAGTATCCTGGGTGCAGTGGCTCACACCTGCAGTCCTAGCACTTTGGGAAGCTGAGACAGGTGGATCACTTGAGCCCAGGAGTTCGAAACCAGCCTGGGCAACACAGCAGTCTCCCATCTCTACAAAAAAATACCAAAATTAGCCAGGTGTGGTGGTGCATGCCTGTAGTCCTTGGGAGGATTAGATGGGAGGATCACCTGAGCCCATGAGGTTGAGGCTGAAGTGAGCTGTGATTGTACTACTGCCCTCAAGCCTGGGTGAAGGAGTGAGACACTGTCTCAAAAAAAAAAAAAGAAGAAAAAAAAAAAAGAACAGCAAGGGACTGGATGCATTGGCTCACACCTGTAATCCCAGCACTTTGGGAGGCTGAGGTGGAAGGACGGATTGAGCCCAGGGGTTCCAGACCAGCCTGGGCAACAAAGGGAGACCCTATTCCTATAAAATAAATAAAATTAACAGAACAAAAGACCAGCAAGAAAAGAGAAAATTTGAACAATGCTACAAACCAACTAGACATAATAGATATCTATAGAATATAACAATGGTAGAATACATATTCTTCTCAAGTGCACATTGCACAAGAATACTCTCCAGGGTAGACCATATGGTAAGGCCACAAAACAAGCCTTAACAAATTTCAAAAGGATTGAAATTATGCAAAATACATATTCTGACCACAATGGAATTACATTAGAAAGCAACAGAGAGGCCAGGTATGGTGGCTCATGCCTGTAATCCCAGCACTTTGGGAGCTTGAGGCGGGAGTATCATTTGAGTTCAGGAGTTCCAGACCAGCCTGGGCAACATAGTGAGATCCTGTATCTACTAAAAAATACAAAAATTAACTAAACTTGGTGGCGTGTGCCTGTAGACCCAGCTACTTGGGAGGCTGATGCAGGAGAATCACTTGAACCTGGAAGGCAGAGGTTGCAGTGAGCTGAGGTCACGCCCTGCACTCCACCCTGGTGACAGAGCGAGAATCTATCTCAAAAAAAAAAAAAAAAAAACGCCAGGCATGGTGGCTCAAGCCTGTAATCCCAGCACTTTGGGAGGCCGAGGCAGGCGGATCACGAGGTCAAGAGATCGAGACCATCCTGGCCAACATGATAAAACCCCGTCTCTACTAAAAATACAAAAAAAATTAGCTGGGTGTGGTGGCATGCACCTGTAGTCCCAGCTACCTGGGAGGCTGAGGCAGGAGAATCGCTTGAACCAGGGAGGTGGAGGTTGCAGTGAGCCGAGAT
>NW_016107661.1:281712-287975 GCF_001604975.1 Cebus imitator | reverse complement strand
AAAAAAAAAAAAAAAAAAAGGAACAGAAGAAACTATTGAAAATTCACAAATATGTAGAAAATTTAAAAACGTTCTACTAAATAACAAGTAGGTCAAAGAAGAAATAACAATAGAAATTAGAAACCAGTTTGAAATGAGTTAAAAGTACAACACACCATAACTTATGGGATGCAGCTGAAGTGGTGATTAGAGAGAAATTTATTGTTTTAAGTGACTATATTAACAAAGAAAAATCTTGAATCAATAACTTAACCTTCCACCTTAAGATATTGGAACAAGAAAAGCATACTGAACCTAAAACTAATAGAAATAAGAAAATAGGTTGGGCCTGGTGGCTCACACCTATAATCCCCAAACTTTGAGAGGCTGAGGTGGGCGGATCATGAGGTCAAGATATTGAGACCATCCTGACCAACATGGTGAAACCCTGTCTTTACTAAAAGTACAAAAATTAACTGGGCGTGGTGGTGAGTGCCAGTAGTCCTAGCTACTCGTGAGGCTGAGGCAGGAGAATCACTTGAATCCAGGAGGCGGAGGTTGCAGTGAGCTGAGATCACGCCACTGTACTTCAGCCTGGTGACAGAGCGAGACTCTGTCTCAAAATAATAATAAAGAAATAAGAAAATAGCAGAGTATGGTGAAATTAATGAAATAGAGAATAAAAAAATAGAGAAAAATCAATGAAACTAAATACTGGTTAATTAAAAAGATCAACAAAATTGACAAACTTTTAGCTCAATTGGCCAAGAATAAGACTCAAATTATTAGAATCATAAATGAAGGAGGGGACATTCTTTGCCTCTACAAAAATAAAAAGGATTACAAAGAAATGCTATGAATAATTGCATGCCAACAAATTAGATAACTTAGGTAAAATGGACAAATTTCTAGAAAGACACAAACTATTAAAACTGACTCAAGAAGAAATAGACAATCTGAATAAACCTGTAAGAAGACATTAAAGTCATAATGAAAAGTACCTTTTATGCTTCAAAAGACACCAGCAAGAAAATGAAAATACAACTCACAAAATAGGAGAAAACCTCATTTTGCAAATCACATATCTGACCCAATATATCCAGATTATATAAAGAACTCTTACAACTTGATCATTCAAATAACCCAATTAAAAATGGGCAAAGATCTGAATAGACATTTCTCCAAAGATGATGTGCAAATGGCCAATAAGCACATAAAAAGAAAAGATACCCAACATCATTTGTCATCAGGGAAGTGAAACTCAAAACTACAATGAGATATCACTTCAAACTCTGTAGGATGGTTAAAATCAAAAGTCAGATAATAAATGCTGTTAATCACAAGGAGAAATTGTAATTCTCAAACACCGCTGGTGGGAATATAAACTATACAGCCATTTTAGAAGTCAGTGTGGCAGTCCCTCACAAGGTTAAACAGAGATACCGGATGATTCACTGATTCTAATCCTAGGTATATTCCCAAAAGAAATGAAAACATAGGTCCACATAAAAACGTGTACATGTGGGCCAGGCGTGGTAGCCCATATCTGTAATCCTACTGCTTTGGGAGGCCAAGGCAGAAGACTGTTTTAGGCCAGGAGTTCAAGGCCGGTGTGGGCAACACAGTAAGACCATATCACTACAAAAAAAAGACCTTAAAAATTAGCCAGGCATGGTGCCAAGCACCTGTAGTCCCAGAAACTTGGGAGGTGGCGGTGGGAGGATTGCTTGAGGCCAGGAGTTTGAGGCTGCAGTGAGCTATGATGGCATTGCTGAACTCCAGCCAGGGCAACAGAGCAAGACCTTGTCCCCAAAAACAAAAGTTTGCACATGATGTTTATAGCAACATATTCATAACAGCCAAAAGGCGGAAACAAGGCTGGGTGTAGTGGCTCATGCCTGTAATCCCAACACCTCGGGGGGCCGAAATGGGTGGATCACCTAAGGTCAGGAGATTGAGGCCAGCCTGGCCACCATGGTGAAACCCTGTCTCTACTAAAAGTACAAAAAATAGAAACCCAGAATTGTAATCCCAGCTACTTGGGAGGCTGAGGCATGAGAATCGCTTGAACTCGGGAGGCAAGAGGTTGCAGTGAGCCAAGACTTTGTCACTGCACTCCAGCCTGGGCGACAAGAGTGAGGTTCTACGTATCTCACATGAGATCGCAGTGGCACGATCTGTCTCCTGCAGCCTCCACCTCCCTGTGATACACAGTGAAAGGTTTCTCACTCTAGACCCACCTGCTGCCTCACACGTAGGGAACATGCTCTGGACTCCCATCTTAGGTGCTAGGAGAAGGTCTTGACGTGTGTGTTATGGAGTATATGTTGTTTGCTGAGAGGCGATGGCAAGGAATACCAAACCATCTCCAGGCAGAAAATTGCTAGAATAGTAAGCAATATGTACTGGTTATGCACTAGTTAAACCAGTTCCCAAAACACAGGATACATGACCTTGTCCCGATTGCTGACTCACAGAGAGTACTTTCTAGCTTATTTCTATTTTAGTAGTGAACAGGCACTATCTGCCTGTTTATTCTATGAAGAAACACTGAGCACCTGCTTATTAAAAATAGGCACTTGTTCACAAAGAATATATACGTGGGTCAGAGTCTGCTCTCGGCTTTCAGCTGGGAAATGTTGGCAGACCCCTGACATCCCACTCTGATCCCACTTTTGCACTTTGTGTCTGTTTCTTTTCTTCTTTTTTTTTTTTTTTTTTTGATGGGATCTCACTATGTTGCCCAGGCTAGAGTGCACTGGCTATTCACAGGCATGATTCCTGATCGGCATGGGAGTTTTGACCTGCTCCATTTCAGACCTGGGCTGGTTCACCCCTCCTTAGGCCACCTGGTGGTCCCCTGCTCCTGGGAGGTCACTATATTGATGCTGAACTTAGTGAGGACACCCAGTCGGCATAGGGCACTACAGCCTAGAACTCCTGGGCTCAAGCGATCCTCCCACCTCAGCCTCCTGAGTAGCTGGAACTACAGGCATGTGCCACTGCACCAGCCTGTGTCTGTTTCTTAATTCCTTCAATGCCGCCTGGGTTGGAGTCTCCATGACCGAGCTGGTCTTGGCACTAGGGAAGAAGGGGCAGGAGAAAGAGAGCTGTGGGGAAAGCAGTCGAGGTCTTTTTTCTGCCCAGGGTGATGTTGCCACATTCAGGGAGTGGATGGTGCTGAGTTCAAGGGAAAGTGGGCTCCAGACAGCTGCCCTTCTCAGAAGCTGACCCATGGCATAGTACTTGAAGCAGGGCTTGTCTAAACCTGCCCTGTCTCTCTCTCTCTCTCTCTCTCTCTCTCTCTCTCTCTCTCTCTCTATCTCTGAAGAGGGCTTCAAGGATGCTAGGTTTGAGCTAGGGCCCAGTACTTACAAAGGCTTTAAGAGGCCTGAAAAAGGGGCTAAAGCAAACACCACCTCAGACAAGAGGCTAGACTTGTCCACATGGTCACATCCAGGACTTTGGAAAATAGGAATGCTAACATTTCTCTCCATGGAAACGAGGAATGCAAGAGCACTTCATGACACTCTGTGAAAGTGATACCAATGTCATCTGAGTGTTTGTTACTATTACTGCAATCACTGCAACCTCGGTACTCTAACAGCCCAAAGTGTCTTCCATACCTTTAAATAATGTTATGAAATACTTACAATCCAATTGTTATTTGTATTTTATTTATTTATTTGAGAAAGAGTTTTGCTCTGTTGCCCAGGCTGGAGTGCAGTGGCGCAATCTCAGCTCACTGCAACCTCCACCTCCAAGGTTCAAGTGATTCTCCTGCCTCAGCCTCCTGAGTAGCTGGGATTACAGCGAAGCACCATCATGCCCAACTAATTTTTGTATTTTTAGTAGAGATGGCGTTTTTCCACGTTGGCCAGGCTGGTCTGGAACTTCTAAGCTCAGGTGATCTGCCTGCCTCAGCCTCCCAAAATACTGGGATTATAGGCGTGAGCCACCACGACCAGCATTAAAATCCAATTTAAATGTGAAATCATTTTCACCTGTGCAACATACAGCAGGTGCTTTCCAGTTGCTGCGGGAGTAAAATGGGGAGGGAGTCGAGAAATAAAGAAACCGACAACAGGTTGTTAGCATCCCCTTGGACTGGACTTCCTGGACCCTGTGCATGCAGATGGCATCACCTGAGCTGCAGAACCTGCGTGCAGGTATCCAAGTCTGATAATGGCCAAGAACAAATTAGGAGGGCAGAAGTCCAGGAATGGGCTTCACATAGCCCACCAAAAACACTCAAGGCTAAAAACAAAGCAAAATCAGTTACCATTAATCTTTTGGAATCACTTTGTTGCCCAGGCTGGAGTGTAGTGGCGTGATCTCGGCTCACTGCAACCTCCACTTCCCAGGTTCAAGCAATTCTCATGTCTCAGCCTCCCGACTAGCGGCTGATGTTTGTATTTTTAGTAGAGACGGGGTTTCACCACGTTGGCCAGGCTGGTCTTGCACTCCTCAGCTCAGGTGATCCACCTGCCTCGGCCTTCCAAAGTGCTGAGATTACAGGTGTGAGCCACTGGGTAATAATAATAAAGAGAAAAGTTAACAGATGGTGAGCGCAGTGGCTCAAGCCTGTAATCCCAGCACTTTGGGCCAAAGCAGGAGGATTGCTTGAGCCTAAGGGTTCTAGACCAGGGCAAAATGGCAACAGCCCATCTCTACCAAAAATACAAAGATTAGCCAGTGAGGTAGCACAGGCCTGTAGTCCTACCTCCTCAGGAGGCTGAGGTGGGAGGATCACCTCCTGGGTTGAGCCTGGTGAGGCTAAGGCTGCAGTGAGCTGAGATTGTGCCACTGCACCCCAGCCTGGGCAACAGAGTGAGACCCTGCCTTAAAAATAAAAACAACAGGGCTGGGCATGGTGGCTCACACCTGTAATCCAAGCACTTTGGAGGCCAAGGCATATGGATCACCTGAGGTCAGGAGTTCAAGACCAGCCTGACCAACATGGTGAAACCCCGTCTTTAAAAAAAATAAATTTATTAAAAAAAAAAATAAAAACAACAACAAAAAAACAAAAGTTAACAGAGTGAATAAGGTTTTATAAATTCACAAAAGAACATGCACACTTCTCAAAAAGCATTTTTTTTTTTTGACAGCCTTGCTCCATTGACCAGGCTTACTGCAGCCTCAACCTCCCAGGCTCAAGCAATCTTTCCTCAGCCTCCTGAGTGCCTCAGCCTCCTGAGTACCTCAGACTACAGGCACATGACCATGCCCAGCCAATTTTGAAATTTTTGGGATAAAAAAGGGGTTTCGCCATGTTGCCCAGGCTGGTCTTGAGCTCCTGGGCTCAAGGGATCCTCCCACCCCAGCCTCTCAAAGTGCTGGGATTACAGGCATTAGCCACCACACCTGGCAATCTTTTCTCTTGAACATCTGTAGAAAGAACTGATTCCCCAGTGGCTTCATGAAAGTGAACCAGTTACTGCTGATGAGGCTGCAGGATTAGTGGCTTAGTTGTAATGCCGTGGTGATGCATCTAATTCCCTTGAAAAGACCAAAAAATTAAAGCTTTTCTACTATACAAAAATCCCCTAAGCCTTGGACCCACAATATTATGGAAGCAGGGTTAGACGAAACGATCTCAACAACAAACAGCTGACATTATCCCTCGTTTTCTCCTTTGAGGCCAGCTGCAAGAGGTTATCATTACAGATGAGAAAAAGCCCGGCCTGAAGAAAGCAGACGGGGACTCTCGAAAGGAAAATTGTCCCTTGAACATTATTTGCCAGGCGACCCCCAGCAGCCTTACTAGTTGGTGGCGCAGACAGTTAGCTATGCAGTTTGCACCATTCTAGAACCAGCCGCCATGGCAACTCCCTTCAATGGGTCATTGTGGGAACCTCAGGCGACTTCAGTCAGGCCAGGATAAGGCAAAATTCTCTAATGATGGGGACATTCCTTAGCTGCACAAACAGTTCTGGAAGTTGCACACCTAGGTCTGAACCTGTCCACAAACCCTTCTTGTGAGCTGGGTGGGTTGCCCTGTTGAGCTTCTCGGGGTACCCGTGCCTTCTAGAAGCCTTCATCCATCAAGACAGGCCAGGAGGCAAGCTGCCTCTGGGGTGCCAGCACCTCAGATCCTGGTATCCACCTGTCCTGCCCACAAGGCCCCCCCATAACATGCCCTCAGCCACACCAGGCAGCCCTGCCTCTAGTAACAATTTTTGTCTTAAAGTCTGTCTTGCCTGAGAAGACCCCACTCTCCTCTGGTCACTGCTTGAAAGGAATACAAGGAATAGCTTTTTTTTTTTTTTTTTTTTTTTTTT
>NW_016107661.1:269451-280942 GCF_001604975.1 Cebus imitator | reverse complement strand
CCACCATGCCCAGCTAATTTTTTGTATTTTTAGTAGAGACGGGGTTTCACCATGTTGACCAGGATGGTCTCAATCTCTTGACCTCGTGATCCACCCGCCTCGGCCTCCCAAAGTGCTGGGATTACAGGCTTGAGCCACCGCGCCCGGCCGTATTTGAATCTTAAGTGCGTCTCTTGTAAGCATCATATAGTAGTTAGGTCATGTTTTATTGTTTGTCTTTGAGATGGAGTCTCACTCTGTTGCCCAGGCTGAATGGCAATAGTGTGATCTCAGCTCACTCAGCCTCCGCCTCCCAGGTTCAAGCGATTCTCCTGCCTCAGCCTCCTGAGTACCTGGGACTACAAGCACTTGCCACCATGTCCAGCTAATTTTTTGTATTTTTAGTAGAGACGTGGTTTCACTGTGTTACTACTAAAACAGTGATGAGGTCAGGATGATCTTGATCTTCTGACCTCATGATCTTCCCCCCTTGGCCTCCCAAAGGGTTGGGATCACAGGTGTGAGCTATTAGGCCCAGTTTTTTTTTTTTTTTTAATCTATTCTGCCAATCTCTGCTTTTTTGTGGTAAAATACACATAATATTAAAGTATAAAAATTAAAAATATTTTAGTACTAAAATATTAAAATATAAAAATACAAACAAAAATTAGCTAGGCATGGTGCCAATCACTTGTAATTCCAGCTACTCAGGAGGCTGAGGCACGAGAATCACTTGAACCTGGGAGGCAGAGCTTGCAGTGGGCAGAGATTGCACCACTGCACTCCAGCCCGGATGACAGAGTGAGACCCCGTCTCAAAAAAATAAAAATAAAATGAACAATTTGATGGCATTTGGTATGTGCATCACTATCTAATTCCAAGACATTTCATTCTTCTAAAAGGAAATCCTGTCCCTGTTAGCAGTTACTCTCTGTTCCCCTCTTCCAGAGCTCCCGGAAACCACTAATCTACTGTCTCTATGAAATATATGGATTACGCCTTTAGATGAAATGTCCAGAATAAGCAAATCCGTAAGACAGAAAGCAGATTAGTGGTTGCCAGGGGTTTCAGGGAGGAGGATTAACTGGGGGAAATAGGGTTTCCTTTCGGGGCGATGGCTTAGAACTAGATAGAGGTGTCTACACAACAATGTCAATGTAACATGTGCCACCAAATTTCCATTAATTCGGTGTTTAATGTTCACTTTTAAATGGCTGATTTGGTCCAGGCATGGTGGCTCACGCCTGTAATCCCAGCACTTTGGGAGGCTGAGGTGGGCGGATCACGTGAGGTTCGGAGTTCAAGACCAGCCTGACCAATATGGTGAAACCCTGTCTCTAAAAAAACAAGAAAGAAAAGAAAGAAAGAAAAAAACAATAAATGGCTGATTTTATGTTAGGTCAATTTCCCCTCTATTTATTTATTAATTTATCCCTATTTTTTGTTGTACTTTGGGCTCTGGGGTACATGTGCACATCCTGCAGGATTGCTGCATAGGTATATACATGCCATGGTGGTTTGCTCCATCCCTCCCTATTTACTTTTAATTTAGTCTTTTGAGACGGAGTCTTGCTCTGCCAGGCTGGAGTGCAGTGGCATCATCTCTGCTCACTGCAACATACACCTCCCAGGTTCAAGCCATTCTCCTGCCTCAGCCTCCTGAGTTGCTGGGTTGACAGGTGCCCACCACCATGCCCAGCTATTTTTTTTTATTTTCAGTAGAGACGGAGTTTCACTATGTTGGTCAGGCTGGTCTCAAATGCCTGACCTTGTGCTCCACCCGCCTCAGCCTCCCAAAGTGCTGGGATTACAGGTGTGAGCCACCGCACCTGGCCAAATTATTATTATTATTTTTAGACATAGGGTCTTCCTCTGTCCCCCAGGCTTGAGCCACTGTTTACAGGCATGAGCCACTGTGCCCGGCTTATTTTCCCTTTCTTATTCCTTCTTGGGCTGCCAGTAATTGAGCACTGTCCATGTGCTGGTGGGATTAGCAGGACTCAGCAGTCACAGGTAGGCCAGGGTCAGGGGCCCTGCCTCAGATCACAGCTCCCTTGCCCACTGGCTGCTGGGCCTTTAGCAAATCAGTGAGCTCCTCTAAGCATCAGTTTCCTCACCTAGAAGACAGAAGAAATGCCTCTTTGCTGCTCCTCATGGGACTGGTTCTTGTAGGTTCTCGCTTGTGTCTGTCTATCACCCCTGATGGGCCGGGCGTGCCTGTTCACCGTGACTACCCTGGTACCTCTCACATGGTAGCTCCTCCAGGCTTTTTTTAGAAATTGAGGTGAGAAGGCCAGGTACAGTGGCTCATGCCTTTAATCCCAGCATTTTGAGAAGCTGAGGTGGGTGAATCACGAGTTCAGGAGATCGAGACCATCCTGGCTAACAGGGTAAAACCTCGTCTCTACTAAAAATACAAAAAAATTAGCCAGGCATGGTGGCACATGCCTGTAGTCCCAGCCACTCAGGAGGCTGAGGTAGGAGAATCGCTTGAACGCTTGAACCCGGGAGGCAGAGGTTGTAGTGAGCTGAGATCGTGCCACTGCACTCCAGCCTGGGCAACAGAGGGATACTCCATCTCAAAAAAAAAAAGAAAGAAAGAAAGAAAAGAAAGAAGGAAGGAAGGAAGGAAGGAAAGAAGGAAGGAAGAAGGAAGGAAGGAAGGAGGAAGGAAAGAAAAGAAAAGAAAGAGAAAGAAAGAAAGAAGAAAAGAAAGAAAGAAAGAAAGATAGAAAGAAATTAATTAATTGGGATGAGGCTGAGCATGGTGGCTCACGCCTGTAACCCCAGCACTTTGGGAGGCCAAAGCAGGAGGATCACTTGAGCCTAGGAGTTTGAGACCAGCCTAGACAACATAGGGAGACCCCGTCTCTATAAAGAATACAAAAATTAGCCAGGTACAGTGGTGCACAACTGTGGTCCCAGCTACTTGGGAAGCTGAGGTGGGAGGATTGCTTGAGTCTTGGAGGTCAAAGTTACAGTGGCTGTGATTAAGTCACTGCACTCCAGCCTCGGTGACAGAGTGAGATCCTGTCTCAAAAAAAAAAAAAAAAAATTGCAGTGAAATTCACCTAATGTACAATTAGCTGTTTTTAAGTGAACAATTCAGTGGCATTTAGTACATCAGTGAGGTTGTACAACCATCACCTCCATCTAGGTTGAAAACATTTTCATCACCCCAAAAGGAAACTCTGTCTCCACAAAGCAATTACTCCTCATTCTCTCCTCCTCCCAGCACCTGGCAACCACTTTCTGTCTCCATGGATTTGCCTATTCTGGACATTTTGTATAAATGGAATCATATACTAGATGGCCTTGTGTATCTGGCTCCTTTGCAATACTTGAGGGAGGCTGCAAGCTTGGCACTTTGATTGTGCCTGACTCCAAAGCCTACTTCTTCCCACTCTGCATAAGGGAACGGCCCATTGTAGGGGAATAAGGAACAAGATGCCCAGGAGAGGACAGGGAGCAGTGGCTCATGCTTGTCATCCCAGCACTTTGGGAGGCCGAAGCGGGCGGATCACTTGAGGTCAGGAGTTCGAGACCAGCCTGGCCAACATGATGAAACCCCAACTCTACTAAAAATAAAAAATTGGCTGGATGTGGTGGCATGCGCCTGTAACCCAGCAACTAAGGAGGCTGAGGCAGAAGAATCACTTGAACCCAGGAGGCGGAGGCTGCAGTGAGCCAAGACTGCACCACAGCACTCCAGCCTGGGTGGCAGATCAAGACTCCATCTCAAAAAAAAAAAAAAAAAAAAAGACGCCTCTGGAGAGAGTAAGGGGTGCGGAGGGGAAAGGAAGCGTCTGGCAGCTGGGGACGTACCTTGGCGAGGGCTTCATCGTGAGCCTCCACTGTCTTCCGGAGCTTGATCAGATGCCACAGGTCCTGGGCGGGCCGGCCAGTGCCCTGGCTGCCTTCCAGCAGCTGGGCAGTAGAGGGCAGGTCCTTCAGCAGGGCCAGCTGGTTCTCTATCTTGTCGAGGCGGCTAACTACGTGGTCGAAGACATTGCTGAGCCTCTTCATGGGGTTGAGGATGGGCTGGGCGTCTCCTTCCCTGGGCACTATGACCACCTGTGAGGGCTGCAGGAAGTCCTCGTCCCCCGAGAGGACCTTCTGGAGCTCAGCCATGTGGATGTGCTCCAAGATGCCCTGCAGCAGGAGGTGCAGGGCCTTGAAGTTCAGCACCCCGCACTGTGGGATGGCAATGTTGGCCAGCTCGGTAAACGTGACCGAGAAGCTCATCCTGCCGTCAGTGGGGCTAGGGTTCTCGGAGTCCTTGAGGACAAGGGGTAGCTTTCAGTGGTCCCAAGACTACACGGACTGGTCCTCAGAGGCTTGGGGAGGTGGCGGGTCACAGCAGTCACAGAGGACTCTTTGTTCTGGCTAGAGCTCGGATCAGAGTCTCTGGTTGCCAGGAGATCAGAGAATGTGGTGAAGCGGGCGCACTTCCAAGTCTGGAGTGGGCAGGGTGTTCCCAGGTGAGCCTCACCCAGAATAGGTGCTCAGTTAATAGTGCATGAATGTTTGAATAGCTGATGGCAGCCTCTTCATTCATGCCCTCTGGTGATGTAAGACTGGTAAACTTTTGCTAGAAGCGCATAGAGAAGGGATGGAGAGGCAGCTCCCTTCTCATAATTCTCTCAACTCTAGGAAGAAGACAGGTTTCTTGGAGTTAGGAAGATCCCACGAAGGGATAAGAATCTGAAGTACTGGCCAGATGGGTGCGGTGGCTCATACCTATAATCCCAGGACTTTGGGAGGCAAAGGTGGGTTGCTTAAAGCCAGGAGTTTGAGAGTAGCCTGGGCAACATAGTGAGACCCTGTGTCTACAATATATATATATATATATATTTTTTTTTTTTTTTAGAAGGGGTCTTGCTCTGTTACCAGGCTGGAGTGCAGTGGTGCAATCTCGGCTCACTGAAACCTCCTCCTCCTAGGTTCAAGCAATTCTCCTGCCTCAGCCTCCCGAGTAGCTGGGACTACAGATGTGTGCCACCGAGCCCAGCTAATTTTTGTATTTTTAGTAGAGATAGAGTTTCACCATGTTGGCCAGGATGATCTTGATCTCTTGACCTTGTGATCCACCTGCCTCAGCCTCCCAAAGTGCAGGGATTACAGGCATGAGCCACCACGCCCAGCCAAGAAAAATTTTTTTAAGTTTTTTTTTTTGAGAAGCACTCTGTATTTCTTCTATTATATTAGCAAATACACATAAGGACAATTTAAAAACAGATTATTATACCCAGGAAACATATGTCAGAATTACCTATGGAGGTTTTTAAAAACTCTTTTAAGTCCAGGCCTGATGCTTGGAGAAGGCTGCAAAGTGGATCAGGACCTGAGTATTTCTAAAAAGCTCTTGAGGCAGCTCTGAGGTTTCTTTCCAGTTGAATCACTGACTTTAGGTCGACTGGGATACTTTGTTTTTTTGGGCTATTTTTGGGGGTGTGGGAAGCTCTTCTCGCAGATTTACTAGGAGTGGTGAAGAACTTGGTGTCTGGCTTTTTAGGAGTCTGTCTCACATCTTTTTTCCCCAGCGAAGGACTTTTTTTTCCTTCCCTGCCTCTTCTTTGATTTTTGGCTTCTTTCCTGGGCCTTTCTCTGGGGTCTCAGACTCTGTAGTTTTTGGGGTCTCAGATGCTAGCAAGGCCTTTCTTTTTATTTATTTATTTATTTAATTTTTTTATAGATATGGGGTTTCACCATGTTGGCCAGGTTGGTCTCGAACTCCTGACCTCAGGTGATCCACCCACCTTGGCCTCCCAAAGTGCTGGGATTACAGGCGTGAGCCACTGTGCCCAGCCAAGGCCTTTCTTTTCTTCTCATGAAATGTGTTGGGATTAGGACTCTTTGTTGGAGACTTCTTTCCTGTGGCATGTTTTTGAATCTCTGCATTTTCAGTAGCTGGAGTTTTTCCTTTTGGGACCAGCTATGGAATTTCATCTTCAGATTCATTTGTCACTTTAACTTGGGCTTTTCCTTTGCCATGTTTTTTCTTCCCGTGCTCTGGGGTCTGTTCTCGCTCAGATTCAGGTTTCTTCACTGTAGTGTTACACATTGAGGTGCCATATCGTCTTTACTAAGGACTGATGAGACCTGCCAGCCTGCTGCCTCTTCTTTCTGTTTTTGTTCCTTTCCTTTTGCTTTTCAAGATTTTTTCCTCTTCATTTTCTCCTTGCTGCTTTTTTCTTATTGTTAAGCATAATTTTTTTGGTGGCTTCATCCCAATTGCTGACAAACAAGGAGAAGATGGGAAGGGCAGCTGATTTCTCAGTTTTCACAAACAGGAGTTTCACACTGTCCCACTTCTCTGGCAGTTTTTCTGAAAGTCCTTTGGTGACAGAAACAATGTTTTCAATGATGTGCTCAATTTGCATTCCAATGTGATGGATGCATATAGCACGGCAAGACCCACTTTTAGAAATGTTTAAGGCCGGGCATGGTGGCTCACGCCTGTAATCCAAGCACTCTGGAGGCCAAGGTGGGTGGATCACCTGAGGTCGGGAGTTCAAGACCAGCCTGACCAATATGGTGAAACCCCATCTTTAGAAAAAAAAAAAAAGAAAGAAAGAAAGAAATGTTTAAGACTGTTCTACCTATACAATCATTGATCTCTCTTGATAAATTCTTGGACAGAAGGTTTACAGATACTGGAACTTACTTTCTTTGATAGAAATGTTTCCCAGTGAGTGAGGATAAGAGCCGCCTAATTCTGGCATCAGTAAGGATGAAGTCAAAAGCACTCAGAAGGCAGAGCTTGGCTTCAAAGGCTTTATATTTCTTCTTTAGAGTTTGGAGGGGAATAATCTGAGAAATGGTTATAATTCCATGCTTGTTTAAAAGATTTCTGTAAGTGTTACAGCTCTTTTAGAATTTGTCTAGCAGGCTTTCCAGTTTTTGACAGAAAGCCCCTTTATTTAAAAAAAAAAATTTTTTTTTAAAAAGCTTTCTATAGAACTGTCTTTTCAGGGGTTGAATTGGGTTCATCCTTCGTAAATAAACAGATGCCTTCTAAATCTGATCGGATACCATGAGGCAAGGACAATCTGACCCTCAGTTCTTTACTCGGAATTTTACATAATACCACCATTAAAATAAATTTTCATTCTCATTCAAAAGCAACTCATAATCATTCTTCCTGGACTTTCCATGTGTCAAGAGAGCATCCACTGCCTTTCTAACCTGCTCTTTGTCCAGCGGCTTCTGAGCTGTCAGGGTCACTGGAGCCCAGGTGCAGGTTGCAGTCACGACATAGAGGCCAAGTTCTCCCTTTTGTTTTCACATCATGAAGATGAACATGCTGATTTCTGCGGCACACCTTTTTTTTTTTTTGAGGTGGATGTAGGGTCCAGCCCTACAGGGTCCTGTGAACTCCTCCCTGCTGGTGTGGAGACGAGAAACTGTGAAAATAAAGACACAAGACACAGACAGAGAAGAGAAAGTTTGGGCTCAGGGGTCCACTGCCAACCAAAATTCGGAGTCCGGCAGTGGCCCGAGTGCCTGGACACTCTGACTTTTATTAAGTACAAAACAGGAGGCAGGGAGCGTAGGGTGAGGTAACGGTGGTCAGTGATAGGGTCAGGTAAATCACGTGTCTTGGAGACAGGGGCTCAGGATTTTCAAGAAGCCAAGGCGAGGAGAAAACCTAAGGCATCAGCACTTTTTTCATACTTGTCAAGAAATAACAAGGTCACTAAGATTTATGTAACTATTACTAACTTTTATCCTTTGAGAAAGAGAGGAACCAGGTGCAGAAGCAGAATATGAAAGTAGACATGGAACGTGACCGCTGAAGCACAGCATTGCAAAGACACAATTAACCCCTGGATGTCTGCAGGCCTCCCTGACAGCCGTCAAGACTACCACAAAAGCTTGGAAGAGCGGAATTTTCTCGTAACTCCCCCAAGGAAGAAGACGTCTCAGCCATCTTGGATATCTCCTTCCCTAGCTGGCTAAACAGCGGGCACTTTCCCAGCACTGGTGCTGCCGCACAGCCGAGGCACCCTCCAGCAACCCTTATGCAGGCGTCACAGAGGGCTTAAAGTGTCTTGCCTTAGGGTCACTTCTTTTTCCAATGCCACTTCAGTCCCATACTTCTTGACCTGAGATTTATTAGTAAGATTAAAGATTATATGATTATATATATATATGTTGTATATTTATAATTACATGTGAATAGCTATGTGATTATTTATAATTATATATATAGGAATAACTAACTATATCTCAAATTCTTTCCTAATTCTATATTTATATGAGAGCAGACTGAGGCCTCAGACCCTTGCCTTGGCTCCTGCGGGATTCCCCGCCAACAGTCGGAGTCTCTCTGTATCACCTAGGCTGGAGTGCAGTGGCTCAATCTTGGCTCACTGAAACCTCCACCTCCCTGGTTCAAGGTATTCTCCTGCCTCAGCTTCCTGAGTAGCTGGGATTAGAGGAATGCACCACCACACCCAGCTAATTTTTGTATTTTTAGTAGAGACGCGGTTTCACCATGTTGGCCAGGATGGTCTCGATTTCTTGACCTAGTGATCCACCTGCTTCGGTCTCCCAAAGTGCTGAGATTACAGGTGTGCGCCACCACGCACAGCCACAAAAATTTTTTTTAATTAGCTGGTTGTGCAGGTGTATATCTGTAGTCCCAGCTACTCAGGAGGCTAGGGTGGGAGGAACACTTGAAGCCAGGAGTTTGAGGCTGTAGTGAGCTATGATTGTGCCACTGCACTTAGCCTGGGCAACAGAGTGAGACCTTGTTTAAAAAAAAAAAAAAGAAAGAAAAGAAAAAAGAATCTGAAGAGCTAACTTCATTTCTGGACACATCCAAAGGCTCCCTGCAGTGTTCCATTTGGGTGTGTGTGTGTGTGACAAAGTCTCTCTCTGTCACCCAGGCTGGAGTGCAGTGGTGTAATCTCAGCTCACTATGACCTCTGCCTCCTGGGTTCAAACAATTCTCCTGCCTCAGCCTCCTGAGGATTATAGGCACACGTCACCATGTCTGGCTAATTTTAGTAAAGGCAGGGTTTCACCACGTTGGTCAGGCTGGTCTCAAACTCCTGACCTCGTGATCCACCTGCCTTGGCCTCCCAAAGTGCAGGGATTACAGGTGTGAGCCACTGTGCCCCAGCCAACTTTCACAGATAGAAAACTGAGCAGAATGACAT
The DNA here is from genome assembly GCF_001604975.1 of Cebus imitator. Lineage (NCBI taxonomy): Eukaryota > Metazoa > Chordata > Mammalia > Primates > Cebidae > Cebus > Cebus imitator. The sequence continues at coordinate 271,796 of NW_016107661.1, read as the reverse complement.
ATATATAAAAGAGTTCAGCCGGGCACGATGGCTCATGCCTGTAATCCCAGCAATCTGAGGGGCCGAGGCGGGTGGATCACAAAGTCAGGAGTTCAAGACAAGACTGGCCAACATGGTGAAACCCTGTCTCTGCTAAAAAATACAAAAATTAGCTGGGCATGGTGGCTCATGCCTGTAATCCCAGCTACTTGGGAGGCTGAGGTAGGAGAATTGCTTGAACTGGGACCTGGGAGGCAGAGGTTGCAGTGGACCGAGATCGCACCACTGCACTCCAGCCTGGGCTACAGAGGGAGAGTCCATCTCAAAAACAAACAAACAAACAAACAAAAACAAAAAAAAGGTTCATGCTGTTTGAAACCATTGCTTAAAAAAGTCCCAAAACTGCAGCCATAAAAAAGAATGAGTTCATGTCCTTTGCAGGGACATGGATGAAGTTGGAAAACATCATCCTCAGCAAACTAACACAGGAAGAGAAAACCAAACACCGAATATTCTCACTGATAAGTGGGAGTTGAACAATGAGAACACATGAACCCGGGGAGGGGGAACATCACACACAGCGGCCTGTAGGGGGGTGGGGGGCAAGGGGAGGGAGAGCATTAGGACAAATACCTAATGCATGTGGGGCTTAAAACCTGGATGACTGGTTGAGAGGTGCAGCAAGCCACTATGGCACATGCATACCTATGTAACAAATCTGTACATTCAGAACACGTATCCCAGAAATTAAAGTTAAAAAAAAGGCTGGGCATGGTGGCTCATGCCTGTAATCCCAGCACTTTGGGAGGCTGAGGCAGGCCATCACCTAAGGTCGGTAGTTCAAGACCAGCCTGACCAATATGGAGAAACCCCGTCTCTACTAAAAATACAAAATTAGTCAGGCATGGTGGTGCGTGCTTGAAGTCCCAACTACTTGGGAGGGTGATGCAGCAGAATCACTTGAGCCCGGGAGGCGGAGGTTGCAGTGAGCTGAGATCGTACCATTGCACTTCAGCCTGGGCAACAAGAGCGAAAATCTGTCTAAAAAAAAAAAAAGTCCCCAAATGGAGAAAACAAATCTTAGGTATTGGAGGTGAGGGGAGTGGTGACTCTTACCTCATGCTTGGAAGGAAGCATGAAGCCGAGTTGCAGGGAGTTGGCACACTGGTATGGTCAGTTTGGGAAAATTCATCAAGCTATTCGCTCCTAATACGAGCACTTTTTTTTGAGAAAGGGTCTCACTGTCAGCCAGGCTGGAGTGCAGTGGTGCGATCATAGCTCATGCAACCTCAAACACCTGAGTTCCAGCAATCCTCCTGCCTCAACCTCCGAGTAGCCAGAACTATAGGTGTGCATCACCTCTCCTGTCTAATTATTTTTATTTTTATTATTGTGGAGATGGGGGTCTCACCATGTTGGCCAGGTTGGTCTCAAACTCCTAGTCTCAGGCGATCCTCTGGCCTCAGCCTCCCAAAGTGCTGGGATTACAGGCATGAGCCACCATACTCAACCCCAGCACTTTTCTGTATCAGAAGTTTGGGACTCTGCAACAATTCAAACAAATTAAGAGGTCCACAACATGAATTCCATTTGGGTTGCTGGCTCAGCTCTAGTGGGCTCCTTCCCAGTTCTTGCTGCATATAAAGAAAGATTTTTGCAAACAAAAAAAACTCGCCTGAATATAACAGCTTCTTCTCTCACTTCACTGTTTGCTGATTCATACCCATGCCAGGAGAGCAGCTTGGGCAGTGAGCAGCACCCTCAGGCTAGAACCACAAGACCTGAGGTCTGCTGGGCATGGGCTGTGCGACCCTGAGCCTGTGCCTTAAACCCTCCATGTAGCTTTAGGAGCTGGAGGTAGACATCTCCAGTTTCCTTGTCAAGATGAAGGGAGGTAAAGAGCATGGCATGGTACCCACCACAAAGTGCTCACTCACATTAGCTGCATCTCCCAAAATGAGTACATAATTTTGTTTAGGCTTTCAAGGCAATAATGCATCAGCTTGATGCTGGAGAGGGGGCAAAGGAGGAAGCAGAGGACATGGGAGGAGAGAGGTATCTCCTCAGACCAGTCAGTCTTTGCCCTGAGGCGCAGAACTGTATTCAAAATGCCCTCGGGTTTTGCATTACAAAAATTGCTGTAATCCCAGCACTGTGGCTGGGAGGCTGAGGTGGGTGGATCACCTGAGGTTAGTAGTTTGAGACCAACTTGGCCAACATGGTGAAACGCTGGTCTCTACTAAAAATATAAAAATTAGCTGGGTGTGGTGGTGAGCACCTGTAATCCCAGCTACTGAGAAGGCTGAAGCAGGAGAATTGCCTGAGCCTAGGAGGCAGAGGCTGCAGTGAGCAGAGATCATGCCATT
>NW_016107661.1:266305-269361 GCF_001604975.1 Cebus imitator | reverse complement strand
AAAAAAAAAAAAATTACCCAGTGTATGCTCTAACCAGCTCCAATTAATAACAAGATACAGAAACAGGCAAAATGAGTGTATGAGTTTGTTTGCATTGCTATAAGAGTACCTGAGACATTTGACTCAGGGTTCTGCAGGCTGTACACAAAGCACAGCGCCAGCATCTGCTCCTGGTGAGGCCTCAGGAATCTTCAGATTGTGAAAGGTGAAGGGGAGCCAGCATGTCACATGGTGAGAAAGGAAGCAAGATGGTGGGGAGATGCCAGGCTCCTTTTTATTTTTTTTGAGACAGGGTCTCCCTATGTTGCCCAGGCTGGAGTGCAGTGTCGTGATCTCAGCTCACTGCAATCCTCCACCTGCCTCCCAGATTCAAATGATTCTCCTGCCTCAGCGTCCCATGTAGCTGGAATTACAGGTGCCTGCCACTGCGCCCAGCTAATTTTTGTATTTTTAGTAGAGACAGGGTTTCCCCACGTTGGCTTGGAACTCCTGACCTCAGATGATCCATCCGCTTTGGCCTCCCAAAGTGCTGAGATTACAGGTGTGAGCCACTGTGCCCAGCTGGTGTTCTGTTTTGACGTGGTACTGATTGCACTAGTGAGTGAGGTTTGTGAAAATTCTCCAAGGTCAACACTCATATGCACTTTTCTTTATGGGGTCTCCATATGAGAATCAGTCCTTATTTTAACTCTGGCCTAAAAGAACTAAACTAAGAGAGATAAACGTTATACCCCTGCGTCTCTGTGATGCAAACTGCAAGTCAGGAAAGCGAAGGCAAGGAAAAGGGACTCTACCACATCCCCGTGCCACTGTGTTGCCAGCAGATGGCACTGGTTGTAGAGAAGGTGGAAGGGCTCCCGCTTTTCTTTTTTTTGAGACAGAAGCTCACTCTGTCACCCAGGATGGAGTGCAGTGGCAATATCTCTGCTCGCTGCAACCTCTCCTTCCCAGGTTCAAGTGGTTCTCCTGCCCCAGCCTCCTGAGTAGCTGGGATTACAGGCACCCACCACTATGCCCAGCTAATTTCTGTATTTTTAGTAGATACAGGGTTTCACCATGTTGGCCAGGCTGGTCTCAAACTCCTGACCTAAGGGTATCTGTCCACCTCGGCCTCCCAAAGTGCTGGGATTACAGGTGTGAGCCACGGTGCCCGGCCGAGCTCCTGCTTTTCATACTTCTAGGAGCAAAAGTTCTTGGGAACCCCATAGGCTGCCCTGCTGAAAACGACCAGGTGTTCCCCCACTGGTGGAGAATGGTCTTCTGGTAGCAGGTGCCACGAGGTGCAAAGACACTTGTCACTGAAGATGTGCCGGGCCTACAGCACTCCTGCTGCCCCAGTTGTGGTGAAGTCCGGACTAAAAATAAAAGGTGGCGGCTTTGCAGTCCTGTTGCGAGGCTCAGAGGTGCACCTTGAGTGCCAGGGAGGAGGAGCTGCGTTTTGCAGAAAGTGAACGTTGCCCAGGAAAAGATGACACAAGCAGCTCCACTGCAAGCCTGAAAATAACACTGCTCGGGTAGAACACAAGGAACATCATCCTGTCTCTGGGCCTGCCTTTACTTTGTTATTTCATCCCACGTCTGAATTCTTCCGAAGCCCCACCCCTGTGTTTCTGATAATGGCTTTATTAAGACATAATACACCTATGAATTATATCTTATCTAACATATGATCTGCCCATTTAAAATGTACAATTTAATGGCTTTCAGTATATTTGTAGATGGTTGCAAACATCGTGACCATCAATTTTAGAATATTTCATTATCCTAAAAAGAAAACTCAGCCAGGCACAGTGGCTCACGCCTGTAGTCTCAGCTACCTAGGAAGCCGGGAAAGGACTGAAGGTGGTTTGAGGTCAGGAGTTTAGACGAACCTGGCAATACAGGGAGAACCCATCGCTTTAAAAAAAAAAAAAAGAAAAGAAAAAGAAAGGAAGAAAGAAAAACAAAAAAAAGAGAAAAAGAAAGGAAGAAAAAGAAAACCCTTACCCATTAGCACTTACCTCCCATTTCGCCTGAACTCTCCCCGCCCTAGGTAACCACTAATCTATTTTCCGACTGTCTGTCTCTATGGGTTTGCCTATTCTGGACATTTTATGTAAACTGAATCACACAGTAAGTGGGCCATGTGCAGTGGTTCACACCTATAATCCCAGCACTTTGGGAGGCCAAGGTGGGGAGATTACTTGAGGTCAGAAGTTTGAGACCAGCTTGGCCAACAAGGTGAAACCCCATCTCTACTATAAATACGAAAAACTAACTAGGTTTGGTGGCAGGCACACCTGTAATTCCAGCTACTTAGGAGGCTGAAGCAGGAGAATCACTTGAACCCGGGATGTGGAGATTTCAGGGAACCAAGATCACACCACTGCACTCCAATCTGGGTGACAGAGCGAGACTCTGTCTCAAAAGAAAAAAACGGTAAGTGGTCTTCTGTGACTGGCTTCTTTCACTTGGGAATGGCTTCTTTTGCCAGGGGCTGTGGCTCACGCCTATAATCCTAGCTCTTCGGAAGGCAGAGGCAGGAGGACAGCTTAAGCCCAGGAATTAGCGACATGCCTGGGCAATATATAGAGACCCCATTCTCCACAAAAAGAAAAAAAAGACAAAAAAGAGAGAAATAGATGGCTTCTTTCACTCAGAATGTTCTCAAAGTTCATCTACATTGTAGCATGGATCAGTGCTTCATTTATTTGTATGGAATGAATAATACTGCATTATATGGAGCAATCACATGTTGTTTATCCATTTATCAGCTGATGAACATTTTGGTTGTGTCAAAGAAAACCAGAGCTGTCAGGTGTGGTGGCTTATTCCTATAACCTCAGCACTTTGGGAGACTAAGATGGGAGGACTGCTTGAGCCCAGGAATTTGAGGCCAGCTTGGGCAATGCGGTGAGATCCTGTCTCTACAAAAATAGCAAATAACAAATAAATAGCTGAGCATAATGGCACATGCCTGTAGTCCTAGCTCGTCAAGAGGCTGAGGCAGGAAGATCACTTGAGTCTGGGAGGTCAAGGCTGCAGTGAGCCATGATTGCGCCACTGCACTCCCGCCT
>NW_016107661.1:260214-265135 GCF_001604975.1 Cebus imitator | reverse complement strand
CAGCTACTTGGGAGGCTGAGACAGGAGGATCGCTTAAGCTCAGGAGCTTGAGGCTGTAGTGACCTATGATCACGCCACTGCACTCCAGCCTGGGTGACAGAACAAGACCTTATCACCAAACAAACAACTGGGTGATGCAAAGACACAGAAGTCCAAAAGTTGAGGTCTGCTTGGGGAGAGGATTCAGAGGAACACCCAACTCATGTCTGGTCAAGGAGAACCTTTGTCAGTTGTTTTGACTTTTTTGCTATTATGAATATAAACATCCATGCTACGATATGAATACCTGCTATGCATATTTGTGTATTACAGGTTTTCATGTGGCTATGTGTTTTCATTTCTCTCAAGGGAATCCTAGGAGTGGGATTTCTGGGTCACATAGTGGCTCTGTGTTAAACCTTTCGAGGAATACCGCCTTTACGTTTGCACATACACTTCAGTTGTCTTATCTAGTCCCTGATTCCTGTCAACAGCAGGTGAGAGACGACAATTTCTTTTTTTTTTTTGAGATGGAGTCTCGCTCAGTCACCAGGCTTGAGTGCACTGGTGCCATCTCAGCTCACTGCAACCTCTGCCTCCTCGATTCAAGCAATTCTCCTTCAGCCTCCTGAGTAGCTGGGACTACAGGTACATGCCACCATGCCCAGTTAAGACAATTTCGTTTTTGTAGGTGAGGGAGCTGAGGCTCAGAGCACTTAAAGGCTAACAATTAATACCAACTGCCATTGGTCTTAGGGCTGACTGTGTGCCAGGCACTCTGAGCAGTGACCTAGATGCATTAAGTCATCCCATCCTTACAACGGAGCCATGAAATTGGGATTAGGTTTATCCCCATTTGGTAGTTAGAAAAATCAAATATATAAGCATGGAGGCTAGATACGAAATTTTAAAAAATGAAATAAAAAGAAAAATTAAATATTATATATTTTTGAGACAGGGTCACCTCTCTCACCCAGGCTGGAGTGCAGCAGTGTGATCACCAGGCTCACTGCAACTCCTGCCTCCCGGCTTTAAGTGATCCTCTCACTTCAGTCTCCAAAGTAGCTGGGACCACAGACACATGCACCACATCCAGCTAAAATTTTTGTATTTTTGTAGATACGGGGTTTGGGCCAGGTTGGTCTCAAACTCCTGCACTCAAGTTATCTGCCTGTCTTGGCCTCCCAAAGTTCTGGGATTACAGGAGTGAGCCATCACTCCCATCCAGAAAAATGAAGTATTTTGGAGAGGGCCATGAAGTGGTGTGGCGTTAAGGCTTGAACCAGCTCCAGCTGACTACATTTCCAGCGCTCACAGGCTCTCGAACCCTCCACTACTTCGTCGGCAAGATTTCACCCAGCGCCTGGCACAGTAAGGTTCACATTGACTGTTCTACCTGACTTTTACTGCATGGGACACTTGGGGTCACCCCTTTGCCTATGCTAGGCCCTGCCCCTTCTATGACCCTCTTCTTAGTTTTCACCCGTCCTTTGTCTGGATCCATCCCAGAGCCCCTTCCCTTCCCTTGGGTCTTCCTGCCTCAAATTTCCACCCCCTCCACACTGTCAGAATGATTTGCCTAAAACATGAATCCTGGCTGAGCACAGTGGCTCATGCCTGTAATCCCAGCATTTTGGGGGGCCTAGGTGGAAGGATCACTTGAGGTCAGGAGTTTTAGACTGGCCTGGCCAATGAGGTGAAACCCTGTCTCTACTAAAAATATAAAAATTAACCGGTTGTGATGGTGCATGCCTGTAATTCCAGGTACTTGGGAGGCTGAGGCGGAAGAATCCCTTGCCAAGAGGCAGAGGTTGCAGTGAGCCAAGATCACACCACTGCAAAAACAAACATAAAAAAATAAAACAAGGATCTTGGCTGGGTATGGTGACTCACGCCTGTAATCCTAGCACTTTGGGTAGCCAAGGTGAGAAGATCACTTGTGCCCAGGAGTTCAAGACCACCTTGGCAACCTAGCAAGGCCCTGTCTCTATTTTAATAATAATTAATTAATTAATTGAAATATGAATCTGGTCACATCACTCAGTCCAAGATTCTCAACATTATATCACCCCCTACCTACCAAACAGGATACATTCTAAATTCCATAGATTGGTCTATAACACCCTCATCTTTCCTCACCTTCTGCACTCCTCCTTCATCGCCTACCACCCAGCCATACAGAACTGCTTGCATTTCCCCACACACTCTGCATTTCATTTCTCTGCAACTTTGCATCAGCAGCTCTCACTGCTTGGAGTGCCCTTCCCCACTTCTTTCAACTGGGGAATCCTATACATCCTTGAAGTCCTAGCTTAAATGTCCTCCTTGCTGAAGCCCTCCTTGTTCGGCCACTCCCTCTCCTGATCTCTCAAAGCACTCTGTTTTGACATCTTGAATGTAAGCTATTATATTAAGTCTCCTGTGCTGGACTGTGTGCACTTTGAGGACAGAGATTGGGCTTTATTCCATGTTGTGTATTTCCAGGCCTAGAATAGGACCTTGCTTGGTCAAATGAGTAAATGAATAAATATTCTAGATCTGTGCTATCCAATACAGTAGCCACAAGCCACATGTGGCTACTAAGCCCGTGAAATATGGCTGCTCCAATTTGAGATGTCCTGTAAATATAAAGTACACACTGCATTTCAAAAACTTAGTGTGAAAAGAGAGTAAAATATATCATTGATAATTTTTTTTTTTGAGACAAAGTTTCGCTTTTGTCACCCAGGCTGGAGTGCGGTGGCGCCATCTCGGCTCACTGCAACCTCTGTCTGCTGGGTTGAAGCGATTCTCTTGCGTCAGCCTCCTGAGTAGCTGGAATTATAGATGCCTGCCACCACACCCAGCTAATTTTTTGTATTTGTAGTAGAGACGAGTTTCACCATGTTGGCCAGTCTGGTCTTGGACTGCCGACTTCAGGTGATCTACCACCTTGGCCTCCCAAAATTTTGGGATTACAGGTGTAAGCCACCACACCTGGCTGATAATTTTTTATGTTGACTATTGAAACAATATTTTGGATATACTGAGTTAAATTTATTACTAAAATTAATTTCACCTGTCTCTTTTCACACTTTTAATGTTGTTATTTGAAACTTTTTATTTTTTAATATTAATTTTTATTTTTTTAGAGACAGAGTCTCACTTTTGCTCAAGCTGGAGTGCAGTGGCACAATTCTAGCTCACTGGTCTCAAACTCCTGAGCTTAAGTGATTCTCCTGCCTCAGCCTCCCAAGTAGGTGGGACTATGGGTGTGAGCCAACACACCTGGCTAATTTTTAAATTTTATAGTTTTTTTGTAGATATGGGAGACTCACTATGTTGCTCAGGCTCTTCTCAAACTCTTGGCCTCAGCCTCCCAAAGTGTTGGGATTACAGGTATGAGACACAGTGCCCAGCCTGGAAATTTCAGAATTACATATGTGCTGGTCTCCCAGCCTTCTAATTGCCTCTCTTGGTCTAAACCATTCTCCACACCGTATCAGATGATCCTGTGAAATGTCAATCAAATCATATTAAGTTCAGTCTCATTCTCTGAGGTAGACTGTTGGTTCTAGTAAGTTGCCATAAATGCTGAATTAGCAAATACTGAACCACTGCTTCTAGGGGAACTACCAGGTTAAGTTCCTGTGAGCCTATGGACACAACATTTTTGTCAACCAATCAATACACAACTGTGTTTTCTGGGTGTCTCTGTTTAAAGGCAACTTAGTTAACATATACTGTTGATTCAGGGTAGTCTCACTCAATTGCCTGCACCAAGTGAACTGAGCACAGCTGTTTTCTCCTTAAGGCATATCACCACATTCTTGCACTTAGGAGTGCTAGACAGCACTTCCAAACTGCACTAAGGGCCATTTGAAACAGCAGAATCACCAACAAAAAGCACAAAAATGAGAAAAAGATGACACTAAATAGACCAAAAAGGAGACTTGTAGGCAGTGCTGTCCTATTCTTTTTAGAGACAGAGTCTCGCTCTGTTGCCCAGGCTGGAGTGCAGTGGTGCAATCCCAGCTCACGGAAGCCTCAAACTGCTGGGCTGAAGCGATCCTCCTACCTCAGCCTCCTGAGTGGCTGGGACTACACGCGAGTGCCATCAGGCCAGGTCAGCGTTGCCTTATTTGACCTCAGTGGAGAATGTGCAGGATCCTTATGTCCATGAATGAATGAGAAAGCACCACAAGTATTGATTTTGGGGTTAGAAATAAATGTTAGTGAACAGGGAAATTTGCAAACACAAAATCCATAAATAATGAAGATTGAGTGTCATGTTACTGCTTAAAACTCTTCAAGGGCTTTAAATTCCACTTGAAATAAAATCCAAACTCCAGCCAGGCATGGCGGCTTATGCCTATAGTTCCAGCTACTCGGGAGGCTGAGGCGGGAAGACTGCTAGAGCCTAGGAGTTCACAGTCATAGTGAGCTATGATCATGTCACTGTACTCTGGCCGGGGTGCCAGATCAAGATCCTAGCTCAAAAAAATAAAAATAAAAAAGAATCCAGAAGGGTTTTTTTTGTTTGTTTTTTCTTGTTTGAGATGGAGTCTTGCTTTGTCGCCCAGGCTGGGGAGCAGTGGTTGTGTTCTCAGCTTGCTGCAACCTCTGCCTCCCAGGTTCAAGCAATTCTCTTGCTTCAACTTCCCAAGTAGCTGGGATTACATGTGCACACATCCAGCTACTATTTGTATTTTTAGTAGAGACGGTGGGGAGGTGGGTCTCACCAAGTTAACCAGGCTGGTCTCTAACTCCTGACCTCAAGTAAGCCTCCTGCCTCAGTCTCCCAAAGTGCTGGGATTACACCAGTGGGTGAGCCACTGTGCCAGGCCAGAGTTCTTAAAATAACATACAAATCTCAACATGATTTGGATCCAGTCTACCCCACTGACATCCTCACTTTGTTGAGTCTTTCACCCAGAGGCATTCCAGAGTAGAATTTTTTTTT
>NW_016107661.1:243428-260174 GCF_001604975.1 Cebus imitator | reverse complement strand
TTTTGAGATGGAGTCTCACCTCATCGCCCAGGCTAGAGTGCAATACCTGCCTCCTGGGTTCAAGTGATTGTCCTGCCTCAGCCTCTGGAGTAGCTGGGATTGCAGGTGTGTGCTACAACACCCGGCTAATTTTTTTTTTTTTGTATCTTTAGTAGTGATGGGGTTTCACTATGTTGGCCAGACTGGTCTTTAACACCTAATCTCATGATCCACCCGCTTGGACCTCCCAAAGTGCTGGAATTACAGTCATGAGCCACCATGCTCGGCTGTAGAATGTCTCTTCTATTTCATGACCCTGCCTCAGCATTATCCCCTTTGAGGGGCCTTTTCTAACCTCCCTGTCTAGAGGCACCACGCTGTAACTCTGTTAGGGCATCCCTTCTTCTCCTTCACAGTCCTGGCCATTTTGTGGTTTCCTTGTATACTGTCTGTAAGAATGGAAGCATCTGAGCATGTAGCCATCAAGTGGGTTCTTCTTGCCTGGTGCCCAGATAGAGCCAATGTATCAAGACAGTGGAACTGCAACTGAGAAAGAGTTTAATCCACACAGGGCTGGCTGAATGGGAGGCCAAAGTTTTATAACTCAAATCAGTCTCCCTGAAAAATCAGAGCCTGGAGTTTTTTTTTTTGTTTTTTTTTTTTTTGAGACAGCGTCTCACTCTGTCACTCAGGCTGGAGTACAGTGGCACAATCTCGGCTTGCTGCAACCTCTGTCTCCCAGGTTCAAGTGATTCCTTTGTCTCAGCCTCCTGAGTAGCTGAGACTACAGGCCTGCACCACCATGCACGGCTAATTTTTGTATTTTAGTAGAGATAGGGTTTCAGCATGACTAGGATGGTCTCGATCTCCTGACCTCATGATTCACCTGCCTTGGCCTCCTAAAGTGCTGGGATTACAGGCATGAGCCAGCACACCAGGCTCTCAGAGCCCAGTTTTTAAAGGGTAATTTGGTGGATAAGCTGCCAAGGGGTAGGCAGTGCTGACTGGTTGGGTGGGAGATGAAATCATAGGGTGTTAAAGGATGGATGAACTGACTGGGCCAGATCTGGGTGGCCTTGGCTGGTGCATCAGTCTTAGTTTTTTGTTTTTTTTTTTTTCTTCTAACTTTGTATTGTGGTCTGAGCCTACAGTCTTAGGTTTTACAATAGTGATGTTACACCTAGGATCAGCTGGGGAGGTTTAGAATCTTGTGGCCTCTGGGTGCATAACTCCTAAACCATAATTTTTTTTTCTTGAGATGGAGTCTCGCTCTGTCTCTCAGGTTGGAGTGCACAGGCACAGTCAGCTCACTGCAACCTCCGACTCCCAGATTCAAGCAATTCTTGTGCTCAGCCTCCCTAGTAGCTGGCATTACAGGTGTGTGCCACCACACTCGGCTAATTTTTGTATTTTTAAATACAGACAGTGTTTCACCATGTTGGCCAGGCTGGTCTCGAACTCCTGACCTCAAGTGATCTACCTGCTGTGGCCTCCCAAAGTGCTGGGATTACAGGCATGAGCCACTGTTCTGGGCCCTAAACCATAATTTCTTATCTTGTAGTTAATGCGTTAGTCTTACAAAGGGGACCTGGTTTTCAGGCAAGAAGGGGGTTTGTTACTATCTTTGTTTCACTATTAAACTATAAACTAAGTTGCTCCCAAAGTTAGTTCCGCCTATGCGTAGGAATGAACAAGAACAACCCGGAGGTTAAAAACAAGATGAAGTGGTCAGCTCTCTTTCGCCGTCATAATTTTCTGTTATAATTTTTGCAAAGGCAGTTTCAAGCGCAGGGACAGTGACTGTGTGTTTCAAGTCTTTATGTAATGTGCCTCCCAAACTCAATAAATATTAGTGGCATAAAGGAAAAAATGCAGCCTTGGAGGAAGATGCCCTGCCCTGCTGCTGGCATGAGTGAAGAGGAGGCGCTCACAGGGAGGGTTCTTTCCCTGTTCTCTCACCTCGTATACAATGGGGAAACTGGCCCCAAGAATCCCAGTGCTCAGCCCCCGCTCCAGGCCATAAGCCCCCAGCTCCCACTGATGTCACCAAGGGGCATCACGTGCCTCCAGAGACCACGCTCCCTCCGTGACGTCACAGGCTTCGGCTCTGGTCCAAAGTCTACCCGCCTCCTTCTGACAGAAGAGCGACCGCCAGCTGCCTAGGCGTCCATTCCTGCTCCTGCGGCCGCTGTCCGGGGGCTGCGGGGACGGTGAGTTCGCCAGGACGCATTCGGAAACGGCTTCCCGCGGGAGCCCTCCTCCCTGAGGGAAGGGTCTGGGCGCCGGGGCCCCTCAGGTCGGGGCGTGACCTCAGACGGAGGCGCCCACTCTCCGCCCCCGCCCACGGCGCCTGCGCGGTGCATGCTGGGCATCGTAGTCCCCTGTCCGACAGAGCGAGCCGGGGGCGACCTGGCGGACTACAAGTCCCAAAAGCCTCTGGGCGGTGGGGGTCGTTGTGCGCGCAAAGCCCCGCGGGGCTGAGGGTCTAGTCCGCCGGCGCCTGACGGGACTCCGGCCAGTCTCCACTTTCGGCCGGCCTCAGGCGCCGGGCTTCTGGAGGTAAAATGGGGCCGGGGGTGCGGCATCGCGGGGCCCGTCCTCCCCTCAGGGTCCTGCCGAGACCTACAGTGGCCCTGGGGATGTCGAAGCGGCAGCGGTGGCGGGGCCCGCCTTGGCGCCCGGCTGTGTGCCGCGGAGTTGTGCGCCCGAAATGGCCCCCCGCTCGCCCTCACTCTTTTCTGTCAGGGAGGGTGGTGGAAAATTGCCATCTCCGTTTTGCAGCGCGAGACGGGGAGGGGAGGGGCGGGAGCTATTTTCTCAAGGAAAGAGGGTCGGGGAGGCGCCCTGCGGCCGAGCCGCCCCTGCGAAGTTCTGCGGGTGACCTTGGCAGTCCTGGAGCCCAGCGGCGCCCTGCACCCGCGCCCAGCTCGCCGACGTGTGGAGTCGGGATGTGGCGCTTGGCGGCGCACCCTCGGCAGAGGTGGCGGCGGCCTGGCCTGGCTTTGGACCAGGAGGTGCGCAGTCGAGGACCTCGGCTTAGCAGGTTCTCCTGGGGGGCTTCTCAACAGGTGTCAAGTGAGGTGGGGCGAGCGGCTGTGAGTTCCTCCAAAGGTGAGCTCAGGATCCTCTGCGTCAGAACCGCCTAGGGCACTTGGGAAACGGGCAGATTACTGGGGCCCACCCAGGTGTTGCGATTCTGTAGTTCCGGCGCGCGGCCCGGGAATCTGAATTTAGTAGGCTCCGCGGATCATTCCCGGGTGCAGCTGGGGCTGAGAACCTGTCCTAAAGAGGATGATGGCGGGCCGGGGGCAGGGACGTTCACTAGCGTTTCTGCCAGTTTCTTCTGGGGGCTGATGCTGGGCAGGGCGGTGCCTGGGCAATTGACCTGTCTCCTGGGTTCTTTGCTGCTTCCCTTGGGGCCAACCTAAGTAGAACTGGGTGGAGGGAGGCGTGCCAGCTCTGCCTTGCCCTCTGCCCTTAACCGGAAAGCTTATGCCCGGTCATTTGCCAGACTCAGAAGATGCCCCCTCCACACATTCAGTTATGAAAAACGTGAAACCTACAAAAAAGTCGAAGGAATTTTACAGTGAACATCCACAGACCACCACCTAAAATGTACAGTTAACATTTTATTGTATTTCATCTCATATCTGTCCACCCAACAGACCCTCTTGTTTTTGGTGTCAAAGTAAGTCGCAGACATCGATGCCTTTCCCTCCCAAATAGTTAAGCATGCATATCATTAATTAGAGTCTTAAAATTGTTTATAGGGTTTGATTTTTTTTATTTTCTTAATGGTTTTTACCTTAATGGAAGTCCTGGGTATTTAGAAATCCCTCTCTCAGCCTTGAGAATTTGAAGGAGTTTGGAGGCTTTTCCATAGGATGGGTCTCTGGAACCAGGTGCTCTTGCAAGGCTTCATTTATTTATTCAGAGCCAGGGGCTTGCTCTGTGGCTTAGGCTGGAGTGCAGCGGTGCCATCATGGTTCACCGCAGCTTTGAGACTCCTGGGCTCCAGTGAGCTCCTGAGTACCTGGAACTACAGGCATGCACACTATGCCCCGCTAATTTTTTACTTTTTTGTAGAGATGGCACGTCACTGTTTTACCCAGGCTGGTCTCTAACTACTGGGCTCAAGTGATCCTCTCGCCTGAACCTCCCAAAGTGCTGGGATTACAGGCAGGAGCTACCGTGCCTGACTTCTTAAAAGGATTTAAAAGCATCCAGGCATGGTATGAGAATCACCATAAGAGCAGAACATTGACTGTGTGATGTACAGTAATACTAAAGGGAATAAAATTGTTTTGAGAAGGAGCTAACAGAATGCGTCCTGAAGGCCAGCTTGCCCCAGCGGATCACGTTGGCACGTTGGCGTAATTGAAGCCATTAGTCAGCTTGCAGCTCCATGTCAACCCTTTACACTGTAATCTTGTCTACGTTGAACCTGGCAGTTTTGTGTGTGTTTTCTAAGCTCCTAGGGGAACTGGGATGTGTAGTGCAATTGAGCTCATGGTGCTGATGGACTACAGGGCATGGCTTTGAGACCCTTGGGCCCAGGTACTTTGTTCTATAGCCATAAACACCAGCACTTCATCCTACTCAGTTGCCTTAGTCGGAGAGAAAGGACGGGCCCTGTGAAAAATGTGTCTCCACTTTGAGGGACATGGTTACAAGGGCATGGATATGTTTCTACTCATAGAGGACACAGGGAAATGTGGCAGTTAAAGTTGTGGCATTTTATATCATCTCACTGTCCTGTAGGTGGAGGAAGTGCTTGTGAGAAGGTGACAGAGCTCTGCAGAGGACCTTGGCACTCCGTGGGGAGTATGGAGAGAGCAAGCCAGGCTGGCAGTGGTGACAGGAGGTTCCCTTTCTCCCCATGAGGGGATTTAGAAATAGATTGCTCACAGTGGAAATGTGCCCCTTTCTAGGATCCCACAAAAAGTTTGTTTCCATCTCTGCCCAGTCAGGACTCCCAGCCACAGTCCCTATGGGAGGTGGTAGAGGCTACCTTGCAATACAGTGTAGCAGAGGGGGGTGCCTAGGGCCTGTACCAGAACCTCCCCCTTCCCAGGGTCGGGGCGGGGGGTTGAGGACAGGCAGCAGCATTCTAATTCTTTCCTTGAAAGCAGCTGTGATGCATTTTTGGTAATATTGGATCATTTTTCCAGAAAACATTTCTTGTCACCTTTTCAGTGCTCCTGATTTGTGGGAGATACCTGGCTTGGTCTGTACACTGAGTAATCCAGCACCATCGATTCTTACTACAGGGAGGTGTAATAGGGGTTCAGTAAACAGGCAGGGTCTTGCTGAGATGTAATTGTTCAAGCAATGATAATTAAGTCTGAATTCAGATCTAGTCCCAGTGTCTGGGTTTTTCCTCCAAGAAGGAAGAGAGGCCAAGGCAGGTGGAAGTAGGTAGAGAAGGATGTGAGAGTTGCCTTGGGAGGGTTTAGGGAGAATTCCAACCTTTATTACTTCAGAAAGAAAGTGGGCTCCGTTGTCACAGTTCTAAGCAACATGAAGCCTGTGTGCTGGCTCACACCTGTTATCACAACACTTTGGGAGGCTGAGGTAGGCAGATCACCTGAGATCAGTTCGAGACCAGCCTGCCCAACATGGTGAAACCCTGTCTCTACTAAAAATACAAAATTAGTCAGGCATGGTGGTGCATGCCTGTAATCCCAGCTACTTGGGAGGCTGAGGCAGGAGAATCACTTTAACCCCAGACGCAGAGGTTGTGGTATGCTGAGATAGGGCCACAGCACTTCAGCCTGGGCAATGAGAGCGAAACTCTGTCTCAAAAAACAAAACAAAACAAAAACTAAAAAAACCAAAAATTAGCTGGATGTGGTGGCCTCTGCCTTTAATCCCAGCTGCTTGGGAGGCTGAGGCAGGAGAATCACTTGAACCCAGGAGGTGGAGGCTCAGTGAGCACACCACTGCACTCCAGAGTGAGACTCCATCTCAAAAAAAAAAAATGCCAGGCACAGTGGCTCACACCTGTAATCCCAGCACTTTGGGAGGCCAAGGCAGGTGGATCGCTTGAGGTCAGGAGTTCAAAACCAGCCTGGCCAGCATAGTGAAACCCCATCTCTACTAAAAATACAAAAATTAGCTGGGTATGGTGGTGTGCACCTGTAATCCTAGCTACTCAGGAGGCTGAGGCATGAGAATTGCTTGAACCCAGGAGGCAGAGTTGGCAGTGAGCCGAGATCGCACCACTATACTCCAGCCTGGGTAACAGAGCAAGACTCCGTCACAAACAAACAACAACAACAACAACAAAACCCATTTAAACAGGCTGGGGAAGCAGGAGGAAATGGGGTTCTTTGCTGCGTGCATCCCTGAGGACGCTTTGTTCTCTCACCTGTCAGCCAGGGAGTTGGTGGTACGGTGGGACTTGTCCAGCTGAGGCAGCAATCAGAGTGTGTAGGTGATTTGTCCACATTTGCCAAATAATAGCAGAGAAGGCCCCATGCTGGCCCTTCTGAAACAGCAGAGGTGGCATGAGAGCAGCTGAGACATGGGCTCTCCTAGCCCCATTGTGATCACTTTGTCACGGAGTTGACTGGAATTCAAGAAATGGTGTCTTTTCCAGTCTGAATATTTGGCTATAAACATAAGTACTTTCCTGAGGAGGCAGTGAAGTCCATCTCGGCTTCGGCTGTGTTCTTGCCCTGGGCAGTGGCCCTTGGGTTAAGAATGGCACAGGAGGGGCCATGTGCTGTGGCTCACGCCTGTAATCACAACATTGGGAGGCCGAGGTGGGTGGATCATTTGAGGACAGGAGTTCGAGACCAGCCTGGCCAACATGATGCAACCCCATCTCTACTAAAAATACAAAAATTAGCCAGGTGTGGTGGAGGGCACTTGTAGTCCCAGCCACTGGGGAGGCTGAGGCAGAACTTCTTGAACCTAGGAGGTGGAGGTTGAGCCGAGAACACTCCACTGCTCTCCAGCCTCGGCGACAGAGTGAGACTCTGTCTCCAAACAAAGAAAAAAAGAACAGCACAAGAGGTCTACTTAGGTTAGCCCCAAACCTGTGCACTCATTTCTTCAACACACATGGACCAGGTACCTGAGCAGGGCCCAATGATACAAGTGGGTGAGTCCCAGCATTCTCGAGGGGAGATAAGACAAGGGACAGATAATCGCCTGGCAGGGGAATCCTCAGGAAGGCCCAGGTTTGCTGGAAAGTGGGGTGTGGGTGTCTTTGGAGGCCAGGGAAGGAGTCCAGGGGGGGGCTTTGGGAGGGTGGAGGCACGCAGTAGTTGGCAAGAGTGTGAGTTACAATCTGGTGGGATCATGGTAGATCTGGGACATTGGCCAAGTCCAGACTCTTCCTTGTCATCCTTTGACTGTTAGATGAGATAGCGGATCTGAGGACCTTTGACCATGGAGTTAGTAGGACTTGCTTACTGGTCATGGTTTAAGGGGACGAGAAAGGTCTGGAACACCTCTCAGCCATCCAGTTTGCCGATGGGAGTGAAGTGAACAGAAGTAGGGCCCTCAGGCTGGAGAGCGGAGCCCCTGCCTGGAGCAGCAGCAAAGCTGCAGCCCATCCACCCACTCACCCATGTTTCACAGGCTGCCCGGTGCCCTGGAGAAACTGGCCCCAAACCCCGACCCTGCCCTCCAGGAGCTATGGGTCTGACTGGGAGACGGTCCTAATCCCTACTTTATAATTCTGCCTGCTGTGAATGACTATTGCCCTGACCTAGAATTCCCTGGTCACCTCCCTGCAGAGCACCTGCTGTCACAGAGGTGATAGCTCCTGCTGAGTTTGCCTGTGTGTTTTGTTTGCTTGTTTTGAGAGGAAGTCTTGCTCTGTGGCCCAGGCTGGAGTGCAGTGGCACAATCTTGGCTCACTGCAGCCTCTGCCTCCCAGGTTCTAGCGATTCTCCTGCCTCAGCCTCCTGAGGAGCTGGGATTATAGGCGCACACCACCATGCCTGGCTAATTTTGTATTTTTAGTAGAGATGGAGTTTCAGCATGTTGGCCAGGCTGGTCTTGGAACTCCTGACCTCAGGTGATCCACCTGCCTTGGCCTCCCAAAGTACTGGGATTACAGGCAAGAGACACCATGCCTGGCCTGCCCATGTGTTTTTTTTATAAATTCTGCTCAAGTGTCACTTGTCTTGGCAAGTGCATCTGCAGCTCCCTGAGGGCAGGGACCATGAGGTGAGTGACCTCCATGGAGGGTCTGATGAGTCTTTTCAAACAGGTAGTTACTTAAACAAAAGCGAGAAAGGAACGTGGATGGTAATGGCTCTGCTAAGTGAAACGGCCTCATCCTTGAACCCAAAGAGTCCTATCCTGCTAAGGGGAGAAGGCCTCAAGTGAGCACCTCTCAGCTCTTGGATTCCCCAGGCATTCTGTGTCATCTGACCTCAGGCCTTAGTTTCTGTCCCCAGTGTGGTCAAGGTCAACTTCTGTGGTGTGTGTTTTGCTGCTTTGCAGGCAGAGTGGCCACACCATGACACATTTCTCTGTGGCCCCAGTAAATTGGCCCAAAAGGAACTATACCTGTTGGAGGTGGAGGCTGAGTGCTCTCAGGCTCCCCAGCTCCCAAGCTCTAGGAACCACCTATTCGATATCGGGACTTTGGAGGACTGGATTAGCACAGCAGGTGAGCGCAGAAAATGGAGAATTGCAGGGCGACCTGATTTCCCAAGCTCTCTGCAAGCCTCTGGGCTTATCAGAGTACAAGTGGGCATCCTGCTATGGCCAGAGGACCTGGCCCACCCCTCCTCCAACACAGGGAGCATTCCCTGCTCAGTGGAGCTGTCCCTGGTGAGAACAGCAGCTCCGTGGCACCCCCTTCCCTGCTTTTCTTCCTCTGTGCCACACATCATTCTGTGCGGGGCTGGTGTTTTATTTCTGTATTTTACGCCCTCCACTCAACCCTCCACTGAAGGTGCACACTATTAAGACAGACATTGATCTGCCATCTTCAGTTCCTAGGAAGTGCCTCACAGATAGTGTGTGGTCCGTACTTACTGGTTGAATAAAATGATATACCATGCCTACATTTCAGCCATCTCATTGTGTGGTCCGTACTTACTGGTTGAATAAAATGATATACCATGCCTGCATTTCAGCCATCTCATCGTCCTAAGAGCCAAGACGCAGGGACCATGGTTTGCGTGTGCTCCGTTGTTCCCTGAGCGTTGGAGGTGCTGTTTCACATCCAGGATTGAATTCTTCAGTAAACTTTCAGTGGGTTAGGTTCTAAAGTCAACTAGCAGAGCAAAGACCTCATTAGTCAAACTGTCCTCTAAAGTCCTTGAATTGCCTGTTAGCTCAGAGGCACTCCCACTCCCCTCTCCCCCCTCCCTTTCCCCCTTCCCCTCCCCCCTCCCCCCTCTCCTTTCCCCCTTCCCCTCTTCCCCCTCCCCTCTCCCCCTTCCCCTCTCCCTTTTCTTTCAGTAGAGTCTTGCTTTGTTGTCCAGGGTAGAGTTTGGTGGCACAATCATAGTTCACTGCAGCTTTGAACTCCTGGTCTTAAGCGATTCTCCTGCCTTGACTTCCCAGAGTGCTGAGATTACAGTCCTGAGACACTGTGCCTGGCTTACTATATACTGTTTCACATAATGCAGTATAAACTACTAATTCAGTTTGTTTTACACCCAACTAGCATGAGTGAATTCTTAGGGTCAGATGCCAACTAAGAGTGATAGGAACTTAAATTTCCAGATGCTGGCCAGGCGTGGTGGCTCACGCTTATAATCCCAGCACTAGGCCGGGCGCGGTGGCTCACGCTTGTAATCCCAGCACTTTGGGAGGCCGAGGCGGGTGGATCACGAGGTCAAGAGATCGAGACCATCCTGGTCAACATGGTGAAACCCCGTCTCTACTAAAAATACAAAAAATCAGCTGGGCATGGTGGCGCGTGCCTGTAATCCCAGCTACTCAGGAGGCTGAGGCAGGAGAATTGCCTGAACCTAGGAGGCGGAGGTTGCGGTGAGCCGAGATCACACCATTGCACTCCAGCCCGGGTAACAAGAGCGAAACTCAGTCTCAAAAAAAAAAAAATCCCAGCACTTTGGGGGGCCAAGGCAGGCAGATCACAAGGTCATGAGTTCGAGACCAGCCTGGCCAACACAGTGAAACCCCATCTCTACTGGGCGTGGTGGTGGGCACCTGTAATCCCAGCTACTCGGGAGGCTGAGGCAGGAGAATCGCCTGAACCCTGGAGACAGGTTGCAGTGAACCGAGATCATAGCACTTCACTACAGCCTGGGTGACAGAATGAGACTTCTTCTCAAAAAATAAAAATTTCCATATGTCATATACTGTTGCATCTGATACAGTATAAAATACTAATTAGATTCCCACTCTCAGTTCCTAGAACGCTTTCTTCACCCAGCATAACTTTCTTCATAATAATTGAAAGAAAGCCCTGTAACATGAGAGATCGAAATGTCTCAGGGATGAGCCACTCTTCTCACTGTTCTGAGGGAAAATTGCTGGAGGGGAAGCTGGAGTCTAAAGGTATGTATGGTGACTGACAGATTTGGAGGAAGAAAGCCTAGAGGTTTGCTTTTTCACACCCCACCGCCAACCACCGAACAGGGAGACTAAGGCAAGGCCTAGTTGAGGGCAGAGCCCAGCTCCCTGGCTAAGGAGGGCCAGGAGACATTTGCGTCTGAATTAAGACTCTTCTACCTGAGTGGCCAGCGGTGAGTGGCCATGTCGCTTGACTGCACTTAGGGCCTGGTGCTTTTCTGCAGATTGGAATGGTGTGTCTTGATCTCACCCAAAAGACAACTGGTTGAATAAAGTCAACCCAAGACTATCCATTTTGTGTCTGCTCGGTACAGGCAGATGGAAAGATTTTTTTTAAGGGCTACATTTTGAGTGCTTAAGTGATGGTTCCTTAGGCTCATGCTGTTTCTAAAATTAGCCTTGTAGTTACCAAGTCCTGCCAGTGGGACAGGTGCAGATGACTTGTTTATTCACTTGTGGTTGCGCTGTGTCTGTTTTTTTCCTTTTCCTCCACATTTCCCCTCCTGTCTGTGCTTTCTTCATTTTCTGTGCCAGCAGGAGAACATGCAGGAACAAGCTCTTGAGCAGCGTTCTGCCTGGGAGGCAGCTCAGAGTCCTGAGGAGCTCACTGGACGAGTTGGGAGGCCGGGGCTGTGTCTTCAGCGTGGGCTCTATCACTCTTGTTCTTATTATGCATCCAATAGGGACTTTGTTACCAGCCTTCTCGGTCAGGTGACCTCCTGCTGGCTTTCCTGGCAGGGTCTCCCAGGCTAGCAGGACCTTGGGGTCATTACATTCCAACTTTACAGGTCTAGACTTTCAGTTTACCTGGAGTACTGGGAGGTGATCTGGCAGAACTGACTCGTTTGGCCAAACTCTTGAGAGACTTATGTAAAAGCCATAAAGGTCTGGCTTAGGAGAGACTAACCAGTCTAGGCCTCTGGTTTGCTCTGCAGAGCATTTTCTCTATAGGTGAAACTAGATTATAGTCTGAGGCATATTTCTGGATTGAGGAGGGGTATACTTTTTTTTTTTTGAGATAGAATTTTGTTCTTGTTGACCAGGCTGGAGTGCACTGGTGTGATCTTGGCTCATTGCAACCTCTGCCTCCCAGGTTCAAGCGATTCTCCTACCTCAGCCTCCTGAGTAGCTTGGATTACAGGCATGTACCAGCATGCGTGGCTAATTTTTGTATTTTTAGTAGAGACAGGGTTTCACCATATTGGTCAGACTGTTTCAGACTCCTGACCTTGGATGGTCTGCCTGCCTCAGCCTCCCAAAGTGCTAGGATTACAGGTGTGAGCCACTATGGCTGGCTTTTTATTTTTATTTTTTGAGACAGGGTTCCCCTCTGTTGCCCAGGCTGGAGTGCAGTGGTACAATCATGGCTCACTGCAGCCTCCACCTACTGGGCTCGAGTGTTCCTCCCTCCTCAGCTCCCCAAGTAGCTGGGATTACAGGTGAGAGCCACTGTGCCTGGCTTACAATGAACATTTTGAGGAAGGAATCATGCAAAGGTGCTGCCCCCCATTAAAAACAAAACAATAAACTCCACATCAGTAGAAAGTTTCTGCATGTGTACTTACATATAAACAAATCCCCTAAACGCTTATTGCCCAGAAAAACTGTTAATATGTAGTATGGCTGAGTGCAGTGGCTCATGCCTGTAATCCTAGCTTTTAGAGAGGCAGAGGCGGGAGGATAGCTTGAGCTCAGGAGTTCAAGACCCGCCTGGGCAATATAGCAAGACCCTGTTCTTCACAAAAAGGAAAAAAAGACAAAAAATATGTTATGTATGCAAATACATATATCTAAAGAATCACACTGTGATACTGCTTTTATATTCTTCACTCACTGCTATATCAAAACCATCTTTTTATGTCAATAAAAATCTATATCATTGGCCTGGCACAGTGACTCATGCCTATAGTCCCAGCAATTTGGTAGGCCAAGGTAGGCGGATCACCTGAGCTCAGGAGTTCAACACCAACCTGGCCAACATGGTGAAACCCTGTCTCTACAAAAAATACAAAAATTATCCAGGCATGGTGGCGGGCGCCTGTAATCCCAGCTACTTGGGAGGCTGAGGCAGGAGAATTGCTTGAACCTGGGAGGCAGAAGTTGCAGTGAGCCAAGACTGTGCCACCACACTCTAGCCTGGGTGACAGAGCAAGACTCCGTCTCGGAAAACAAAAACAAAACTATCATTTTTTAGGGGCTGAATACAGTTATATTAATATAGATAACCACATGCATCTAACTAGTTCCCTTTTCTTGAACATCAAGGCAGTGGTGCATATAAACGTCTTTGCCTGTGAATCTGTGTTCACATATCCATTTATCTCTAGGGCAAATACCTTGAAATGAAATTGAGTTAAGAAGAGTATCCAGGTAGCAAAGCTGTCCAGAAGAGTTGTACGGATCCGCTCTGCTGTGGCCCTGTGCCATGATGGTGTGTCACCAAGTGAGCGTGGTTTGCCAGGAGGTTTGACTAAAATTCAGCGTGATGTAAATTGCACAGTAATTGTCGTCATCATAGTTCCTAGAGGCCTTACTACTTTTGAGATTAGAACCATTCTTTGAGTCCTGTCTGCCTTTTGATTTTGCTTCTGCTTCAGAGCAACAGTGTCTTCTTTTTTCTTTTCATTATTTTTTTAAAGATGGGGTTTCACCATGATGGCCAGGCTGGTCTTGAACTCCTGACCTCAGGTGATCCACCCACTTCGGCCTCCCAAAGTCTTTTTTCTTGTGTACTACTTCTTTCAGGCTCGGCTTGGCCCCTATGAGTACGCACAGTGACATGTGCTTACTGCATACTATGTGGCAGGCCCTGAGTGGTGGTCTCTTCACCCACGGTCTCGACCATGCCTCATCACAACTGGATAAGGGGCTGCTGCTGCTGCCATGTCACAGATGAAAAAAAATCTGAGACTGGAGAGTCAGGTGGCAGGGCAGAGGTGGGCACGGGACCTGATGCCTGTGCTCCACTCGGTGCAAGATTCTTCCCTTGCAGTTCTGCCTGTAACACAGGGCTCATCCTTCTGTTGGAGGGTACAGTGGTGTTTGGGGCCATGGGGTTGGGCTGGTGTCTTATTTATTTATTTATTTAGAGACAAGAGTCTTGCTGTCGCCAGGCTGGAGTGCAGTGACGTGATCTTGGCTCACTGCAACCTCCGCCTCCTGGGTTCAAGTGATTCTTCTGCCTCAGCCTCCCAAGTAACTGGGACTGCAGGTGCGTGCCACCAACCCCAGCTAATTTTTTTATTTTTAGTAGAGATGGAGTTTCACTGTGTTGGCCAGGATGGTCTCAATCTCTTGACCTTGTGATCCATCTGCCTCGGCCTCCCAAAGTGCTAGGATTACAAGCGTGAGCCACTGTGCCTGGCCTTTTTTTTTTTTTTTTGAGATGGAGTCTCATACTCTTGCCCAGGCTTGAGTGCAGTAGCATGATGTTGGCTCACTGCAACCTTTGCCTCTCAGGTTCAAGCGATTTTCCTGCCTCAGCCTCCCAAGTAGCTGGGATTATAGACGCCTGCCACCATGCCTGGCTAATTTTTGTAATTTTAGTGGAGACAGAGTTTTACCATGTTGATCAGGCTGGTCTTGAACTCCTGACCTTAAGTGATCTGCCCACCTCGGCCTCCCAAAGTACTGGAATTACAGGTGTGAGCCATCAGGCCCGGCCAGGCTGGTGTCTTATCTGTGCTGAGACACAACATGGTCGGGGAGGAACATACAGGTTTGGGTGGCAGGAGGGCCGGCAGATGGGGAAACCAGATGTGTTTTGTAGTCCTTTTTGTGACTTGACTTGAGCTTGTTTTGAATTGTTTACAATTCCCAAGGCATCAGATACCCCCGTGTTCAAGTGTAAAAATAAATAAATGGTTCAGAGCTACCAGCAATGTTATCTGAGGGAGGGACTGTCTCTGTCGTCCTACCTCCATCAGGACAATGGGAAATGGGCCATCTTCTGGATTTCCCAGTCCTGCCTGTACTGGAACTTGGCAGCCGAGGACAACAGTCCCAGAGAAGGGGACATATTGGTAACCTCCCTGAATCTTGGGAGGGCTCAGCCTCACTAGAGGCTGCTCTGCAACTGAGTGCACTTTTGTGGAGCGCCTCCTCCTTCCTGCTCCCCACCCAGCACTGGGAATAAGGTCCCTCTAGTCAGCGGCTGAAAGGCCACAGGGAATCCTGGCCTGATCCCACATGGACTGGGGTAGCTGGATTAGCCCCAGGTTTGGGAAGGGCTTGGTGGAGAGGGGAGTGGAGAGGGTTTGGAGCCCAGGATCAGTCTCACAACAGGGGCTCCCTTACGAGCACCTCCTTTGTGTTTCTGTGCTGGGCACCTGCATCCAAACAGTGCATGCTCTATTAACATTCATTGCACACCATCATCCTCCTCTGTAACTCCTCAAGTCAGTGGTCATGCTGAAACGAGCGCTGGGGTTGCAGAAGAACGTGCCCTCGCTCCAGGGTAACCAGCTTACTTCTCTTAGGACCTGTTTTAACTACGGAAGCATCTGCTCCAGCCTGCAGCCAGAGGGTACCCACCATGCCTTGGCCTCTGCACTGGCTGAGGCTGTGTTGTGTGACCTAGAGAAAGCCATGATCCTTTTGATCATGGATCACTTGAAGGGAACTTGTGTTCCTTTAGGCCTAAGGAACTATACAGATACATTTTGTTGGTGGAGGTGAGATAGAGTGTCACTCTGTCGCCCAGGCTAGAGTGCATTAGCGTGACATAGCTCCTTGTAGCCTAGAATCCCTGGGCTTGAGCAATCCTCCCACCTCAACCTCCCAAGTAGTTGGGACCACAGGTGTTCCATCACCATACCTGGCTAATTTTATTTTTTGTAGAGATGGGATCTTGCTATGTTGCACAGGCTGGTCTTAAACTCCCAGCCTTAGCAATTGTCCCACCTTGGCCTCCAAAGTGCTGCAATTACAGATGTGAGCCACTGCACCTGTCTGTGCCATATATTTGTAATGACACTTGTTTTTCTTCCTTGTTAATACTTGACTTGAAATTAATTTACCAATAATTAACCAATAAAACAAGTTTTATTTCTCATGTGGAAGATAAGGGAGGTGATCAGTTTGTTGCTGATGTGGTGTCCCATGGCTGTCCTAGGCACTGGCCTCCATCCCAAGGCCCTCATGGTCAAGCACGGCTGCTGGAGCCATGGAATCCATCTTCAAGGTGGCAGATGGGAGGAAGGCAGGAAGGATGAAGGCTGCGTCGACTTGCCTTGAGTGCCTTCTCATGGTCTGGACACTTCTGCCTACAGCTATATCAGCCAGAGCTTTGTCACTGCAAGAAAGCTCAGGACCGTCTTGGTTGACTGATTGCTGCCCTGAGTGAAAGTGGAGTTCCGTATTCAGTAATGGGGGAGAGAGTGGATTTGGGTGCAGCTGGCAGTCTGCGCTCCGTAGTTCATTAGGCAGAACATTGCTGCTCGAAATCTTGTTATTCTGTCTTCTTCCTTTGCAGTGTTATGTGGAGGAACACAGCACAGCCCTGTATGGGTGATGTTATCTGCATAGTCATTCATGCAAGGCATCTGCAGTCATACAGCCTGGACATTTACATGTGGGGTTTCGTTCAGCCTCCCAAGAACCTCATTTTCCACATGGGAAAACTGAGGTTCAGAGAGGTGGAGGAATTTGTCCAGGGCTTCAGACAATCATTGGTGAGGCAGGGTCCCAGGGAGACCTGTGTTCTCCCAATATTCAATTCACAGTCAAGCAAAGAAGGCTGCTGTCTTTGTTCCTAAGTGCCATAGCGCAATAAGGCTGAGTGGTGCCAGAGGTCTCCTGGGGAGGCCTAAAGCCTGAGGAGAAAGGCCTGGGACACTGCCCCCTGCCTTGTCATTCCTTGTCCTGGAGATCTGGGGTATTACAGCTCTGGAACAACCTCTGGCCGGGTCACTGTGAGGGCCCCAGCCTGCCATCTGGCCACCCTGAGGGGAACAGCCCTCCTTCTTTAGGCCTTGTATACTTCCTATTCCCATCCCTCCCTTTGCCTGCTGGTCTCATTAACTGTTCTGTCACCTCCTCCCAGGCTTGCTTGAAGAGACAATGTTAGAGTTCCAGAAAGCCTATCTTGCTGTCTACTGTGCCCTAAGCTTTTTCCATACCACTGGTCACAGATGTAATAGTGTTTGGGGTTTTTGGTAGGGGCGGTGATTATTTAATGCTCATCCCCCTCACTTGACTGTAAGCTTCTAGAAGGCAGGGGACTTCTTCTTCTTTTTTTTTTTTTTTTTTTTTTTT
>NW_016107661.1:235865-242228 GCF_001604975.1 Cebus imitator | reverse complement strand
TTTTTTTTTTTTTTTTTTTTTGAGATGGAGTTTTGTTCTTGTTGCCCAGGCTGGAGTGCAATGGCACGATCTCGGCTCACCGCAACCTCCGCCTCCCAGGTTCAAGCAATTCTCCTTCCTTAGTCTCCTGAGCAGCTGGGATTACAGGCATATACCACTACATCCAGCTAATTTTGTATTTTTAATAGAGATGGCGTTTCTCCATGTTGGTCAGGCTGGTCTCAAACTCCTGACCTCAGGTGATCCGCCCACCTTAGCCTTACAAAGTGCTGGGATTACACGTGTGAGCCACCACGCCCAGCTTCAGGAAGTTTTATATCCACACCTCACTTAATTCTCACACCGCTCTCCAAGGTGGTTGTGAACTAATCTGGCTGTGTGTTGGATGGAGATGTCACAGGATGGAAAGGCCTAATGTGGGCCAAGCCTCCATGGAAGAGTCCCCTTTGGGCCTGCACCCTTGATGGGGACTCTGCTCTCCTTTCCCCACTGCCCTGTCCCTGCTGGGTGCTGCCCCCTGGACTGAGAGTGTCTTCCCTGAGGTCCACATCAGCTCCTGCTTGCTTCCAGCTCGCTTCTTGCTTTGGCTTCTTCCTCTAGACCTGGTTTGGGTCTTACCATTCTCTTTTCAGACCCAAGGGGCACAGAGAGTTTGTCTTTTACCTCGGCTCTGCCCCTCATGGAGCAGTGGGCACCTCCTTTGTTCATCAGATGGAAGCTTCAGGCGAGGCAGAAAGCGGCCTTTCAGTTTTCCCAGCAAAGCAGAAAGCCCTGTTCCTGGCTGGGTGCCTGGGATCTGCCTC
Source organism: Cebus imitator (assembly GCF_001604975.1). Classification (NCBI taxonomy): domain Eukaryota; kingdom Metazoa; phylum Chordata; class Mammalia; order Primates; family Cebidae; genus Cebus; species Cebus imitator. The sequence continues at coordinate 241,425 of NW_016107661.1, read as the reverse complement.
CCGGGGACAGAGGAGCCCCTCTGAGGCCAGCTGGCATCTTGGTGCCATGGCTGCTATGTGGGTAAGCGCCTCCTGGGGAGGCAGCACAAAGCCAGCCCAGCCCTGAGAAATGTGGCTGGGCAGCAGCTGCTGCAGAGCCCCTGCCACCAGGGTCTGTGGGTGGAGCCCCCTTCCAGGGGCATTGCCAACCTTGGGTGCTCCCTTGCAGGCCCCTGGCATTTCATGCAGCCTGCCCGGAAAGGTGGCCCTTGGAGAACTGCTAGTGTCTCTGTCTTCCCAAAGAATTGTCTCGGGTTCCCATGGGGCAGGTGGTCCAGCTGAGCTGTGCTGTGAGGAAACGCTGCTGAGCTGAGCTGTTAGGGCAGGGTTTTGATTGCACATCCCTCCAGAATCCTGTAGAGGTGTCCCTTTGTCAAGTCCTGTTAGTGAACGTGTGCCAGGATCCCTTATTGTAGGGCACAGAAGCCACCCCATGGCAGAGGTGTCCGTACCTGTTGTTTTCCTCCCTGTTGGAAGTTGCCTAATGAAGCGTAATTATAGCAGGATCCATTAATTGGCGTTCTCATGTGCTAGATCCAGCATTCCTGCTGCAGGCATTTCGCACACAGTCTCTCTTCATCCCACCCTCAGAGGCGGGCATGAGCATCTCTATTTGCAAAGAAAGAACCTGAGGCTCAGCTCACACAGCTGAAAAGTGGTGATCTAGGTTTAAACTAATCTGATGCAGACCCCGCCTCTTCTTATTTATTTATTTATTTTTGGTAATAATGATGTCTCACCGTGTTGCCCAGGCTGGTTTTGAACGACTGGGCTCAAGTAATCCTCCTGTCTTGGCCTCCCAGAGTGCTGGGATTACAGGCCTGAGCCACCATGATTGGCTCAGAGCCCATGTTCTTGACTGCTTGCTTCATTTAAAGCCTTCCATGGGGTGACAAGCACATCCATGGGGTGGGACCTTGTCAGAACAACAAACTCAGGGACTCCCTAGGAGCGACTCCAAGATTCGCAGGTCACTCTTCATTTCCTAGCTGTGAAGCCCTGTCCCAGCCCTATACTTGGCTGGTATCACACCCTCTTAACTTCTAGTGGGGGTTCCTCTAGCACAGCAGTTCTTGAAATGTGATCTGCAGTCTCCTCGGGGCTTCCTGAGACCACTCGGGGAGCTGAGGCTCAGAGCTATTTTAATAATAACACAGCCATGATTTGTTACCGTGCCTTTTTGGTTGTGATGGCTTTTGCACCGATGGTGCAGGAGCAGTGGAGAAAGAGGCTGTGGGGTCTGCACTGACTCAAGACTGGGAGCATGCTGATCTTGTAATTGAGTCTTCACCACCACACACACTGTACACATGCCCCCCAGTGTTAGGTCAGAAAATCAGTAAAACTTTATTAAGTCCTGATCCATGAGTCCACATCTTTTTAACATCCTGTGTGATGAAGTGAGGGACACATGAAGTATGTCACCTGGAGTTTGATGCTGTCCTGAGGAAAAACACACATGCAGTTGCTTGAGGTGTGGGCTGAACTAGCTGCCTTTTTCATGGACTCCATCCTCACTTAAAGAACTAGCACAAACGGTGATTATTCAGATTTGGATATTTAGCATACAGTTTCTTGAAAATGAGCAAAGTGAACCTGCTACTTCAAGGAAAACAACTGACCTTTTATTTTTGTGTAAGTTGCTGTTGCTAAATTTGTTACAGCTTTGTTGCCAGTGAAAATTCAAGCTTTGAAATGATGATGAGCATAACAATATTTAAAGACTTTAATGATGACATTGGTGGCAATACCAGCAATGTGAGTTTTAAAATATTTATTTTTCAATAAGATGTGTCAACATTGTCAGATCTGCATTACAAGAACCAGTATTTTCAGGTGACGCACACATGATAATAAATCATGTCTGGCTGGGCATAGTGGCTCACACCTGTAATTCCCAGCCCTTTGGGAGGGTGAGACAGGTGAATCACCTGAGGTCCTGACCAACGTGGAGAAACCCTGTCTCTACTAAAAATACAAAAATTAGCCGGGCGTGGTGGCGCGCCTGTAATCCCAGCTACTCAGGACGCCAGGCAGGAGAATCGCTTGAACCTGGGAGGCGGATGTTTCAGTGAGTTGAGATTGTGCCACTACACTCCCGCCTGGGCAACAGGAATGAAACTCCGTCTCAAATAAAAAAAGGAAATCATGCCTGTGTAAAAGACCCATACCAAATGCATGGTACGCCAGTGACCTCTAATGTAACAGATTAGGGAAAAAAAAAAATCATTGTTAAGGATTCCAATTCCCTTTGGCAACTAACCCTTAAGAAACTATCACTTGTCAAGTCTTGATGTAGTATTAGTCCATTGTGCTTCTCTAGCAGAATACCTGAGACTGGGTAATTTTAAAGAACAGGGATTTATCTCCTTACAGTTCTGGAGGCTGGTGTCTTAGTCCATTGTGTTGCTGTAAATTACCTGAGGTGGAGTAGTTTATAAAGAAAAGAGATTTTTTGGCTCCTGGTTCTGTAGGCTTTATGGGATGCCACGGTGCCAATATCTGCCCTGTTGAGGGCCTCAGGCCGCCTCCATTCATGGCAGAAGGCACAGGGGAGCCTCTGTGTGCAGACATCACATGGTGAGAGAGGGAAAGAGAAAGGGAGGGGAGGCGCTGGGCTCTTTCTAACAACCAGCTGAGGAGGAGGGACTAACAAGTGTGAAGTCACTCACTCCTCCCTCATCCCAGGGAGGGCATTTATTTATTCATGAGGAATTCACCTCCCATGACCCAAATACCGCCCATTAAGCCCTGCCGCCAGTGGAGGGATCAAACCAAACTGGTGGCTAGAAGGTCCAGGATCAGGGCACTGCCAGCATCTGGCAAGGGCTTTCTTGGTGTCATCCCATGGACTAACTAATCCTCTTATAAGGAATCCACTCCCAAGATAATGATCTATAGCCAGTCTGTCAGAAGCATAGATTGCAAGCTGGGAATTTCACTTGACATCACAAGTCGGGGACAGTCTTGGGACTGAGCCCTCAACTTGTGGTGGGATCTGATGCAGTAGCATCAGACTTGAATGTGATTAGAAGATGTCCAGCTGGTGTCCACTGCAGAATTGACTCATGGCTTGTTAGTGGGGAGAAACTCCACATGTTTGGCCACAGAAGTCTTCTCTGTTGACTTAAGGTGTGAAAGCAGAGGAGAAACAGGTTTTTTTCTCTACACCTTCACATGCCACAGAACCCAGAAGGTATGGAGGGATGGAATGCAGAGGGCTCTGCTCCCCCAGACGAGCAACTTACTGTTAAGTTTATGATTGACTTGTAAAGATTTTTGAACAGGCACCTAATTTGTTTGCAATTTATAAACCCAAGATTTAAAGCAAGAAGGCCAAGAAGGCTTTCTTGTATTTGTCATGGCTGGAAGTTGACTTCAGTGGGTTCTCCAGACCCCCAAGTCTCCCTCCTCTGTTGGGAACTGGGCAGATCACCAGGTCACCCAGCCCCTTGCCTCACGAGTACCTTCCCACAGCAAGAGATGCTGGGGCTGCATTTTCAGATGAGACATTTTGCATTTTGTAGCTTAATTTGAACAGTGCTCATTTTTATTGGAAAACTGTTTTGCTTTTGATCGTGTGATTGAAAGATTCCTTTCTTGTTTTTATTAACACCCTATACAACATGGTTTTGTGGGAATGGACATTTAATTATTTTTGAGATAGAATCTCACTCTGTTGTCCAGGCTGGAGAGCAGTGACGTAATCTTGGCTCACTACAACCTCTGCGTCCCAGGTTGAAGCAATTCTCCTGCCTCAGCCTCCTCAGTAGCTGGAATTACAGGTTCCCGCCATTATGCTGGCTAATTTTTGTAGTTTTAGTAGAAGTGGGGTTTCACCATATTGGCTAGGCTGGTCTCGAACTCCTGACCTTGTGATCTACCCACCTCAGCCTCCCAGTGCTGGGATTACAGGTGTGAGCCACTACACCTGGCCAGCATATTTGATTTTATATTGGAAGGCACTGGGAGAATGGGTGTCTGAATAGGGGAAATCTTCATGGGCTGTTCTCCAGATACTCCTTCTTGGTAGAGAAGGATCTGCCCTGCAGTCTCTGCTGGGGTTCAGGAAGGCAGCAGGAGGATGCATGTGGATATGGAGGGGTGAAAGGGAGCAGTGAGTGGCAGGCACAGCTCTGGGTGAGGAAGACACGGAGGTGTAACAGGGCCCTGTGGCCCCAGGCAAGCAGGCAAAGAGAAAGAAGGTGGAGCCTGGTGTGGCCAGCGAGCTGGAGGGCAAAGAGAAGGTGAAGTCTGCAAGCCAGCCCTGTGAAGGTTTTAACCCTTCCCTGTGGCCTGCATCCTGTTTACCCAGATTGGGTGGACACCAAGGGAGGGCTTTTTGCCCTGTGGGCTTGCACCCTATCATCATGGGCAAGGCTATACGTGCAATTCCAGAAATAGAATTTTGAGCTCTGGAAGACTGTAGGATCATCTGTTGACTTGGATGAAAAGATGGGCCAGAGAAAGGCAATACCTCCATTCTCACGGATGAGGTATGTGTGCATGCGCGTGCTTGCATGTTCCCTGCAAGGGACCCAGGCTGGAATCTGCAGGTGCTTGAGTGACTCACCAAGCACAGTGCAGCTTATTTTCCCAGTCTAATCAGAGCATCCCAGGGCCTGGCCCATTCCCTGGTGAGCAAGACCACTGCAGACCACAGTGTTGGGCCCTCAATTTGTGGGATCTGATGCTTGGTGAACAGTGATGCCATCTAGAGGCATGTTAGAGAGCATTTTCTGGGAGTCTGCGAGTTTGTAGCAGGGGCTGGCACCTACTCCAACTCGGCATATTGGAACAGTTTTCCAGACTCAAGTAAAGCCCCATGAGAGGTTGCCTTCTCCCCTGCAGGAGGGCACCTGGCAGACTAGTAGCTGCCTGGGCAAGGGCCCCCAGGACCAGCTCCAAGAGGCACTGCTGCCTCACTAGCCTCTGAATCTTGGGCTCAGTTGATCCTCCTGCCTCAGCCTCCTCAGTAGCTGGGATTACAGGCATGCAATATCATGCCTAATTTTTTTTTTTTTTTTTTGTAGAGACAGTGTTGCCATGTTGACCAGGCTGGTTTCAAACTCCTGGCCTCAACCCTTCTTCCAGCTTTAGTTTCCCAAAGTACTGAGATTACAGGCATGGGCTGCTGCACCTGGCCACTGCTCCCTGTTCTTAACCCTGTGCTATTGGAATTCATTCTGCAGGCAGGAGGGTGGGAGAGTCATTCCTAGACTTATGCCCCGCCCTCCTTTTCTGGGCCTCCATGTCTTCTGTGGATAGTAAGGCAACTCAGAAGAGTGGGCGTGTAATTTCTGAACACTTGGGAAGATGTCCTATCTCTTGTCAAAGAAATGCATATAAAAATAACAGTGATATTTTAATATTAAGATTAATGGCTGGGCACGGTGGCTCCAGCCTGTAATCCCAGCACTTTGGGAGGCCGAGGCGGGTGGATCACAAGGTCAAGAGATCGAGACCATCCTGGTCAACATGGTGAAACCCCATCTCTACTAAAAATACAAAAAATTAGCTG
>NW_016107661.1:214894-235205 GCF_001604975.1 Cebus imitator | reverse complement strand
TTTTAATCTTACGGTTTATATACCATTCAATTCACCCATTTAAAGCATACAATTCAGTCATGTTTAGTATATTCACAGAATTGTTCAACTGTTGCCACAGTCGGTTTCAGAGCATTTTTATTACCCCAGGAGATTCCATGTTCCCCATTTCCCCCTCCCCTAGACCTAAACAGCCTCTAATACACTTTCTGTCTCTATGGGTTTGCCAACTGGGGACATTTCATCTAAGCGAAATCATACAGTTTGTAGCCTTTTGTGTCTGGCTTCTCTCACCAAGCATGTTTTCAGGGTTCGTGCTGTACGGTATCATTGCTTCCTTTTTATACCTGAGTAGTCTTTCATTGTGTGGAGAGCCCACTGTTTTGTTTATCCACTCTTTGTTGATGGACATTTGGGTTGTTTCCATTTTTTGGCTATTACAGTCATGCTGCTGTGAACATTTGTGTACAAGTGTCTGTGTAGACATAGGTTTTTGTTTCTTTGGGTAGAAAACTAGTGGTGGAATTGCTGGGTCATCTGGTAACTCTAGGTTTAACCTTTTGAGGAACTGTAAGATTGTTCCTCAAAAGGGGAACAGAGGCTGGCACTTCCTCAAAAGGTTGGCAGGGGCTATCCACCACCAGCAGGGTATTGAGGTTCCAGTTTCTCTACATAATGCCTAGTACTGTCTTTTTAAATTTTAGCGTTCCTAGTAGATAGGAAGTAGCCTCCTTGTGGTTTTGGTTTTCATTTCCCTTATGAAAAGACGCTCAGTATTTTTTCATGTGCTTTTGGCCATTTTTCTTTTGAGAAGTCTTTGTTCAAATCCTTTGCCCATTTTAAAAATTAGGTTGTCTTTCTGTTGAGTTGAAAGAGTTCTTTGTATGTTCTTAATATAAGTCCTTTGCCAGATATATGAATTATAAAATGTGATGGTGTCCTTTGAAGCACAGGAGTTTTTCATTCTGATGACATCCAGTTTAAGTTTTCTTTCTTTTGTTGGTTTGCTTTTGGTGTTATATCTAAGAAGCCACTGCCTAATCAAAGGTCATAAAGATTGATTCCTCCATTTCCTTCTAAGAGCTTTTTGATACCTGTCTTTTAGTTTTTCAAACTGCCATGTTACTTTATAGTCGAACCTGAGAGCTTGGACTTGGTTCCTCTGGCCCTGTTCCTGATTTGTTAAACTTCATATTCAAACTTATGTGTCCTCCATCCCCTGTGGGTGCTGGGCTCTCTGGGAAACGCTCCTTTCCCTGTATCCTTTTGTTCCCTTGAAATTGATTTCGTCTCATTTTATTACTTTCAGCAAAGGTAACTGAACTCCACTTTGAAAGTCCTTTATGATGCTAAGTAAAAGCAAAAGCTTCCCAGCTTTCTGAACTGTGCTCAGGGAGTTTTGTGACAGAAATGAGAGAAAAAGTTTCACTTGACTCTTCTTCCTTCCCACCACTCCCCAAACAAACAAACCAGAAGAGCGCATAGGCCAGAGCACAGCTTGCCTGGCAGTCCTCATGCATGGGACCTCAGGCCTGGTGGGAGGGGATGCAGAGGGCCCAGCTGTGGCCCTTGGATGACAACAGTCTTGGGCGAGGGAAGCAGCAGAACTGTGACAGGGCTGGTGGTCAGGTATGTGGATGGTGTGGGGTGGCAGCCAGGGAGAAGCTCAATATGTGGGGAGGGGTGGGACTGCATGGTGTGCCCAGGTCCCTGGGCCCAGCCCTGGCTCAGCAGCTCCTGCTTCTTGCTGAGGGCTCTGTCTTTCCTTCCCCTGAAACAGCTCCCAGAGCACCGCCTGTTCCCTATTTGTCCAGGCCAGCAGCTGGAGTCTCACCTGCCTCTCTTCTCTGCGTAGCAGGGATTTGAGGTAAGAAGTCCCCCAGAATCCCTTCGCAGCCCACAGCAGCCTCTGGCAGAGATCTGTCCAGTGTCTTCTCCTGGCTGCCTTAGTGCCCCCTAAACATTTGGGGAGGGGAGGACTCGGTGCCAAACTGCTGTTTGTATGGTGAGTGCTGAGTTAGGCTCCCTGGGGGACCTTACCTCACTAGGCCCTGTTTCCTGGTTCTGTCCTTGCCCTTCCAGCAGGTGACCGCTCAGAGGTGAGGATGGTGGCCCTGGGGAAGGTGGGGGATCCCTGCTGCCTGGAGGCAGCCCCTTCTGAGGATGGTCATATGCCTTGTCCAGCGTCCCTCGGCCACCCCCAGGGCTGAAGGGGGAAGGAGCCTAGCTGGGAGCTTAGTTCATGTCTGGGATTTCCCTTCATGTCCAGGAGAAGCAGCGAAGATGTCCAACGAGCCGCCCCCTCCTTATCCTGGGGGCCCCACAGCCCCACTTCTGGAGGAGAAAAGTGGAGCCCCGCCCACCCCAGGTAGGGGGTCACCGCTCCTGAGGCTCCCTGTTGCAGCCCCCTGCCCCCATGGCGTGGTTGGGACTCTAAGTGGTGATGCCTGCTCCAGGGTCGTCCCTGGGCCCCATCTGTGTCCCAAAGCAGTGGCCTCTGGTCCAACTCATCATGCAGAAACTACAGCTGTCTCCTTCTTTCTGCTTCTCTCTGTCCAGGCCGTTCCTCCCCAGCTGTGATGCAGCCCCCTCCAGGCATGCCACTGCCCCCTGCGGACATTGGCCCCCCACCCTATGAGCCGCCAGGTCACCCAATGCCCCAGCCTGGCTACATCCCCCCACACATGAGTGCAGATGGCGCCTACATGCCTCCAGGTAAGTAGGGAAGGGATCTGAGGGGAGCATGGGGAGCTCCCGGCTGCCATCTGGGCTGCACTGGCTGTCCTCAGTACAGGTGGCATCTGCTATAGGGCAGGAACTCCAACATGCCCAACCCGCCCTGGCCTGGAGCTCAGGCTGTGTGTAGAGAGGGATTGCGGGTGTGGGAAGGTGGGACTGCTCTTACTTAGGCTGCTTGGGCAGGGCTGGTCCTTGGCATACCAGGACCTGACACAGGTGGGGAGGGGCACCCTGCGTGCAGGAGAGGGGCATGTGACCCACTAGGCTTTACCTCCCTTGGTCATGGGCTTGAGGCTGAATGCCCTGTCCCTGCATGCCAGAGACACCCAGGAGCAGAGGTACTGGGCCATGTGCCTGGCTCTCTGCCATATCTGTCAGGATCCCCAAGGGGTAGGGAATAGGAAGGGCTGGGAGAATGGCCCCACTTGACTTAGGGCCCCAGCTGCAAGGCCTCTCACTGGCCCAGTAGGTGGGCAGTAGGAAGTTTGAGGCCTAGCCTTCCATCCTGGGCACTGTGGACTGTAGGGCTTTGCCCCAATCTCTTTGTTTAGGGCAGGTGGCAGGCCAGTGACCTCTCTGTTCATCTTCTTTGCTATTCCAGGTTTCTACCCTCCTCCAGGCCCCCATCCACCCATGGGCTACTACCCCCCAGGGCCCTACACACCAGGGCCCTACCCTGGCCCTGGGGGCCACACAGCCACAGTCCTGGTCCCTTCAGGAGCTGCCACCACGGTGACAGTGCTACAGGGAGAGATCTTTGAGGGTGCGCCCGTGCAGACGGTGTGTCCCCACTGCCAGCAGGCCATCACCACCAAGATCTCCTATGAGATCGGCTTGATGAACTTCGTGCTGGGTTTCTTCTGTTGCTTCATGGGGTAGGTGGTGTGGGCACTGGTAGGGTGGGAGTTGCACCAGGGTCAACTGGCTGCCTCTGCCTCCTCCACAGCAGGCCTCAGCCTGTTCTTCCCTGTCTCTGATTCAGATGTGATCTGGGCTGCTGCCTGATCCCCTGCCTCATCAATGACTTCAAGGATGTGACGCATACGTGCCCCAGCTGCAAAGCCTACATCTACACGTACAAGCGCCTGTGCTAACGGAGCTGGGACTCAGGACTCCCCCGCCTGTCAGTCTGGCCCCCTGTGCTTTGCTCCCTGCGCCTGGTGGTCACTTTCCCGCTCCCATTTGGGGCTGGGAGCTGTGCCACCATCCCCTAGAAGTCCTGTCCTCTTTACCTTGCCCTACCCTGAGCAGCTGACTCTTCTGGCAAAAATTCTGTTGGGATTTAAGGCCAAGGGTCAGTGGGTGGCAGGGGGCTAGCACTGAGCTTGTGGTGGTGTTGGTCTGTTTGGTGCGTGTGATCAGGAAGATAAGCTGGGAGGGGTCTCCTGCTGGGGTCCTCATTCCTCCATTTCCAAACAAGGTACAGGTTCAGTCCAGACTTTTTCTCCCTGGGACCAAAAGCAGCTAGAGCAGTGACCAGTTAGTTCCCTAGGCCTGTAGCCACGGTTGTTTCTGACCTGCTGGGCTGAGAATGGGTAAGCTGTGTGGAGTCAGGTGGACCCAGGTAGGACAGGGTCACAAAGCCTGGGTTTGTTTCTGGGTACCTTGTACCTCTGGGGTGCTAGAGGTGGGGCATGGTGGTCAGAAGTAAAGACTGCCAACTCTGGCCCTCAGAACTCTCAGGTATAGAAACCCAGGATGTCTAATACCCTGTCCCAGTGCCCAAGAGCTGCCTGGTATCAGATAAAGAGGACACCGTACCTGGGTGAGTGACCAGACCCTGGTAGCTAAAAAGGAACTTGTCCCTTTGAGTCAGTGTGCAGACCCCCTTTCTGGCCATGCCTCTGTGAACCCTGTATGCTGGGGCCGGAAGGAGCCCCTGAGCCTAGCCCCGTCCCGTCTGCCCTGTGTCCTCACTTCGTGTGGGTGTGAGTTCTGCCCAGTGGCTGGTGTGTCCCAGCTGGGACGAGATGGCAGAGGGTCCCCCTTGTGGGTGCACTTGGAAGTGAAGAGCCCTCTCCATGAGTTTTCTTCCTAGTAAGTGCAGGCCCCTCGCCCCAGCTGACAGGCTGTTGCTGTGCCTGCTCACACCTGCTCCTGCAGGCATACTGGGCTGGGGGCAAGGAAGGTAGAACTGCCTGGGTGGACACCAGCCCTGCCCTGTCTTTATTTCCTGAATGGTTTGTTTGTGAACTTGCTCACCTGGACTGCTGTATCCTGCCACTGTCCTTCCTGGTCTCGCACTGCCACTGCATGGCCTCCTGTCACTGTGAATCGTGGCCCAGTCTCAGTTTGTAGTTCCTCATTAAATTGGCCCTTTCACTCTCCCGCCCTGGGCCTCTGCTCTCTTGCCTGGCTTCCTTCTTTTTTGAGGGAAAGAGGGTGGGACTGCAGTCAGTCTACTGGCAGGGCAGGAGGCTGAGTCCTCAGAGTCTCACTTCCTTAGTGCTGATGCCATGCCAACACCAACACGTAAGGACCTAACTAAACCAGACTAGAGTCAGGTATAGACCAGCCCTAGGAATTCCAGCTGTGACTGGGCCAGGGCATCTGTTGGCCTCGGCAGTGGCTGTAAGGTCACCTTCCTTCCTCTGATGCTGATTTCAACCATCTATACACCACAGCATCCACATGTGGGATCTGTTAAGTTGGAGCCCTCCTACCTGCAGGCTTGAGTGCAGCAGCATCCAGCCCTGCGCAGGTGCACTCTTAAGCAAGATAGACTGGGTGGAGGCTGACAGGCTGAAGACTAACGGCACAGTTTGCACAGCCAGGTTCTTGAGCCAGCTCTGGCCCTGCCCGTCTCTGCACTAACTCATCTGAATTATGAAGGTGGCAAGCTTGGTCAGTAGTTTTAAGAATTTCCCTACCTTTTAATCCTTTTTGAAATAAAACTTTTACAGATAGTAGATTCTATTAATAAAAGTATTTAAGTTCATGTTTCTTTTTAGACAATGAATTGTTTAAATACAAATACATGCTTTTTAAAAACCCTTATATAATATTTTAAACCGTTTAGGAAACCTCAAAGTATTTCTGAGCTAAAAAATCACAGTGCTGGATACCCTTTAAAGATCTTTGCAGGATGGTCAGATTGACTTTGCTTTGGAGATGAGGGGTGCTGGAGAGTAGACCAAGGGCAGGAGGTGGCTGCTGGGGGCCATCATGGAAGATGTCCACTCTCCACACAGACATAACATGCCTGAGGGACTCTCCTATGGGAAGGTGGCTTGACTCATCCTTTGCCAGGAGGGAGGGAAAGAGGCAGTTTGCAGAGCCCACTTTATTGAGTGCTGGAGCCTTTACACAGGGGGGAGGAAGAGACAAGCTGGGGCTGAGAAGACCTCACCCAAGGGGTTAGAGGGATTCTGGGTAAGAAGGATAAGCTCCCAAGGCCTCTGAGGCTTCCACCCACACCCACCCTCACCCCCAGGGTCCAAGAGAGGCCCACAAGTTGAACAGTAGCATCCAGCAAGGCCCCCTCCCACAGCCTGGGCTTACCAGCCACTCAACTCCAGCAGGGGGAGATAGTCATCCACATACTGCAAAAATAGGGACTGCCAGAAGCAGCCTACGGCCCAGAGGTGTGGGAGGCTGCAGTAGAGCTGGGTCAGGGGGCTAGGCCTGCTGCACTGTGCCAGCTGCTCCCAGGGTGACAGCCTGTGCCCAATGCAGAATCTGGCCCATAGAGAGGATGCTGTCAGGCAGAGGCTCTAGCATCTGGCTTTTACTGGTTGCCTGCTTTCTCAAACCCAGCATTTTTTAAAAAGTCACCTGAGGTGGTAGTTTAGTCAAGGGTGAAAAAAAGGGGTAGGCCAGTGGTTGGTCGGGAGGAGGGTACCGGTGTGGCAGGATGGGTCCTTCACATGTAGTACCAGGCCAAGAATCCAGCAGCCAGGGCCACACCAGTGGCCAGGATGAACTGGAGGCTGGGCTTCCTCAGCACAGCCATGGCTGTTCGGAAAGGACAGCTGCTGGCCTCAAGGGCACCTGTGTGGCAGCACCAATAAAAGACATGGCATCAGTGGAGTCTGCTGCTACACCTGCCCCAGAAGGGGAGCTTAGGACACGCAGACCTACCTTTGTCTTGTTCAGCAGCGTAGAAAGGGCATTTACGTATGTCTCCTTTCCCATCGTGTACAGGGAACCCATCCTTCAAGGTCTCTGTGGCCAGCATGGAGCGGGCCTGGTCCAGTTCGTTGAATATCTGCAGAAGCAGAGGACCAACTGAGCCATCTTTGGGCTGCCCACACTTTTTTTTGTTTAACATATTTTGAGATGAAGTCTCTGTTGCCCAGGCTGGAGTGCAGTGCTGTGAACATGGCTAACTCACTACAGCCTCAAATTCCTAGGCTCAAGTGGTCCCCCCACCTTAGCCTCCCCAGTAACTGGGACTACCTGTGTGTAGCACCATACCTGGCTAATTTTTAAATCTTTTTGTGGAGATGGTGTCTCTCCTTGTTGCCCAGGCTGGTCTTCAATTCCTGGGGTTAAGTAATCCCCGTGCCTTGGCCTCCCAAAGCGCTAGGATTACAGTCATGAGCCACTGCGCCCAGCCACACTCTGCTTTTAGAGGACTCCCTCCTGACAGAGTGAGCTGGTGCAGGTGAGCTTGTTTAGGAGTGCCAACTACACAGCTAGCAGCCCTAGTGGGCAGCAGCTACACTGCCTGATGCTCCTCCCTAGCACGAGCTCTTGGGAAGTGTGGATGCTGGTACCCCAAGAAGAAGGCTACCAACTACTGGGTCTCCCCTAGGAATTGACCAGATATGCACCATGCGTTGCCTTCTCTGAGGTGGCTCAAGCCACTGAAACTACCACAGCACAGATAGGTGAGGGCGTAAGTATGTCCGATTTCTAGCTGCTGGTTATTTTTTAGCAGGAAGCTACAGAAAAACTGGAAAGTGGGAGACTAATGCTGTGGCAAGGCAGACCCATCCTGAGTGGCCCTGGAAGCCCTCACTGGAAGCTGACAGGATCTGGGGACAGAGTAAGTCTCCCTAGTCTCAGCCTCGTCAAAAGGCTACTTGTAAACAGAGCTTACTTACTCTCCTTGGTGACACTGGTTCTCTCTGAACTTACCAAGCAGGGCTTTTCAGAGCAAAGCTTACTAAAAAGAAAATTATCCATTCTTCAAGACCAGTATCCTGCAATGAGGGAGGGAGCCAGCTCCATTCTCCCAGACTCCTCCATGTGCTGGAGGACTCACCCTAAAACATTACCCACTGGCATCTACCAAACCAGGCCTCCATGCTGGGAACCACCCACTGGGCACATGAGCTCTGGTGGCCACCTTCCTCTTGGCACCCTGCAGATCATCTGTCCTAATGCCACATGTACCCTCCAAGGCCACTCTGGATCTGCTACCACTGTCAAAGGTTCCCTCTTCAGCCCTGGCATCTGGCAGCCCCAATAGTACCTCCATGTTGTACTCAAAGGCCTTGTTGGCCTCCTCCACGATCCTCTCTTTGGTCTTCATGTTCAGGTCCAGGGCATTCATCCTGGCCCGGTAGAGCTGCTTGAACTGCTGTGCATTGTCCACATTCTCAAACAGGTAGAACTGGGTCCCTTCCCCTGTGCTAGGGAGTTTCAGTGCACGCTGGGCCACCTTCTTCAGCACCTGGCCCCCCGAGAGGTCCCCCATGTAGCGGGTGTACGCGTGGGCCACCAGTAGCTCTGGCTCGTTCTGCCCTATGTAGCGGATCCGCTCCACGTACTTTTGGGCAGCCTTGGAGCACCGCACCTGCTCCTCCCAGTTTTCACCAAAGAAATACCCCATGTCCTTGGTCAGTGCCTCCTTCCGGTGCAGCTCCATGGGAAAGTACAAGGGGGCAAAGGCTGGGTGATCCTTGTTGCGTTCCATTTCCTCCTCGAGGGCTGAGTATGTGAAGTAAAGTGCAGTGGTGGCCAGCTGTGGAAGTGACAGGAGGAGGCTGGCAATGCCTGAGCCTTCCACATCCCAGCAGCTGGATGCAGAGGCTCAAGTGACAACCCCCAACCCCAAAGACCCAACCCTATGGCCCATTTTTATGTACTTAATTATTTAACACATGAAGTTTTTGTGTTTCTTAAAGGAATCTGTGGAACATGCATACTTTTGCTTCCTTGACACCACTATGTTGTTATTCCATCTAAACCATGTGAGCCGCAGCCTTTTTTTTTTTTTTTTTTTTGCACGTGGGGAACAGAGTCTTACTCTGTTGCCCAGGCTGGAGTGCAGTGGCACAATCTCGGCTTACTGAAACCTCTGTCTCCTGGGTTCAAGCGATTCTCCTGCCTCAGCCTCCCGAGTAGCTGGGACTACAGGTGCGTGCCTCTCCTTATTTTTTTATTTTTAGTAGAGATGGGCTTTCCCCATGTTGGCCAGGCTGGTCTCAAACTCCTAACCTCAGGCGATCACCTGCCTCAACCTCCCAAAGTGCTGGGATTACAGGCATGAGCCACCATACTCAGCCGAGAGCCATAGCTTAACGTCAAGAATGGAGTATGGAGAAAAGTCCAGCTTTTCCCTCAGAGTGGCTCCAGGGGCACCTTTCTCATGGGACTAAATCCCCCACCCCAACCCCATACAACAGTCTGGAACCCCATGCAGGGCACAAACCTTAAACAGCTCCTTCTTAATGTTGCCCTTCAAGAAGTCCTTGACAAACTGGGTGTTTTCTGCCCGGTCGTGTGCTTCCCTGGTCCCTTCCTTCAGGAGCTCGGAGAGGTCGACCATTCTATGGAGAGATGGGAGGCATTTGTGTGTCAATTAGCCCTTCCCAGCTCCCCAGAAAGGACCACAGGAGGAAAATTGAGTTCAGACCCCAGGGTGACCACCTGTTATACTGGAGGCTGGGGCTGCTCAGACACTTCACTCCAACATGAATAGCAGGGACTTGTCAGGGAACACAGGGCAAGCAGACATTGACAGTCGGCTCCAAGGATTCGGGACACAAGGGATGACTGTGGCCTACTCCTTAAGATAGTACCCACATCTATGTGTCTGTGTTGGGAACCACCCAAAACAGCAATGCTTCTATTGCCACCTAGTGGCTGAAGAGACATGCATCTGTACTCCCATCAGCGTTTGCTGCCTTCTCCAGGAACAGCCTGCTTTGGAATGTGTCTCCTAGAATCCACACACCTCAGTAAGACTGTGACTGTGGGTCTCCTGGGGTGGCCCTGCTGCCTTCCTCCCACCTTGGACCTACAGCCTCTTTGGGACTATACATGACTAGGCCCAAGCACGGAGGGATGAAAGGGAGACAACAGAGAGGCTGGGGCCAGGACCTTAGGTTTGTGCCACTTAATGAAATTACACAGGCTAAAGGTGTGCTGATGGATGGACAAGGTAGAAAACGTGTGATCCTAAAGATGGTGGCACCTGGGCAGGGTCTTAGATGTGTCCACACAGTCTGTCTACAAGAGTGAGAAAAATTCGGCCTTATCATGGTCTATCCTCTGCTGGCTTCTTTGGGAAATTAGCTTGGTATCTCCCATGTTCCAAGAAACAGTTTATTATTAGCAATTATTTCAAGGGATAAAAAAACAAACTTGGACAATGATAGGGCTATAATGAGAGGCTTATGATGCAGAATAGGGCCTGGTAGCTCAGGTTTAGCATGAGCTGTCCTTATACAGAGTAAGGAAA
Source organism: Cebus imitator (assembly GCF_001604975.1). Taxonomy (NCBI): domain Eukaryota; kingdom Metazoa; phylum Chordata; class Mammalia; order Primates; family Cebidae; genus Cebus; species Cebus imitator. The sequence goes on along the minus strand of NW_016107661.1, from coordinate 224,854 downwards.
ACCTGCCCTGCAGTCAGAGTTACTCCAACATTTTATGGGGTAAAAGACTGTGAACAGAGCCAGCTTTGCCTCCGTTTACCCTTTCTCAACCCAGATGAGAAAACACTTAAGTTTCTAAGAAGAAAAAAGGATGACGAACATCAAATCCTATCAGCACTCCCAGCAGCACCTGTCCTGCCTCCTTGGATGAGACAATGGACCAGTGGGGAGAGTCCTAAGCAGCTGAAGTTGTATGCTGTCCCTGCAGGGCCAAGCAGGTACCCAGTGGTCCACAGGTCATGGCCCATGACCACTCCCCAGTGCTGCCAGCAGACGAAACCAGGTGTGCTGAGCACAGTAGGCGCTGGGCACACCCGACTCAGTGCAGCCAGCCCCCATGGCTCACCTCGTGTGGTTCTCCTTTTCTAAGTCCCCAGGGTTCTTCTCTGACTCATCTACCCCCTCTGAGGTCTCCACGTCCGCTGACATTGCTGCTGGGTGTGGTTCTTGCTGCTATCGCTCCTCTGGTCCTGTAGAGACAGAAGGAGCTGCTGATGTGGCACCCACAGCAGTAACTTCCCCAAATACCTGCCAGTTCTGCTCTCCTTGGAGCCAATGTAACCAAGGTGACACCCACACACCCCAGAATTGTTTTCTTTAAAATAAAGTTCTGCCATTACTGGGACCATAGTGGAATATGGAAAAAAATCTGAATATGAACAGTGTATTAGGTAATAACATTGTATTGACATTAAGCTTTCTGGTTTTTTTAAATAACTGTAGTGCGATTATGTAAGAGAATGTCCATGTTCCTAAGAAATACACACTGGGTTATTCAGAAGTAAAGGTACGCTGCCTGCAACTACCCATCAGACGGTTCAGAAGAGTGTGTGTGCACGTGCATAGGCTACAGGACGGGGGATGCTGGCAAGTCAGAAAAGCAAACGTGGGAAAATGCTAGCAGTGAATCTGGGGAAAACGTATGAGATTTCTTTGTACTATTCTTACCATTTTTCTATATGCCTAAAACTGTATCAAGGCTGGGCGTGGTGGCTCACACTGTAATCACAACACTTTGGGAGGCCGAGGTGGACTGGAGTTCAAGACCAGCCTGGTCAACATGGTGAAACCCCATCTCTACTAAAATTTCAAAAAATAGCCGAGGATGGTAGTGTGTGCCTGTAATTCCAGCTACTTGGGAGACTAAGGCAGGAGAATCACTTGAGCCCAGGAGGAGGACACTGCAGTGAACCGAGATCGTGCCACTCCACTCCAGCTTGGGCAATAAGAGTGAAACTCCTTCTCAAAAAAAACAAAAAGAACAACTGTATCAAAAGTTACCAAAAACAAAACCTCAAAAAGCTTAGGGAAAAAAAAAGCGTGGCAAGTAACACACAGTTCCACCCCTCTGCCAGGGTGCAGAGGCCAGCTCATCCTACCTGTGAGAGGCTGGGTGCCTTGTGCAGTCTGCAGGAGTTACCAAAAAAGCAGACTGTCCTTAGCCTACTCAGGACTTTGCTAAGGTGAAGGAAATAATAAGCTGGTCAATCAGTTCCCGTCATCTGCTGCAAGGGCTGAGCCTTCGTCAGCCAGGGAAATACAGTCCCATAACAAGGCAAGCTGATCCTCCATCCCTGGGGGATTCTGCTCAGGCAATGTTAGGAAGGCACAGCCCATCTGGGGAAACTTCCACATGCATAGCAGCACAGTAGCACCAACAACTAATAAAGTAACTAACGAAGACAGAACTACCAACACTGGAGCCAAATCACACCAAACTGGGCCAAGGAAAAAGAATTTAGTTACTGAGCATTTTCTATGTGCTCTACCCAGAAACAACAGGTGTCAAGAGGAACAAAGAAGTGTAAGAAATGGTCCTTGAAAGGCTCAAGGTACATATCTTTCCTAAGCTTCCTCTAGAGCTAGTAACATTTTTGTTGTTATTTTTTAGGATATTATATAACACATGGTTTACTCATTGTGGTCTTCTTGAATCATCTCTCTCATCTTTAGATTTAGCATCTGTACTGGGATTATTTTAGGAAGTCAAGCGATAATTCATATAGCACAATGCCTGCCATGTGGTGAGCACTCAATGAACGTTACATCATGATTTTACTTTATTTTGACTGAGGCTTAGTGATGTCTAAGAACACTCGGAAAATAAACATCAGGATGTAAAGAAAAATGGAACCTTCTCTTGACTCCAAGTCAGAGACACTTTCCTCTGAAATAACGCTGATGAACTGTATGGTGCACAGCAGTCTAGAAGAATGTGAAAGCAGGCTGGTATCACATGGAGGGAACAGTATGCAGCGGGCTTCCTGGGGAAGGACCCTCAACACAGACAGGATTTGGGGCAGGGGTTAGGGAGGGGCTCTAGATCCAGGGAATAATATGAACAAAGCCAGAAATGGGCAGTTCACAGATACAGTATAAGGCTGCCCAGCTGCGCATGCACTTACCAAGAGGCCAAGACAGGCTTTGCAAGCTGCAGAAGAAGCCCTACATGGCCTTGAGACCTTGATTTATACTTTTTTTTTTTTTTTTTTTTGGTAAAAGAACAGCTTTAGTGGCTGGGTGCGGTGGCTTACACCTGTAATCCTAGCATTTGGGGAGGCTGAGGCGGGCAAATCACCTGAGGTCAGGGGTTTGAGACCATTCTAGCCAACATGGTGAAACCCTATCTCTACTAAAACTACAAAAATTAGCCAGTTGTGGTGGTGCACACCTGTAATCCCAGCTACTCAGAAGGCTGAGGCAGGAGAATTGCTTGAGCCCGAGAGATGGAGGTTGCAGTGAGCCAAGATCGTGCCACTGCACTGCAGCCTGGCTGACAAGAGCAAGACTCTGTCTCAAAAAGTTTTTTTTAATTAAATTAAAAACAAATAAATACAGGCCAGGCTCAGTGGCTCCTGTAATCCCAGCACTTTGGGAGGCCAAGGCAGGTGGACCACCTGAGGTCAGGAGTTCGAGACCAGCCTGACCAACATGGTGAAACCCCACCTCTATTAAAAAATAAATACATAAATACATAAATAAAAAATAACAACAGCTTTGCTGTACACCCTTGAGGACCTTAAGATCCAAAATTTCTTTCTGGCTGCTCAGTTTTCAGGGAGCAGAAAAAGGTGCTGGCAAGAAAGCACTGAGCTGTCTAAAGGCGGGAGAGGTGCAGTAAAGGGTCCCAGAGCCTCCAGACAGTGATGGAAGCAAAGGAGCAGGCTGAGGGCACACCCCAGGTACCCGAGGACCACAGGCCCCATGCTCCTTACAAGCAAAATGAGGCAAAGACAAGTGCAATTCATGGCCCAGGTTACCAGTACCTTGAGTATGCATCCTGCCATTTGTACCTAACGATCATGCTGCACAACAGTGATTGGGAATGTGATTAAATCTCATTAACTGTGTTTTACTCAATAATAACTGCATGCTCTGGGAGAGTGTAGTCTTGCTTAATTAAGCAACAAGTCCTTTTGCTTCTCTTAAAAATACAAAAAGGTGCAGGGCACAGTGGCTGACACCTGTAATCTCAGCATTTTGGGAGGCCCAGGTGGGTGGATTACCTGAGTTCAGGAGTTCGAGACCAGCCTGGCCAACATGGTGAAAGCCCCTCTCTACTAAAAATACAAAAATTAACCGGGCATGGTGACAGGCGCCTATAATCCCAGCTACTCAGGAGGCTGAGGCAGGAAAATCGCTTGAACCCAGGAGGCAGAGATTGCAGTGAGCCAAGATCAAGCCATTGCACTCCCACCTGGGTAACAGAGCAATACTTCATCTAAAAAAACCAAATAGCTGGGGGCAGTGGTTCATGCCTGTAATCCCAGAACTTTGGGAGGCCGAGGCAGGTGGATCACCTGAGGTCAGGAGTTCAAAACCAGCCTGACCAACATGGTGAACCCCAACTCTATTAAAAATACAAAAATTAGCCAGGTGTGGTGGCTTGTGCCCGTAATCCCAGCTATTCAGGAGGCTGAGGCAGGAAAATCACTTGAACCCAGGAGGCAGAGGTTGCAGTGAGCCAAGATCAAGCCACTGGACTCCAGCCTGGGTGACAGAGCGAGACTCTGTCTCGAAACAAAACAAACAAACAAACAAACAAAGGCAGAGCCAAGATTGTGCCACTGCATTCCAGCTTGGGAGACAGAGCAACACTCTGTTTCAAAAAAAGAAATTAAAAATGCAACAAGGGAAGAGAAAGCTGCTTCCTCTGGTACCCACTTGCGCATTTCTCAGTAGCACTTTACTTGTGTTATCTCCCTTTGGGCACACCCACTTTAACCTCACTCCTGTCCTCCCAGCCCACGAGAAGCCAAACTCTGGACCAGAGCTGTCTTTTCCACTGCTATAGCTCCAGGGTCTAAAAGATACCAGATTCTCAATAAATACTTCTTGAATAAAAACATCCAACAAAGAGGAAAAAAAAAAAAAAAAAAAAACAGGGTTGTGGTGAGAGGAAGGAAGGAGAATATCTCATGCATGATGCCAATAATATGCAATTTTTTAAAAACAGGAAAAAGTAATCTGGTGTCCATGACTTCAACAGTTTTATGATTTTAATTTGAAAGAAAGCTAACAAGAAGAATTCTGAGTCCTCAAGGCAAGTAACCAGTACCATCTGTGCAGAGCTGGGGGCTCCTGGGAAGGTTCGGTTAGCACATTCAACACAGGGGCCAGGGAAGGCGACCTGTGTACATCTCTGTGGCCTAGCCATCATTCAAGGGAGTGGCCACACAGTGAGTCATTCAGGGGCCACCCTGCAATGGCAGAAACAGAACTTTTTTCACTTTCTGAAAAGCTACATGTCCAGACTTACTCTGGCTGACTTCTATACTTGAATGCTAAGCTTTGCAGGAACCATTGGAATCTCTAGAAAATTGGGGACCAAATCATAAATGTAGAACCTTTTTAGACTTCAATCTCTATTGTCAACAAGAAGCTACACATTCCCAACCTGCCCCCTCTCCAAAAAAAAAAAGAAGAAAAAAAGATTCTAAAATATTCCACTCTGGGAAATACACTTCAAGAAATAGTAATAGTTATCCTAATTGGTATCAAAATAATACACAGCCATACTATGATGCTAGAAAAAAAACAACACATAGCCTAAAAACAAAGGGCATGACTGCTCAAACGACAGTAAACAATGGAATCCTGGCACAGCCAGGACAAGTTGGTAAGCTGTGTTCATGCATGGAAAAGCCTACAGAAACTTTTTTTTTTTTTTTAAAAAGGACCCAAACACCGACTACAACTGTATGCAAAATTTTACAAGTATACTGACAATAACAAACGGGGAATTTGGAGAACTATAAACACTGTTTTTTGTTGGACTTTTTAGCCAACTCGCTGCTGCTTTTATAAAAAGTGACTCAATTCTCTTGGAAAGAAAAAGGGAAGAGGGAGGAAAGGCAGGGAAAGGAAAAAAAGAAACCAAGAGACAGGAATTGGACCAAACAAACCAGTTAAGATCCTGAACTGCATTAACTAACTAGTCAATGGAAGTTCCTGGGGCCTCTTTACTTTTCTATTACAAATTCTAGAAAGGCCGATCTGCCCCCTCTCTTTCCCATTTCCAAAAAACTTTGACCCTCTGTTTATAAAATCTACCTCCACCACTCCATAATTCCAGTACTCCTAACTGTTCACCTGATCAGCTGCTGATTTTCATTCCAACCCTTGAGCTAACAGAAACAGTAACAAAGTTCCTATCACAGTTAAGTCCAGCAAAAGAGATTCCTTTAGACCAGCTCAGCAGATCCAGAACACTGTCTCAAAGCTTTTGCTCCTGCTAAATTGCTGATACAAGGCACTACTAGGACTTTTGAGACCACAGACAAAGATGTTAAATCCTCCTCCACGGAGACTAAGTCCAACAAATTTCAGGTCAGGTAACTCAGTGCATTGCTGCCAGGTAGGAATATAATCTAAGGACTATATTAGAATTCATTTCCCATCTGGTAATACAGAAAGGAACAATAAAGACTTCTTTGTCCTGGAGAAACCTCAAGTGAAGGAAGGGAGCAGGTTGCTGAGCTCAGCCAGCACTGAGGGGAAGGAACAGCAGAGTGACCCCACTCCGTGGAATGAGAACAATTCCGCAGGCTTCTGACTCAATGAAATAGTGACACTTGACAGTGACCAGCTACTGCACTGCATGAGATGCCCACAACATGAACTTGGGTTGTTATCCCACATGCACAGGGAAGCTAAGTGACTGCTCAGAGACTTTTTTTTTTTTTTTTNCCCCCGCCCAACCACTGCATTTGTCTCCTGATGAGTTCCTCTCCTCTCCCTCCTTCTAGTCCAGGGAATTCTCCAAAAGCTTTTAAAATGCAAATCTAACTATAATCACAGCCCCCTTAAAACCCTTCAAAGATTCCTCATAAACAAAGGTCCCAAACCCTTGACCCTCCATCAGCTGGTCCCAGCCTCCCCTCCTCCCGCTCTGTGCTCCGGGAGCAGCAAACTGCTTCCAGCTCCAGCCTCCAGACCTTTAGTCATTCAGTGCCCTCTGCCAGGACTAGCCCTTGCCAGTCAGGCTCTTCCTCACACCCACAGTCTCACCTCCTCCAGGAAGCCATCTCTGACCCTCCCGCCCCTGTCCCCCAACGTCCTCAGCGCATCTGTAATGCCTTCCTTGTTCAAGGATCTGTTATTCCACTCGCCACCCTGAGTTATAATTATTGATTTTCATGTCTCTGTTCCACACTTGCCGATGAGATCCTTGAGGGCAGGGACGGTGTCCCATTCATCTCTATCTCAACCCCTGGCCTGGCACCTGGCACGGAGGACAGGCTCGGGCAGGGGGTGATGGATAAATGTGGGGGGGAAACTCAAACAAGTAAGAGGCAGAAATGACCAAGAGGGGAGTGAGGGCAAGCCTGGCAGGAGGAGCAGGCAGAGCAAATGTGTGGGAAGTGGAGAACCGAGAACTTCCGTTTATTGCACTCCTACGACTGCCCGCCAGCCACCGTGCCTGCGCTTTGTTTGCACATTTTGTCTCATTTGGTTCTTGCAAGAACAGATCAGGAAACGGACATCAGAGAACCAAAGTAACCTGCCCAAGGTCACACAGCCAGGTCTGGAACAGAATCTGGGACTGTCTGGCCTGAAAACCTGTGCTCTTTCTGCTGGGCCACACAGCTCTCCTAGGGACAGGACCTTCTGGAAACCAGACAAGGAGTGGGCCCAGCTACGCCCCCTGCCTAGCTGAGCGCCGGAACCAGCTGCCCACACTCAGGCCAACAGCTTCTCCCTCCCAGCCGGACCAGAGGCTCAGAGGCCAAACAAAGATTTGCCTGTTCCTTCCTCCCCTGGCTTTGAGGGTCTTTGACTAGACATGTACAACCCCCTCTCCCCCACCACCACCAGGAAAGAGCTGTTGCATCTTGGTATAGCCCAGGGTGCCTGGAAATGCAGGGGGCTCTGTGACGCTGTCTGGGTTTTGCAGAATCTGTCTCCCTCATCGCACTTGGCCCAGGCTGATATTAAGATTCATCTGCATTCCCCGCGCACCCGCCTGGCAGATGGTGGGGGAGGAGGCTGGGTGCGTGCCGGGGTTGCAGCCGCGGGACCAAGCTGGGCCTCAGAGGGCCACAGAGCAGAGCGCCCACCCACCGTGCTCCTTGGACCCAGGCCAAGCTGGGACCACTCTGAATGATGGGGTGCCTCCTCACCTTCGTAGCCTCCAAGGGGTGCCAGGACTTGACCTTTCATTTTTCTGAACACTAAAGGGACCCTGAAATTCCAGGAAGGAGACCTGAAGATACAGAGTAGGGGTGATGGAGGATGGTCCCCCATCTTTGGGAATGTCAGATCAGGGTCGTGTTCTTCCTTCTTGCCCTGGAGGTTTGCAGAGAGCCCACTGGGACAGGAGCCCCTCTCAGCCTGGTGGCCCTGTGGTAGAGAGGGTAAGCAGTGAAGAATGAAGGGACAGCGCCAGGGCAGCCTTGACCACCTCACTCCCCAGCTTCTCAGGACCTGCCCTGGGCCCCAGAATCCAGTCGGCCCCTATCAGCCTTTTCAGCCCAGGGCCCAGCCAAATGCTTCCTGTCACAGTGACTGGACCGAGAAGGTCCAGGGATTATCTCAGCCCCTCCAAGTAAAGTAGAAGAGGGAAGGAACAGATATCATTATAAAAGGAGTGCAGGCTAGACACCCAGAAGAACTTCCCTCACCACAGGTTTTGGCTCTTAGAATGGGTTTTGGGGGGAAAAAAAAAAAAAAAGATATTTCTGAACATCTCTTTCCTGATGCTCAGAGACTTCTGCACTGGGACTCTGCCAATGCTCCCTCCTTCCTGAACACCTTGCAGCTGACCATCAGGATTCCTACCATGGCCCTGGATGAGGGCCGCTTGCCTGTTTCCTAGAAGGCTGTAGCTCAGAGCTCACTCCTGTATAGAACTGACACCATATTAAGCTTCCACAACTGACTGTCATCCTGTTTTCCCAGTTAAACCAAAAGCTTCCTACAAGAGAGATCAAGATTCCTTCAGACTCAGATGGGGGTCCAATATGACTTACAGCCTAGCATCCTTGGGAGGGTCCAACCTAAGTTACAGCTGTTGCAACTACACAGATGGAGTTCCTACTGAAAAAGCCAGTTAAATGAAGGATTTGTGTGCCTGTGCCTATGTGTGTAACAAGAAAATAACAGTTAAATTCTAAAATACCAAGTAAAGAAATACAAATTTTTAATTGGGTCCTATGTCTCTAAATTAACTGTATGAAATCTGTTTTTTACTTCTCTTCAGATCTGACTTGACTCTTCTAAGTTTTTAACTGACAATTATATTTATGGGGTACAATATGACGGTTTTATACATATATACATTGGGGAATAATCAAATCGGGTTATTAATATACCCATCAGCTCATATACTTATCATTTGTTTGTGGTGATAACATTTAAAATCTACTCTTTTAGCAATTTTTAAATATACAATACTATTATATATTAACTACATTAACTATAGTCACTATGCTGTAAAACAGATCATCACATCTTATTTCTCCTAACTGAAATCTTGTACCCTTTGACCAACATCTCTCCTTTCCACACCCACCTTTCCCTTGCCCCAACCTCTGGTAACCAACATTTTACACTCTCCTACGACTTTGACTTTTTCAGATTTCACATATAAGTGATGTAATGCACCATTTGTCTGTCTTTGTTTGGCTTATTTCACTTAGCATAATGTCCTCTAGATGCATCCATGTAGTCACAAATGACAGAATTTCCTCCTTATTTATGGCTGAGTAGTATTCCATTATGCATAAATACTAGCTTTTAAAAATCCATTAATCCATTGTGTACTGTGAAGACTAAGTGGGCTAACATGTATGAATGTCTGAGGAAATGCAGCACCACCTCAAATATTGAGCTCTTCCTGAGGAAGTTGCTGGTGAGAATGAACAACTGGGTGATTGTTAAACACTGAGGAAGAACAAGAAATCCAGCAAATTCACAGATAGTTCTGGGCAGGTCACACCTGAGGACTTCTGACTCAGACCTCATTCTCCAGCAGCGTCAGGAAATAGAAATATCTGCCCTTTCCAACATGATCCATGTGACCACTGCAGGCTAGAATAGCCACTTTGCAGATGCCACTAGAGACTGGCTGAGCCACATGTTTGGGGCAGCAGACAGAGCTGAATCAGTTCTTATCCAATAAGGCACTACTAGATAAAAGAGGCTTCTGAACACTCTGAAGAAGCCACATCATCTAGGACCATGGCTTCTGAGTTTATAGAATAAATGGCCTGAGGTCTCCTCTGAACTCTGGTACTGCCACTCCTCAGGAAACCTTATACATAAGCCCTTTCATTTCAATCACTGGGGGCATTCAATTCCACAGTTCACTGAATGGATTAAGAACTATTAACCGGCCGGGCGCGGTGGCTCAAGCCTGTAATCCCAGCACTGTGGGAGGCCGAGGCGGGTGGATCACGAGGTCAAGAGATCGAGACCATC
>NW_016107661.1:200133-213874 GCF_001604975.1 Cebus imitator | reverse complement strand
AAAAAAAAAAAAAAAGACAGTGAATCTTGGAAAAGTGGGGACTCTGGGGACACAAAGCACTTGACTCAGATTTACTAAATAAGCAATTGCACGTTTGGGCAAGAAGGGAGGAGAGAGCAAACAACTGAAAACTAAAGGCATTAGCCTCTTAAGTAACCTCAAAAACTGACAACAGACCAGATGTAGAAGCTCAAGCCTGTAATCTCTGCACTTTGGAATGCTGAGGCAGAAGGATCACTTATGGCCAAGAATTCAACACGATCCTGGGCAACAAAGTGAAACTCCCCCACATCTCAAAAAATATATTCAATTAAAAAAAAAAAAACATATCAGTTTGAGAAGTCAAGACTTTTCCTGCAGGCTTTTTATTTTTATTTTTTCGAGACTAAGTCTCGTTATGTCGCCAGGCTGGAGTATAACCAGGCTGGAGTGCAATGGTGCGATCTCTGCTCACTGAAACCCCCCACCTGCTGGGTTCGACCAATTCCCCTACCTCAGCCACCCGCGTATGTGGGACTACAGGCTCGCACCACTGTGCCCGGCTAATAGTTTTTTTGTAGTTTTAGTAGAGACAGGGTTTCACCATGCTGGCCAGGCTGGTCTCAAACTCCTGACCTCATGATCCCCCAACCTCAGCCTCCAAAAGTGCTGGGATACAGGCATAAGCCATCGTATCCGGACTGCAGGCTTTTCTGATTACAGAAGACAAGTGAGCAAGCAGTTCAAATACAGCTGAGAAGGCAGACACCAAGGGCAAAACCTGAAACACTGGTAAGAGTTCAAAGAAGAGGCCTGGAATCTACTACTGCTGGCATAACAATGAGTCTTGGTAGAGTCTTCCTATTATTCCTGTTATAACTCAAACAAACATAAGACTCACCCCTGTTCCCTGACTGCCACCTCACTTTATATAAGGACAATGGGTCCCAGGGCTAGGAAGGTAAAAATTCTTTATAGTCCCATAAGCTGTACCAGGAAGGGGAGGGGTGAAGCCCTGAATTAATTCTAAAATGGTTCTGGAGGTATTTTTTTTTTTTTTTTTTTTGAGACCAGTCTCAGTCTGTCGCCCAAGCTGGAGTGCAGTGGCACGATCTCGACTCACTGCAACATCCACCTCCCAGGTTCAAGCAATTCTCCTGCCTCAGACTCCCGAGTAGCTTGGACTACAGGAATGCGCCACCATGCCCGGCTAATTTTTTGTATTTTTAGTAGAGACAGGGTTTCACCGTCTTAGCCAAGATGGTCTCAATCTCCTGACCTCATGATCCGCCCATCTCAGCCTCCCAAAGTGCTGAGATTACAAGTGTGAGCCACTGCGCCCGGCACTGGCGAGATTTTTAAAGGGACAGAGCCTAGGCTTCACATCCCACAGAGATGGCTTTAACAGAGGAAATGCCGATGAAACCTAGGGTCATCCCTAGGTTACCATCAAGCAAAAATTATTCCAAAATTGAACAACCTTGAAAGAAGGTATCTGGCCAGGCGTGGTGGCTCACGCCTGTAATCCAAGCACTTTGGAGGCCAAGACAGGCGGATCACCTGAGGTTGGCAGTTCAAGACCAGCCTGACCAACACGGTGAAATCCCGTCTTAAGAAAAAAGAAAAAAGAAAGAAAGAAGGTATCTTGTGGATAAGTGGACTCAGTCATGTTTCCTTTCACACAGGCACAAAAATTGTCACCTTTAAGTCTCAGCTTCTATTATAAACAGGGACTGTGAATAGCATTTGGGAGTGGAGGGGAAAAAAATTAGGTGATTAAGGTGCTTATTAGGAACTGCCATTTTGGGAAACCTGAGAGTACTATCAGCTCCCAGGTGCTTTCCTGTCTCCAAACAGCCTGAAGCCTTAAAAGCCATTCCTGGAGGCTGGGCCTGGTAGCCCACACCTGTAATCTCTGCAATTTGGGAGGCCGAGGCAGAGGAACACTTGAGCCCAGGAGTTTGAGACCAGCCTAGGCAGCATAATGAGACTCTCATCTCTACAAAAATAAAATAAAATAAAATAACATTTCTTAGCTGGGGGCAGTGGCTCACACCTGTATTCCCAGGACTTTGGGAGGAAAAATACAAAAATAATTAGCTGGGTGCCGGGTGCGTAGCTCACGCCTGTAATCCCAGCACTTTGGGAGGCCAAGGAGACCAGCCTGACCAACACGGAGAAACCATGTCTCCACTAAAAATACCAAATTAGCCGGGCATGGTGGCGCATGCCTGTAATCCCAGCTACTTGGGATAACCTTCTCTCCAGTGAGGGAGAAGAATCACTTGAACCCGGGAGGCGGAGGCTGCAGTGAGCTGAGATTGCACCACTGCACTCCACCCAGCGAAAGAGCAAGACTCCGTCTCAAATAAATTTAAAAAAAAAATAATTTAATTTAATTAAAAATAAATAAAATAAATAATTCTTTTCCCCCAAAGAAGGCGTTCCTGTCCTGAGAGAAGGCCCTCAAGTTCACCCAAGAGAGCAACCAGTCTATAAGTCTGACAGACCTGGGTATACGAGGCTAAGTCACTTTTAAGCAGTGTCTCACTGGCTATGAAGAAACTAAGATCAAGAGAATTAACATGGGCAAGGTTACTCAGAGAGCTAATGCTCAAGTTGAGACTAAACTTGAGTTATTCTGAATGCAAGGTGACTCCTCCTGTGTCCCAGGCTAATCCTCATTGGTTCCTGTGTGTGAGATTAGTATGGTGTCACCACAGATTGCTAGCAACATGGAAACTGAGGTTATGAGCTACAGAGGCACTCGTACCACACTGCATTTATGCATACAGTGTAGAGGTTAAACCATAGCCTGTAATTTGTTGTTTTAGCATGAAAAATGAGCAAGAGGCCAGGCATGGTGACTCATGCCTGTAATCCCAGCTCTTTGGGAGGCCGAGGCAGGCAGATCACTTGAGGTCAGGAGTTCGAGAGCAGCCGGGGCAACATGGTGAGACTCTGTCTCTACTAAAAATACAATTATTAGCCAGGCGTGGTGGGGCATGCCTGTAATCCCAGCTACACAGGAGGCTGAGGCAGAAGAATCTCTTGAACCCAGGAGGTGGAGGTTGCAGTGAGCTGAGATCGAACCAGTACACTCTAGCCTGGGCGACAGAGCAAAACTCCATCTAAACAAAAAAAGTGAGCAAGATTCTATTATTTCTGAGAAATAACTGCTCAGGCCCAGTTGAAGATTCAGAAGCTGATGCTGCCTGTCCCCAAAACACTCACCTTGGCTCACTTAGATTACACAACAACCTGAGAAGACTGTTCCTTGGTGAGATCTGTTTTTGTTGACTAACAGGGCAGGCAGGCCAATGCTGGTTCCAGCAGGGGAGGATGGCATACCCCACCACTCAGTGCCTGAAGAGAGGCAAACAGACCTGCCAGATCTTAGTGGACAATGAAGCCAGGGGCTCCAGGGCATCCTTACACCAAAGGGAGGTCACAGTAGGGTCTGCACATCTCTATAGCACCCATTGCTATAGTAACTATTTCCTAAAGAGAAATAGACTATCTGGTTTCCAGAACCTGAAACTGGTCGGGCGCGGTGGCTTACACCTGTAATCCCAGCACTTCGGGAGGCCAAGGTGGATGGATCACCAGGTCAAGAGATCAAGATCATCCTGGCCAACACAGTGAAACCCCTTCTCTACTAAAAATACAATAATTAGCCGGGCATGCTGGCATGGGCCTATAGTCCCAGCTACTCAGGAGGCTGAGGCAGCAGAATCGCTTAAACCTGGGAGGTGGAGGTTACAGTGAGCCGAGATCGCACCACTGCAATGAAACTGTGTCAAGCATGTATTGAGTGTTTAAAATCTAAGCAGTCCTAAATTTCTGCCTAGTGAAAGATATTGTGCCTCAGAAATGGTAGTGAAATGTATAGAACATAAACTTTTTGTAAAGTTAGCAATTCCACAGGACAAGACTTCGGTCAATCAAACAAGGTGGCTCCAATTTCTTACTCTGGGCCTGCAAGGCATCTTTACATGTTTCCACAGACCTATAGAGTAAGGTATCGTTCCTAGGCTTCTTCACAATGACTGCCCAGATTCTGGTGGCAGCTGGAGTTGGGGCAAGGAAACAAGCCCAGGCCAAGAACCAGTAACTCCACGAGGTTGGCTCATACTACACAGACTGTGCCTATTGTGGGAAGGAACTAGCAACAGCAGCTATTGGACTTGCTCAGAGCATTGGATGGTCTGCTTTCCCAGCACTACCAGCAGGCCCTACCTACACCAAAGGAGTGGTAAAGGGAGTGGAATCTGCTTCCTTCTTACCCACTGACTCCCTATCTTAATGCACAAGACACCAAGAATTCCTAAAAATAGAGTTCCTCAACTGTTTTCCTCCCTTAGTATATGGGGCCTGATTTGCACATGAATGACAACATCCCATAGGAGTAGTCGGACAGAGTATACAGAAAATATATTGCAGGTGATGTGAAATTATTAGCAATTAGCTGTAAATGCAGCCCTCTCTTCTACTCTAAACTCTCAGAATGAGAGGCAACTTACAGGGATAATCTTTAATCCAATCAAACCCAGGCTGGTCTTCAGCTCCTAATTTCAACAGTCCTCCCACTTTGGCCTCCCAAAGAGCTGTAATTATAGCCATGAGCCACCATGCCTGGCCAAACTTTTTTGTTTTGTTTTTTTCAAGACAGTCTCACTTTTTCATGCAGGCTGGAGTGCAGTGGTGTGATCACAGCTCACTGCAGCCTGGACTTCCTAGGCTCAAGCAATCCTCCAGCTAGGACTACAGGCACATGCCACCACACCTGGTTAATTTTAGTATTTTTAGTAGAGACAGGGTTTCACCATGTTGAAACCTTTCACTCAGCCAGTCTGAGTCCAGGCTGGTCTCAAACTCCTGAACTCAAGTGATCTGCCTCCCTCAGCCTCCCAAAGTGCAGGGATTACAAGCATGAGCCATTGCATCCAGCCCAAACATTTTTTTAAAGGCACAGCATTCATAAACATTATTAGTAACAAATTATTCGTAACACACCTCTTAACCACACTTAAAGAGCAGAAAATTGAAGTGATACAGTGATTACTTAGCAAAATGTATACTAGCTTTCTAGGAAAGCTTTCTAGACACTCCAGCTCTTCAAAGAAACCTTTCAGGATTGTAGGGTGGAGAGAAGAAATCACCATGCACTACTCCGCCCAGTCAATGTGTTAAATTTCCACAGCCATGTTTTCTACTTTCCTCACTATCATGAAATTCCCAGGACATGGCCTCCCATCACAACAGTCACTTGGCTTGCTAGCTGTATAAATGGCATATGTGACTATTAATTCAGATATAATTTTAAATATTTGTATTTCTGTATATATTCTATGATAAGAAGACCAAATCCCTCCATCTGAATGAAAGTTTCTAGAAGATGGGTTCAACAAGTCTAACAGCAGGCATATGCACAGAAGTCCTTTCTACAAAGCACAATACTAATGTGTTCAAAAGACACATGAGGAGCTGGGGCAGTGGACTGGATTTTACAATGATCTCTAGAGCCTGAGCCATGGTAGGCACCCAGCAAATGTTAACTAAGATGAGCCTGGCCATGAGAGAATCTACTGGCCACACAGCGGCCAAGAGGCAGCAGCACAGGCTCTAGACAGGCACAACCAAGAGCAAACCCTGGTTCTGCCCATCCCAGTTGGGTAGACTTGGGCCAGCTACTTAATTTTTTGGAATTTCTTTCTTCATCTGTAAAGGACAGTGATAATAATTCCACAAGTAGGTACAAGAATTAAATGAGATAAATGAGTTATAAAACTGTGACATCATATGGTACTCATTCATAAACTAAAGAAAACGTCACTTGCAATTTAAAATTAACGGCTGAGCCCAAAGCTCATATCTGTAATCCCAGCACTTTGAGAGGCCAAGGCAGAGGGATTGCTTGAGCCAACGAGTTTGAGACTGGCCTGGGCAACACAGGAAGACCCCATCTCTAAAAAAAAAAAAAAAAATTTAATTAGCTGGCAGGCAGAAGAGAGTGTTGGGGAGTGGCACACACCTGTGGTCCTATCTACTTAGAAGGCTGAGAAAAAAGAAAGGAAAAATCTTGGAATTTCTAGCAAAATAATTTTTCTTTATGAGACAGGGTCTCACTTTGTCACCCAGGCTGGAGTGCAGCGGCATAATCTCAGCCCCCTGCAGCCTCAACCTCCTGAGTTCAAGTGATCCTGCCACCTCAGCCCCGAAAGTACCTGGGACTACAGACATACAGCACCATGCCCAGCTAATTTTTTTTGTATTTTTTGTAGAGCTGGGGTTTTACCATGTTGCCTAGGCGAGTCTCGAACTCCTGAGCTCAAGAAATCCAGCCGCACTGGCCTCCCAAAGTGCTAGGATTACAGGAGTGGGCCACAGTGTCCAGTCTAGCAAAGTAAATTTTGCAAAAGACCTAAGGGAAAATAGCGTATCCTTTTAGTTTAACTCCTTCAAAGAAATCCTGAACATGAGTTGGGTGAAGGCCCTTCCTGTAACTGGCCCTTCCAGGACGGAAGACAGGGCACACTTTTGTTTCTTTAGAGCAACTTATAAAAAGTAAAGATTTAGTTAGGTGACTGAAAATGTACTTAATCCTGTGACAAATCTGATTTGCGTTTTTATCTCATGACAACCAATCTCCAATCCAGTGTTTCTTCACCGGAGGCCAATTTTCCCCCCAAGGAACCCATTTGGAGATAGGGCAATGTTTGCAGGCATGTTTAATTGTCACAACTGAAAGATGGGAGTTTGCTACTGGCAATAGTGGGCAGAAGTCAGGGATACTGCTCAATGTCCTATTATGCACAGAAATCACACACATACACACACATGCTTGCATACACAAGCATACACACACACACATTCCACCACCACAAAATGATCCAGTCCAAAATGTCAACAGCATTAACACTGAGAAACCCTGCTAATCCACAAAAGCAGTGCACATTCAAAAGAGAACATGCATCTTTTTTTTTTTAGAGATGGGGTTTCACCATGTTGATCAGGCTCGTCTCGAACTCCTGACCTCAGATGATCCACCCGTACGGACCTCCCAAAGCACTGGGATTACAAGCATGAGTTACCGAGTCCCACGTACAGAGGACATGAATCTAATAACCCTCTCATCCCTTCATCAATTTAGAGATGAGACTGTTAGTCACCTTTATCTAATATCCCTTAACACAGATTTCTGAGGAAACTGAATTTCTACCAAAAAAACAAAAGATGCTATTAGTAGGAGAGGCAACTTGCCAATGCTCACAAATGACAGTGGAAAGGGTTACGGTACCTTCCCAGGAACAGGCCTTACTTATATGTATTTGGATCTCTGAAAGCTAAACATTTTTACTTTTGTTTTTTTTTTGAGATGGAGTCTTGCTCTATTGCCTAGGCTGGAGTGCAGTGATGCTATTTTGGCTTACTGCAACCTCCGCCTCCCAGGTTCAAGCAATTCTGTCTCAGCCTCCTAAGTAGCTGGACTACAGGTGTATGCCACCATGTCCAGTTAATTTTCTGTATTTTTAGTAGAGACAGGGTTTCACCATGTTAGCCAGGATGGTCTAGATCTCCTGACCTCGTGACTAATAATCCTAGCACTTTGGCACCCGCCTCAGACTGCCAAAGTGCTAGTATTATTGATGTAATTGATTATACTCAATTAAACAATTAAAACAAGCTCAGTAACAAAGCCAGGCAGGCTGAAGCTCCTGACAGAAATGTGTTTATTGGCTGTGCACAGTGGCTCAGGCCTGTAGTCGCAGTACTTTGGGAAGCCAAGGCAGGTGGATCGTGAGGTCAAGAGATCAAGACCATCCTGGCCAACATGGTGAAACCCTGTCTCTAACAAAAATAGAAAAATTAGCTGAGTGTGGTGTCACACGCCTATAATCCCAGCTACTCAGGGGGCTGAGGCAGGAAAATCACTTGAACCTGGGAAGTGGAGGTGGCAGTGAGCCAAGATTATGCCACTGCAATCCAGTCTGGTAACAGGGCAAGATTCCGTCTCAAAAATAAAAAAAGTATTTATTGACTTCTTTATGGGATGGACCATACAACTGGGAAAAGTCTGATAATCGTTTATCAGTTTAGTAAGCTAAGAATCAGAAGAACTAACTTCTACCAGGTCTGCTACCAGCTAGCTATAGTACTTCCTTGGAGCGCCACTGAGTCATTTCTCAGCAAACTGCAGGGAGGATGGCTTTGAACAGGAGGCAAAGCAGGAAAGGCTGTGGGCCTCCCACACCCAGCTTCAGTCAGAACAGCTCCCCTATTCCTTGCTATGGTTCCTCCCAAAAAAAAAGGTTGTGCTGCTTCTAAATATACGATCCAAAAAACAATGTAAGTGATAAGACTATAGACCTGATAATTACATTCAGAACTACCTAAGTAAGCCTTTTATGATCTAGCCTAGCACTTGTAGCTTGTTACAGTATTTATCTGTTTATATGTTTGTTTTCCAGATTACAGTCCATTTATTTTTGCCTCCTATTGCTCAACTACACACCAGTCAGGGTTTGTTGACTAAATGAATGATTTCTAGAATACAAGGTATTCTCAAAATTGAGGCATTCTCAAAGTGCTGATGACAGAGAGCAATTAAGGTGAATCTCAGCTATAAGAATAATAGGCCAGGTGTGGTGGCTCACATTTATATTTCCAACACACTTTGGGAGGCTGAGGCAGGAAGATCACTTGACGTCAGGAGTTTAAGGTTAGGCTGGGCAACACAGGGAGATCCCTGTCACTACCAAAAAAAAAATTATGAAATTAGCTGGATGAGGCTGGGCGCATGGCTCACGCCTGTAATCCCAGTACTTTGCGAGACCAAGGCAGGTGGATAGCTTGAGTACAGGAGTTTCAAACAAGCCTGGGCAATATGGCGAAAACCCTGTCTCTACAAAAAGTACAAAACTTAGCAGAGTTAATGCAGTAAAGCTAAGCTGGAGGGACAAAAAAAAAAAAAACCTTAGCAGAGCATGGTGGCACACACTGGTAGTCCCAGCTACTTGGGAGGCTGAGGTGGGAGGATCACCTGACCCAGGGGACGGAGGTTGCAGTGAGCCAAGATCATGCCACTGTAAGTAAGATCAGCCTACGTGACAAAACAGAACTCTGTCTCAAAAAATTTTTAGGGCCGGGCGCGGTGGCTCAAGCCTGTAATCCCAGCACTTTGGGAGGCCGAGGCGGGTGGATCACGAGGTCAAGAGATCGAGACCATCCTGGCCAACATGGTGAAACGCCGTCTCTACTAAACATACAAAAACTAGCTGGGCGCGGTGACGTGCACCTGTAGTCCCAGCTGCTCAGAAGGCTGAGGCAGGAGAATTGCCTGAACCCAGGAGGCGGAGGTTGCAGTGAGCCAAGATTGTGCCACTGCACTCCAGCCTAGCGCCTGGCAACAGAGTGAGACTCTGTCTCAAAAAAAAAAAAAAAATTTTTTTTTAATTAGGGCTGGGCGCAGTGGCTCATGCCTGTAATCCCAGCACTTTGGGAGGCCGAGGTGGGCGGATCAGAAGGTCAAGAGGTCAAGACCATCCTGGCCAAAATGGTGAAACCCCATCTCTACTAAAAAATACAAAAATTAGTTGGGCGTGGTGGCGTGTGCCTGTAGTCCCAGCTACTCAGGAGGCTGGGGCAGAAGAATTGCTTGAACCCGGGAGGCAGAGGCTGTAGTGAGCCAGGATCGTGCCACTGCACTCCAGCCTGGCGCCTGGTGACAGAGCGAGACTCTGTCTCCAAAATAAATAAATAAAAATAAATAAATAAAATTAGTTGGATGTGGTGGTAAAGACTTGTAGTCCCAGCTACTCGCAAGGCTGAGGTGAATCATTTGAGCCCATGAGTGTGCCACTGCAGAAGGAATGACGGAAGAGAGAAAGGGAGGAAGGGAGAGATGGATGGAGGGAGGGAGAATGATGGCTGCCTAGTGACTAAGCATTTGGTGAAAGATGAGAATGGCCTTGTGGGTGGAACGAAGCATTTGATGCTTTGTGCTCGAATAACTCACTGTTTCATATATGAAGGGAAAATGCTGCATTACATTGGTCTTAAACCAGCTTCCTTACATTCCACAGATACGACTACCGAGAATGTACCTTTCAGATTTTGTTTTATGGTCTCCGAAAGCCTCACTGGTAGCATAACATTGCGTGACCTGTCACCCTCTTATATAAAGAAATGTACTCCAGCCTAGGCAACATGGCAAAAACCCCATCTCTATCAAAAAACCTGTCTCTACAAAAATTAGCTGGGCATGGTGGCACGTGCCTGTCACCCCAGCTACTCCGGAGGCTGAAGCAGAAGGACTGCTTGAGCCCAAGAGGTGGCGGTTGTAGTGAGCCAAAAATACACCACTATACTCCAGCCTGGGTGACAGAGTGAGATTCTGTCTCGAAAAAAAAAAAAAAAGAAAGAAAAGTAGGCTAGGCACGGTGACTCACGCCTGTAATCCTAGCACTTTGGGAGGCCAAGGCAGGCGGATCACGAGGTCAGGAAATTGAGACCATCCTGGCTAACAGGGTGAAACACCATCTCTACTACTAAAAAAAAAAAAAGAGAGAGAGAGAGAGAGAAAATTATCTGGGCATGGTGGCACATGCCTGTAGTCCCAGCTACTTGGAAGGCTGAGGCAGGAGAATCACCTGAACCCAGGAGACAGAGGTTGCAGTGAGCCAAGATCATGCCACTGCACTCCAGCCTGGGTAACAGAGCACGACTCCATTTCAAAAAAAGAAAACAAAATGTGCAGGCACATTTTTAACAGTCATAGTAGCAAGTGCTTGCCAGTCTTCTCCACTCAACATATACACAAACCACTGACTCCTTGATGTCTGCATCTGTGAAAAAAAATCCAGTGTCCCCAAGCTGTCCTTAGAGTCTGGGTTTCATAGCAGCAGCAAGGTCTCTTCATGCTGTTCTCTAGGGAAGAGGTCAGTCACAAAAGGCAATTGTTATAAAACTTTGTAACAAGCCCACATCCTGTATCTATGCATATTTTGGAGGAAACACCAAGGCCTTAGGCTATCTGTATTGCAAAGGGAAATGCTACAGTTATCATAATTTAATGAAAATAAAAAAATAAAAATAAAAAATCCCAGAAACGTGCTATAAAACTGAGTAACTTCCTGTTATAATCTTCTCCAATGAGGCAGCACCCATAAATATACACATTAAAATGAAGTTTAATGCCCAAGAGTTTAAATTCCTTTAATTCCTAAGAGTTTCCAGAACTGGTCAAACATCATGATCTCCATTAATCATTATTCAGAGGAAATTCAAATAGTCCAGAACATCAACTATTGACTGAGGACATGATTAAGCAACAATGAGTAAATAACTTTAGAAAAAAGCAGACAAGATGAAAAGGGCAACTGTCCAACAGCTCAGGCAGGAATATAGGTTCTCCATGGCTGTGAGAGGTATACTCAAGTCTCTCTGTTTTTTCTCTTTTTTTGAGACGGAGTTTCTCCTCAGCCTCACAAATTACTGGGATTGCAGATGTGGGCCAGTGTGCCCAGCCTCAAGCCTTTTTTCAAACAAAATCCTACACACAAGCCCAATACATAAAGGAAATAAGTAAGCTTTCATACCCAAAATGAGGAGGGAAAGAGAAAGAAGGGCCAAAGGGGACTGAGCTCAACTCCTCAGTCCCCTCAGGACCTTGAACTTGGCCTAGTCTGCTCAGGTGTGATCTACAGGACATAAGATACACAATTAAACATTTGCTGGCTACCATCTCCCACTATCTGTGCTAAGTGACCAGCGGCTCTGGGCACAGTCTTTTAAGCCTGTATGTCCCAAACAGTAGTGGGAAGCTGGTCCCGGATTAGCCATAGTTCCCAGACCTGACCTGCCCAGAGCTTTCTGGCTGCTGGGCCAGAGCTCCTGCTACTCTTTCACACATCATTTCCAATTGCCCATTACCTCCTTAAATACTTCATGACCTTCCAAAAAAAGCATGTGATTTCTGTGTCTTCAACTCACTTCATCCCCAGAATTCGTACTTAGCTCTAACCCTGTATTAGGGACAGGCACATACTCTAATCAGCTGTCCTTGACTATAGGGCTCCTAAGGGCAGACCCTGAGCTTTAAACACGTCTGCCTCACCCACACTAGCCAGTTAAGTTGCTGTGGCCTCAGCAGTCCTCTCCTAGGAACCAGATTAGATTATTGCCTACACACGGAGACATGCTGTCCTTTGGACAAGGATTCAGGCAAGTCTCTTGACAGTTGGTGTTTTGTAAAAGGCAGTTTGTTTACAAAGGAATGTTCTAGGGTTTCTGTCTTTACTCAAATACTTCCTCATTTGAAGACACAAATTCAGAGACGTGTACTTCTGAAGATGGGAAGAAAGGGTATCTGTCAGAACAATCCTTATGCTTTTTTGGTTGCAAATCCCTTTCAGAATCAGAGTAAGGCTTCAGATTCTCCAGGACAATCATATAGTTTAAAAATGTTGCCTGTGGCCAGGCACAGTGTCCCATGCCTGTAATCCCGGCACTTTGGGAGACCAAGGTGGGTGGATCACCTGACATCAGAAGTTCAAGACCAGCCTGGCCGACATGGTGAAACCCTGTCTCTACTAAAAATACAAAAATTAGCCAGGCATTGTGCCATGTGCCTATAATCTCAACTACTTAGGAGGCTGAGGCACGATAATCACTTGAATCTGGGAGGCAGAGGTGCAGTGAGCCGAGATTGTGCCACTGCACTCCAGCCTGGGTGACAGAGTGAGACTTGGTCTCAAAACAACAACAACAACAACAACAACAACAAAACGTTGCCTGTGCCATTCCAGAGCAACCACAGGCCTCCAACGTTCATCTGTGGACCTAGACTTTCAGGTTAAGAATTCTTGTTCTGGCCGGGCACGGTGGCTCACGCCTGTAATCCCAGCACTTTGGGAGGCCGAGGCGGGTAGATCACGAGGTCAAGAGATCAAGACCATCCTGGTCAACATGGTGAAACCCCGTCTCTACTAAAAATACAAAAATTCAGCTGGGCATGGTGGTGTGTGCCTGTAATCCCAGCTACTCAGGTGACTGAGGCAGGAGAATTGCCTGAACCCAGGAGGCGGAGGTTGCGGTGAGCCGAGATCGCGCCATTGCACTCCAGCCTGGGTAACAAGAGCGAAACTCCGTTTCAAGAAAAAAAAAAAAAAAAGAATTCTTGTTCTAAAAGGAGTCTCTTTATCAGTGACATTCTCTTTTTATGGGTAATGTTTTCGGTAAGACCCTGAGTGCTCTAAAAAGGGTTTCTTCTTTCTTTGGCTTCTTCCTTCTCTTCTCTTCCTACTCTGTTCTAGTGGGTTCAGTGCAAGTTCTCCCATTTTCTCCACTTCTCAGCTCTTTAACTTCCCTGGCCTCTCAAAACTCTCATACACCTTACAAAGTAATTTTGTGTCTTCCCAAAGTTACTACCAACTCCTAGTAAATAAAGACTATGATGGGTTTGTTGTTGTATTTGCACATCCACTCAATGCCATACTCTGTACACCTTTCAAGCTCAACACAGTAGTCGGCACTCCATATCCATGGGCTCTGCATCTGTGGATTTAACCAACCTCAGTTTAAAAATACGCAGAAGGCCAGGCACAGTGGCTCATGCCTGTAATCCCAGCATTTTGGGAGGCCAAGGTGGGTGGATCACCTGAGTTTGGGAGTTTGAAACCAGCCTGATCAACATGGAGAAACCCCGTCTCTACTAAAAATACAAAATTAGCTGGGCGTGGTGGCGCATGCCTGTAATCCC
>NW_016107661.1:187136-198343 GCF_001604975.1 Cebus imitator | reverse complement strand
GAGGTTGCAGTGAGCCGAGATTATGCCACTGCACTCCAGCCTAGCGACAGGGTGAGACTCCATCCAAAAAAACAAACAAACAAATAAACAAACAAAAAGATGTCTAGATATATTTGATCTGCATCCCAGGTTTCTGGCATAGAGTTCCTCTGCTTCTTTTTTTTTTTTTTTTTTTGCCATAGATTTCCTAAAACCTTTGTAGATGGGGGCACTAGGGGAATCTTTCGTTCTGATATTGGTCTTCAACTCCAGTTCCTGACACAGAGCTCCTAAAACTTTTGTAATTGCCTAAATCCCTTGGAATTTCCTGGGTAATAGGAGCATCTTTTGCTCTAAGTAAGCAACTCTTGGTGGGCTCCTAGATAGCCTCAGGATGGGGGCTGGTTGCCTGGGAACTTTCAGCCCCGCCCCCTTAATTTCCGGGGAGGGGAGAAGGTCTAAAGGTTGAGTTGATCACCAGTGGCCAATAATGTACTCAATTATGCCTTTGTAAGGAAGCCTCCATAAAACAACAACAAAAACAAACAAACAAACAAACAAACAAACAAAAATGGCTGGGCACAGTGGTTCACACCTGTAACCCCAGCACTTTGGGAGGCCAAGGTGGGTGGATCATGAGGTCACAAGAGATCGAGACCATCCTGGCCAACATGGTGAAACCCCACCTCAAAAAATGAATTAATTAATTAAAGCATACACACACACACACACACACACACACACACACACACGCACACACACACACAACGGGGTTTGCATTAGCTTCAGGGTGGCTGAATATACAAAAGTTCCAGAGGGTGTAGAACCTCCATGCCCCTTCACCTTCCCACATACCTCACCCTCTGCATCTCTTCCAACTGGCTATTCATCTGTATCCTTTTTTTCCCCACTCTGACGTCCAGGCTGGAATGCAGGGGCGTGATCTCAATTCACTGCAACCTCCCCCTCTGGGGTACAAACAATTTTCCTCCTCCAGCCTCCTGAGTGGCTGGGACTACAAGTGTGCACTACCACACCCAGCTAATTTTTTTGTATTTTTAGTAGAGACAGGGTTTCATCACGTTGCTCAGGCTCGTCTTGTCTCGAACTCATGACCTCAGGTGATCCGCCTGTCTCAGCCTCCCAAAGTGCTGGGATTACAAGCATGAACCAGTGCGCCCAGCCATCTGTAACCTTCTTAATATCCTTCATAGTAAATGAGTAAATGTTTAAGTCAAGTGTTTCCCTGAGTTTTATGAGCCACTTTAACAGACCGAGGAGGGATTGTCAGAACGCTTGATTTATAACTGGTAGGTCAGAAGTACAAGTGACAAACTACTACTTATGACTAGTGCCTCAAGGTGGAACAGTTTTGTGGGAATCGAGCCCTCAACTGGTAGAATCTAACGCTATCTCCAGATAGAGACGGTCAGAATTTAACTGAATTAAAGGACACCCTGCTGGTGTTATTAGAGAATTGCTCGGTACATGGGGAAATAACTCCCATACATCTGATGTCAGAAGTGTGGTGTTGAGTGACTGTGGGATCAAGGTAGGAAAAATACTTAGGGTTTTTTGCCTCTCTCAAATAACTAGAAGAGCCACATGCAAAGACAGAAAAGTATAACCTATAGCAGCTAGTTTCTCAGCAGAGCACATTTCTCCCCTTCTGGGTCCATTTACATTTCTATAAACACAAAAAAATCTTACAAAGCAGGACAAACATGACACTGAGCACAGATATTCGAAAATTTTGCTGAGATTGATAAATACCCAAGTATATGGAAGAGGAATTGAGTCTTTTAAAAGTTATTTTCTAATTAGCGGGATACCTGCTATTACCAAACAGACTGAAGGCCTGACTTTGCCTCTGCCTTCCTACATAAAAAGAAGGGAGTGAAGGTTTAACATCTTCTAGGTAGAAGTGAGAGGACCTTCCAAGCCCCATGTCACTAAGTTTGCCTTTTCATATGCCTTCAAACACTACTATCCACACTCAGTTTTGCTCATTTATTCTTTCCCTTCTCTCTCCTGCCCTCCTCCAGACTGCCAGAGAAATAGTTCAAGGTGACAACAGCTCCTCTGCAGCAGCACACAGTGGTCTCGCCAGAGAAAACAGTAGATCAAGTAACTACTGAAGATGATGGCTACACTTGGACAGGTGACATTACATTATCATCAACAAACACTTATCACCCTCTTGAATTCTGTGACTACAAAGAAGGATAAGATCTTGTTCTGGACATCAAGTACCTTTCAATATGGAGAGAGGGTGAGCTGGAAAAATAAAAAGATAACATAAGGTGCACCATTCTATAAATATCAATTGTGCAATACAGACAATTGTGTTAAAGATAGAGCTCTATGTTTCTGACTTTCCAAAACAATTCTGATCTCAAATATCCTGCTCCACCAATTCTCTCAGTAAACCTGTAAGCTCAGACAATGACATTTGTTTGGCATAAAAATTATGATCATCACAGCTACTTATGAGGTCAGCCAGCCAACTAGGTTAACTAATATCAGGATGGCATTATGATGTCAGATTGTTTTAATCACACTAGGACCTTCTCACAGCCTTAGCATACAGTGCTTTAATAGTAGATCCTCTATTTCTGACATGTAAACATGAGCAAAACAAACAAAATATAGTAGGCCCGGCCGGGCAAGGTGGCTCACCCCTGTAATCCCAGTACTCTGGGAGGCCGAGGTGGGTAAATCACCTGACGTCAGGGGTTCAAGACCGGCCTGGCCAACATGGTGAAACCCCATCTCTACTAATAACGCAAAAAATTAGGTGGGTGTGGTGGCATGCGCCTATAATCCCAGCTACTCAGGAGGCTGAGGCTGGAGAATTGCTTGACCTTGGGAGTTGGAGGTTGTGGTGAGCCGAGATCGTGCTATTGTACTCCAGCCTGGGTGATAAGAGCGAAACTCTGTCACAAAAAAAAAAAAAAAAAGGCCGGGCGCAGTGGCTGACACCTGTAACCCCAGCACTCTGGGACTCTGGGAGGCTGAGGCGGGTGGATCATGTGGTCAGGAGTTCGAGACCATCCTGGCCAACATGGTGAAACCCCGTCTCTACTAAAAATACAAACAAAAAATTAGCTGGGCATGGTGGCGCGTGCCTGTAATCCCAGCTACTCAGGAGGCTGAGGCAGAAGAATTGCTTGAACCTGGGAGGCAGAGGTTGCAATGAGCGTCGAGATCACGCCATTGCACTCCAGCCTGGGTGATAAGAGCGAAACTCTGTCTCAAAAAAAAAAAAAAAAAAAAGGCCGGGCGCAGTGGCTGACACCTGTAACCCCAGCACTCTGGGACTCTGGGAGGCTGAGGCGGGTGGATCATGTGGTCAGGAGTTCGAGACCATCCTGGCTAACACAGTGAAACTCTGTCTCTACTAAAAATACAAAAATTAGCTGGGCATGGTGGCACGTGCCTGTAATCCCAGCTACTCAGGAGGCTGAGGCAGGAGAATTGCTTGAACCTGGGAGGCGGAGGTTGCGGTGAGCCGAGATCGCGCCATTGCACTCCAGCCTGGGTAACAAGAGCGAAACTCCGTCTCAAAAAAAAAAAAAAACAAACAAACAAACAAACAAAAAAAAACAAAAAACAGTAGGCCCTCAGTCAGGCACGGTGGCTCATGCCTCTAATTCCAGCACTATACTTTGGTAGGCCAAGGCCGATAGATAACTTGAGCCCAGGAGTTCGAGACCAGCCTGGCCAACATGGTGAAACAAACAAAAAAGCCAGGCGTGGTGGCTCACACCTGTAATCCCAGCACTTTGGGAGGCCGAGGTGGGCGGATCACCTGAGGTCAGGAGCCGGATACCAGCCTGGCCAACATGGTGAAACCCCATCTCTACTAAAAATACAAAAATTAGCTGGGCATGGTGGCATACACCTGTAATACCAGCTATTTGGGAGGCTGAGGCTAAAGAATTGATTGAACCTAGGAGGTGGAGGTGGCAGCGAGCTGAGATTATACTACTGCACTCCAGCGTGTATGACAGAGCAAGACTGTCTAAAAAAAAAAAAGACTGGGTACAAGACACAGGTCTGTTATGTCACTCTTTCACACAGTCTTTTTAAAGTTACTGAGAACTATGACAATAATTAGGCCTATGATACTCCTGAGAAGGAAATCTATTTGTGAAATAAAAATTAATTTTTTCCCTAAGCAAAGTGAAGAGAATATCCACTTCGTTGGCCTCTGACATACAAACTAACAGCACAGTTCACCATACAACAATCACCTCTTCTGCCATTTCTTTTCACCAGATATTCTATTCACTTACCTCTCTATCTTCCCTGCCAGTCCACTCCCTCCTCTTTCCAGCCTGTGCTTTAGACAAGGACTCCAAACAAGAATCACCTGGGAAACTCTGAAAACACAGATTCCCACTCATAATCCCAATTTTACCAAGAAAGAAAGATTGGCGGCCAGGCTCAGTGGCTCACACCTGTAATCCCAACACTATGGGAGGCCAAGGCGGGCAGATCGAGGTTAGGAGATAGAGATCATTCTAGCTACAAGGTTAAACCCCGTCTCTATTAAAAATACAAAAAATTAGCCAGGTGTGGTGGTGGGCGCCTGTAGTCCCAGCTACTAGGGAGGCTGAGGCAGGAGAATCAATTGAACTCACGAGGTGGAGGTTGCAGTGAGCTGAGATTGAGTCACTGCACTCCAGCCTGGGCAACAGAGCAAGACTGTGTCACAAAAAAAAAAAGAAAGGTTTGGAAACCCCTTACATCAACAAGCAACATCCAAAGACACCAAAAACTAAGGCTCATCAAGTATTAACTTCCTGTCTTCCTGCCTCAGCCTCCCAAGAATAGCTGAGATTACAGGCATGTGCCAGCATCCCACTTATTTTTCACTCTAATAGAATTTTTTTTTCTTTGAGACAAAGTTTCCCTCTCGTCACCCAGGATGGACTACAGTGGCACAACCTCACCTCACCACAACCTCTGCCACCTGAGGTTCAAGCAATTCTTCCTCAGCCTCCCCAGTATCTAGGATTACAGGCACCCAAACCACACCCAGCTAATATCGGTATTTTCAGTAGAAAAGGGGTTTCACCATGTTAGCCAGGCTGGTCTTGAACTCCTGACCTCACGTGATCCACCTGCCTTGGCCTCCCAAAGTGCTGGGATTACAGGTGTGAGCCACTGCACCCAGCTCAGATCAAGTTTTTCCCTAGGTCACGTTTTTCATCTCTTTCCTCTCCAAGGAGTTAGAAGCTGAATTTCAAATTTTACACTGAAATACACAATTCTAATTAAATATCTTCCTCTTGGAGAAGTGATATTCCAGTTTTAGATGCAATTCTGATGTAAAGCCCAACTGCCCTGTGAAAAGAGTCAGCTGTTAAAAGGAAACCAAAAAATCAAGGTAACTCTAGCTGTCCAATTTTACAAGTTTTCAACAGACTTGATGAGGGGTGAGCCAAAGGCAGTCAATGCTTTATTGTCTGTAACTCATTGACACTTGCATTTCTAGAGTTGCTCATTTTCCCCCACTTTGGTGACTCACAGCATTTCAACATATTGCCACAGCAAAGGAGAAAAGGAAATTAAGTCAGACAATGGAAGAAATCACAGGATTTCCCTCTTTACATCCCCAGTTAGATGAGGTCATTCAATGAGTGTGTTTCCAAGGCTCCACAAATTCCCACACCCTCACCAGTGTTTTAACCTAAGCATTGTATTTGATAACTTTTTCTAATTTCACCAAGTAAACTTACATGTTTAACCGCGAACTGTTTAACTGTTTAACTGTGAACTCCTGGTAAGCACAAATTTTGTCTTGTGATATTTTTCTTTATGTTTTTCTTTTTTGAGACAGGGTCTCACTCTGTCACCCAGGCTGGAGTGCAGTGATGTGATCTCAGCTCACTGCAACCTCCGCTTCCTAGGCTCAAGTGATCGTTCAGAGTTAGCCTCCCCAGTAGCTGTGATTACAAGCACCTGCCACCACACCCAGCTAATTTCTGTGTTTTTTGCAAAGACAGGTTTGTACTATGCTGGCCAGGTTGGTCTTGAATTCCTGGCCTCAAGTGTTATCCTCCCACTTTGGCCTCCCAAAGTACTCAGATGACAGGCATGAACCACAGTGCATGGCCTTTTTATTTTATTTATTTATTTATTTATTTAAGGAGACAGGGTCTCACTATGTTGATAAGGCTGGCCTCGAACTTCTGGGCTCATGCGATCCTCCCACCTTAGCCTCCTAAACAGCTGAGAGTGGAGATATGGCACCACCACCCCAAGCTGTCATGATATTCTTGAAAAAACCTAATGAATAAACCACAGACACACTAACTTATATTCCTTATCCTCCTTTCCAAAAGAAACACTAAAATTTTCAATAAGGAAGTGAAAATTTCAATCAAAACAGTGTTTTTTTTTTTGAGACGGAGTTTCACTCTTGTTACCCAGGCTGGAGTGCAATGGCGCGATCTCGGCTCACCGCAACCTCCACCTCCTGGGTTCAGGCAATTCTCCTGCCTCAGCCTCCTGAGTAGCTGGGATTACAGGCACGCGCCACCATGCCCAGCTAATTTTTTGTATTTTTAGTAGAGACGGGGTTTCACCATGTTGACCAGGATGGTCTCGAATTCTTGACCTCGTGATCCACCCGCCTCGGCCTCCCAAAGTGCTGGGATTACAGGCATGAGCCACTGCGCCCGGCCCAAAACAGTGTTTTAACACTATACTAGAAATTCAAAAGTAAGCTTATTTCCTCCTATTTGAGAGGACAGTTTAAGGGAAGGAGGAATTCATCTTAAACAACATAATCCTAGCCAGCGCGGTGGCTCACACCTGTAATCTCAGCACTTTGGGAGGCTGAGGTGGGCAGATCACAAGGTCAGGAGTTCCAGACCAGCCTGACCAACATGGTGAAACCCCGCCTCTACTAAAAATACAAAATTTAGCTGGGCGCAGTAGCACGCACCTGTAGTCCCAGCTACTCAGGAGGCTGAGGCAGGAGAATCGCTTGAACCCGACAGGCAGTCGATGGAGTGAGCCAAGACTCCATCTCAAAAATACTACTACTGATAATAATCCTTTTCCAATCTCTACAATTCCATTTGGAAAACAACACAAGGTCTGTAGGCAGACCACCAGGTTCAAGATCATCTGTGCCAGGTCATTTCAGCTGAGTTTTTTTTTTTTTTTTTTTTTTGAGGCAGAGTTGCACTCTGTCACTCAGGCTGGAGTGCAATGGTGCGATCTCAGCTCATGGCAATCTCTGTCTCCCGAGTTCATGCCATTCTCCTGCCCCAGCCTCCGGAGTAGCTGGACTGCAGGCATGCTGCAATCCACCATTTAATTGTTTGTATTTTTAGTAGAGACGGGGTTTCACCGTGATGGCCAGGGTGGTCTTGAACTCCTGACCTCAGGTGATCCACCTGCGTTGGCCTCTCAAGGTAGTGGGATTACAGGTGTGAGCCTCCCTGCCAGGACTAGGCTAAGTCTTAACACTGACCTCGTTTACACATGGAAAAACAACTCCCAAGGCTTTGCAAGAGTCTGAGAAGAAGGCTTCCTCCAGAGGAAAGCATTATGCATTTTCTTCTTTTTTTTCTTTTTTTGAGACAGAGTCTCGATCTATCGCCGAGGCTCCCCATCCCAGGTTCATGGGATTCCTGCCTTAGCCTCCCAAGTAGCTGGGATTACAGGCTCGCACCACTACGTCCGGGCAATTTTTGTATTTTTAGTAGGGACTGGGATTCACCGCAATGACCAGGCTGGTCTCAAACTCCTGACCTCAAGTGATCCGCCCGCCTTGGCCTCCCAAAGTGCTGGGATTACAGAAGTGAGCCACTGAGCCAGGCCAGTGTTCCTTTTTTTCAATCACGCTCCACCTTGTCTCGTTTATAGCATCATCAACAAAACACCTTACCTAAGGATGGACAGACAGGCCAAGTCAGAGGTGTTGTTTGTTTGTTTGTTTGTTTGAGACAGGGTCTCGTTCTGTTGCCAGGCTCGAGTCTGGAGTGCAGTGGCGTATTCTCGGCTCACTGCAATCTCCGCCTCCTGGGTTCAAGCAATTCTCCTGCCTCAGCCGAGTAGCTGGCACTACAGGCGCGCGCCACCACGCCCGGCTAATTTTTTTTTTTTCTTTTAGTAAAGACGGGGTTTCACCATCTTGGCCAGGATGGTCTCGATCTCTTGACCTCTTGATCCGACCGCCTCGGCCTCCCACAGTGCTGGGATTACAGGCGTGAGCCACCGCGCCCAGCCTGTTTGTTTTTTTATAAGGAGTCTTGCTCTGTCGCCCAGGCTGGAGTGTCATGGGACGGTCTAGGCTCACTGCAACCTCCACCTCCCGGGTTCCAGTG
Source organism: Cebus imitator (assembly GCF_001604975.1). Taxonomy (NCBI): domain Eukaryota; kingdom Metazoa; phylum Chordata; class Mammalia; order Primates; family Cebidae; genus Cebus; species Cebus imitator. Next base: position 190,016 of record NW_016107661.1, on the reverse strand, counting down.
ATTTCCTCAGCCTCCCAAGTAGCTGGGACTACAGGTGCACATTACCAGGCCCGACTGATTTTTGTATTTTAGTAGAGATGGGTTTCACCATGTTGGACTCCTGACCTCAAGCAATCCGCCCACCCCTGCCTTCCAAAGTGATGGGATTACAGGCGTGAGCCATGACGCCTGGCCCAGAAGCAGGCAGGCCTCGAGCAAAGGCTGCAAGGCGGTCCCGGCAGCTTTTGCAGGACAATTAATGCACCCAGAGCACTGCGCTCAGAAGGTGACAGGTAAACCCGCGTCCGGACTAACCGGCTGCCCCCACACGTGACGCCTCCCAGTCTGACTTTGCTCCAAGGCGTACCAGGGTTCACTCGTGAAGTCACCACACCGACTCAAGGGGCACTTCCGACAGAGATGGGGTACTGGAGGAAAGGCAGATGCCAACGGCCAATGCCAACAGCCTGGGAAGCCGCCAAGGCGGGCTCCAATCTCTGCCGGCACCCCGTGTCCGCACCGCTGACGTCCCCAGCTACGAGGGTCAGTCACCTCGCCCCGCACAGCAGTGATGCTGGGAAGGGATGGGTCCAACAGGGAAGCCCCAGGGAAACGCTCAGCCCTCCCCGCGCCCCCGAGACGACTTCTGAAGAGCGGCGTCCGGGGTTTCGCCCTCCCCTCACAGCCCTTACACGCCTGCTCTCGTCCGCCTGCCTGGCCTCACCCGGCTTCCGGCCGCCCCCCTGCCAGGTCTCCCCTCAGGCCCGCATCCGAGACGCAGAGGGCTGTGGCCCTGCCGAGCCCAGCTCCGAAGGCCCGGACCGAGGCAGGGCCCACGGAGGACACGGCGCGGCCCAAGGAGCCAAACGGAAGGAAGGCCCCGGGAGGGCGCAGACCGCTTACCTGCCGCAGGTCGCTGTCGCCCGTCCGCCAGCCACCAGTCAGCGTGCCCGTCAGCGACTCCCTCAGGCGCCGCTGTCCCCGCAGCCCAGTGGACGGGCGCGAGACCGGCGCGACGTGAGCACGCAACGCGGGGTGGGGCCTGCGGAGGGCACGCCCTTTGTAGCGGACCCGCCCTTGCGAGGGGCTGGAAGCGGAATGTACTCCTTCTCCAGGGCCCTGGAGGTTGCAGACTGAGGCTCTGCTCAACGCGGTAAGTCGGGTGCTTCGGCGGGAACTCTAGTGTTCACAAGAGCCGAGGTGTGGGAGGGTGCCTCAGGGTTGAGCACTTATCTTGCCCAATGTGGTTTAACCCTCTTAAGAAATAGGGTTGTCAAGGGCACTGCCCTCATGGTCACTTGCCAGTGCAATCCATTAACCAGCCCTGTGCAGGCTTCAGTGCGAAACGTGAGTCTCAACTCTGATGTCTCTGCTTACAGTCTTGTATCTGATCTCCCTGCCTTGGTCTTGCCCCATTATTCGCATTCTTCAAACAGCAGCCAGAATGACAGAATAATCTTAAACCCTGTAATCCCAGCACTTTGGGAGGCTGAGGCAGGCAGATCACGAGGTCAGGAGTTCGAGACCAGCCTGGCCAACAGAGTGAAACCCCGTCTCTACTAAAAATACAAAAAAATTAGCTGGCTGGGCGCAGTGGCTCACGCCTGTAATCCCAGCACTTTGGGAGGCCAAGGCGAGAGGATTACGAGGTCAGGAGTTCAAGACCAGTCTGACCAATATGGTGAAACCCCATCTCTACTAAAAATTCAAAAATTTGCTGGGCGTGGTGGCGCGTGCCTGTAATCCCAGCTACTCGGGAGGCTGAGGCAGGAGAATCGCTTGAACCCGGGAGGCAGAGGTTGCAGTGAGCCGGAATTACACCACTGTGCTCCAGCCTGGGCAACAGAGGGAGGCTCCATCTCAAGAAAATAAAATAAGATAGTTGATGAGTCGATAGATGGATAAATATATCTAGGTGGTAAATATATGGGGGTTCACCTTTCAGTTCTTTCAACTATTCTATGTTTACACATTTTCATAAAATTTTGGTGAAAATAATATAACCATAATAGTCTGTTGTCAGATGTGCATGGCAAGTCAATACACCAAGACACAGGGTTGCAGCAGAGAAGAAGGCTTAATAGTAGCGCTAGCGAAATACAGTGCCTCTTCCCAAAACCCCAGTGCGTTTGGGAAGCCAAGGCAGGAGGATCACTTAAGGCCAGGAGTTTGAGACCAGTCTGGGCAACATAGAACTCATTCCTGCAAAAACTAAAAACAATTAGCTGGGCATGGTGGTGTGTACCTTTATTCCCTGCTATTGGGGAGGCTGAGGTGGCAGGATCACTTGAACCCAGAAATTTGAGGCTGCAGTGAGCTATGACCACATCACTGTACTACAGCCTGGACAACAGAGTGAGACTCTGTCTTTTAAAAAATAAATCTTAGGGCCCCCCAATGAAAAGATAGGAGGAAACCTCAAATCTGTCTCCCCTAGGAGTTTAGGGGTAGGGTTTTTAAGGATTTTGAAGTGGGCCATAGTGTGGAGATTGTTGATTGGTGGAAGAGTGCAGAATGAAGCATTGGGACAGGGAGATGAAGGAACTATATTCTCACGCTGACTCCGTTCCTCCATGGGGTCTTCAACCTGGTTGACATCACCTTTTGTCTTGGAATTTGGAATCTGAAAAATATCTCAAGCAATTCTATTTTTCTTGTTTTTCTTTAAAGTTTGTATTTGTTTTTTATTTTTATTTATTTATATATTTATTTTGAGATAGAGTCTTGCTCTGTCGCCCAGGCTGGAGTGCAGTGGCACTCTTGGCTCACTGCAACCTCCGACTCTCGGGTTCAAACGATTCCTCTGCCTCAGCCTCCCAAACAGCTGGGACTACAGGCTCGAGCCATACTGCCTGGCTAATTTTTTTTGTTTTTTGTTTTTTTTTTTTTGAGACGAAGTTT
>NW_016107661.1:183626-186690 GCF_001604975.1 Cebus imitator | reverse complement strand
TTTTTTTTGAGATGGAGTCTCGCTCTGCTGCCCAGGCTGGCGTGTAATGGTGCGGTCTCGGCTCAATGCCACCTCCGCCTCCCAGTTTCAAGCGATTCTGCTGCCTCAGCCTCCCGAATAGCTGGGATTACAGGCACCCGTCACCCCACCTGGCTAACTTTTTATATTTGTAGTACAGACATGTTTCACCATGTTGGCCAGGCTGCTCTTGAACTCCTGACCTCAAGATCTGTGCACCTCAACCTCCCAAAGTGCTAGGCTTACAGGCTTGAGCCACCATGCCCAGCCTAATCAATCTTTTTTTTATGATGCAGTCTGCTTTCATAATATCTTAAGCAATTCTTAAACAACAGCTTATGATTCCAGTGTCAGAGATCCTAACTATAGGAGCAATGGGGAGGCGAAAGTTCAGTTATCAGTGACTTTCAGTTACAAGGAAGTGGGTCAAAGTACAGTAAGCCTGATTAGTGCTTAATTATAACTATATGTCTGTCCAGAATTCTTGTTAACCATGTGAGGAAGGCTTAAATATATTCATTATGGTCCCCTTCCCTTTTTTAAGAGATGGGGTCTTACTTTGTCACCCAGACTGGAGTACAGTGGCACGATTTTGGCTCACTGCGGCCTTGACCCCCTGGTCTCAAGAAATTCTCCTGCCTTGGCCTCCCAAACCACCAGAATTACAGGCGAGCCACTGCATCAAGCCCAGGGTCATTTTTTAGTTTGTTTTTTAGTTTTTTGTTTGTTTGTTTTGAGACTAGTCTCATTTCTGTTGCCCAGGCTGGAGTGCAGTGGCCTCATCTCAGCTCACTGTAGCCTTGTCCTCCCGGGTTCAAGCAATTCTCTGCCTCAGCCCCAATAGCTGGAATTACAGGTGCCCACCACCACACTAGGGCTAATTTTTTTGTATTTTTAGTAAAGACAGTATTTCACCATCTTGGCCAGGCTGGTCTTGAACTCCTGACCTCATGATCCACCTGCCTCGGCCTCCCAAAGTGCTGGGATTACAGGCCAGGAGTTCAAGACCAGCCTGGCCAATATGGTGAAACGCTGTCTCTACCAGAAATACAAAAATTAGGTGTGGTAGCATGCACATGTAATCTGAGCTACTCAGCAGACAGGCAGGAGAATTGCTTGAATCAAGGAGGCAGAGTCTGCAGTGAGCCAAGATCGTGCCAGTTTACTCCACCTTGAGGGACAGAGTGAGACCCTGTCTCAAAAACATAGAAAATAAAATAAAAATTTTATAAGTGAGTTAGGCAAAGAAGAAATCCAGCGGACAAGGCCTCGAGGGATAACAGTCATAGGCATAGCTTTAATTATCTTTACCTGACACCCAATACCTGAAAATTCAGGTGTTCATGCAAGATAGAGGTAATTGTTCTCCTCCTCCCAGTCGTTAAGCGGCTCTCCACCTTGAGCATTTTCGATTTACACAGATTCACTGTGCACATGCCCGGAAAGGACGCCAAGAACCGCGGGAGCCTGGAGTAGCCAACCGCGCGGAGGGGAGGAGTCTCGGCCGCTGCCTCGGTATTGTAGGCTGTAGCCATTGGCTCCGACGGGGTGCGGCCGGTAGCGGCACTCTGCTGGGTGGGGCCGGAGCTGCGGGGAGGGGTAGGCGCCTGGCGTGGAGGTCACTCTGGTTGGTAGAACTCGGGCCAGGGAGTCGAGTGACCCGACTCAGGGGAGGCGGAAAGGAGTAGAGGATCGGGCCCAAAAGGAACAAGGTGGGTCGCGGGACCCCGAGATCTCCGGATGGGCGGCTTGCTGCTCCGGTCCCAGCCGCCCCACTCGACAGATACTCGAGTATCACCCTTGTGGCTCCCGGCGGGAACCCCGGCCCCACCCCCAACTCCACGCCTCCCGCTACCCCTAGATCTCTGGATCGCGTTCATCCCGGTCTCGTCCTCATGGCGGACAAGAAACTGGTGGTGGTTTTTGGAGGCACAGGTGAGCGAAACCCCAGAACACTGGAGCTCCTGCAGAGCCAGGGCGCCCATCCGTGAAGACCGCCCGCCCTGGGGTCTGCAGGGAGGGGTAAGATCACTGGGACCCCCTACCCGGGCTGGGGATGTGGGGGCAGGAATGAGGCCCGAATTCCTTTTCAATTAAAAAAAAAAAAATCAATTACTTTAATGTAATTGAATAGAAGTACTTGACCATGATACCAAAATTAAATCTTCCTAGCCCCCTCTTCCACCTCATCCATCACTGTTACCAAGTTTCTTGAACATCCTGCCAGACAGAGTAGATAACATAAATATATTGTCATTTTTTCAAATAATAGCATATTATTTTGCTCCTGTTTTTTCTTATTTATACATATTTAATATCTATAACAGCTTTATTGAGATGTAATTCACAAACTATAAAATCCACCTGTTTAAAGTGTCAACTCGGCCAGGCACTGTGGCTCATGCCTGTAATCCCAGCACTTTAGGAGGCCGAGGCAAGCAGATCACAAGGTCAGGAGTACAAGACCAGCATGGGCAACATGGTGAAAAACCGTCTCTACTAAAATGCAAAAAATTAGCTGGGTGTGGTGGCGGACTCCTGTAATCTCAGCTATTGGGAAGGCTGAGGCAGGAGAATTGCTTAAACCCAGGAGGTAGAGGTTACAGTGAGCCGAGATTATGCCACTGTACTCCAGCCTGAGTGACAAAGTAAGACTCCATCTCCAAAAAAAAAAAGTGTCAACTCACTGGTTTCTAGTGTATTCACAGAATTATACAACCATCACCACAATCAATTTTAGAAAATTTCCATCACTCCAAAAAAGAGACTCTGGCCCAGGTGCAGTAGCTCAACCCTGTGATCCTAGCACTTTAATTGGACCAAGTGGGCAGATGGTTTGAGCCAAGGAGTTTTCCCCTGAGACCAACCTGAGCAACATGGCAAAACCGCATCTCTATCAAAAAATACAAAAATTAGCCAGGCATGGGTCAGGCATCTGTAGCTACTGGGGAGGCCGATGTTGGAGGATCACCTGAATCCAATAGGTGGAGGCTGCAGTGACCTGATTGTGCCACTGCACTCCAGCCTGGGTAACAGACTGAGACCT
>NW_016107661.1:180827-182600 GCF_001604975.1 Cebus imitator | reverse complement strand
TTTGCCACCACACCTGGCTAATTTTGTATTTATTTAGTAGGGACAGGGTTTCTCTATGTTGGTCAGGCTGGTCTGGAACTCCTGATCTTAGGTAATCCTCCCACTTCGGCCTCCCAAACTACTGGAATTACAGGGTGAGCCACACACCTGCCCTTGGTGTACACTTTTTTTTTGAGTCAGGGTCTCTCTCTGTTGCCGAGGCTGGAGTGCAGTGGCACAATTATCACTCACTGCAGCTTTGACTTCCAAGGCTCAAGCAATCCTCCTTCCTCAGCCTCCTTAGTAGCTGGGACTTCAGGTGAGCGCTAACAGGCTGAGCTGATTTTTAAATTTTTTGTAGAGACAAGGTTTTGCCCTGCTGCCCAGGCTGGTCTCAAACTCCTGGCCTCAAGCAAAATCCAACCCCCTTACCCTCCCAAAGTGCTTAGATTACAGGCATGAGCTACTGTGCCCGGCCTCAGTACTTAATTTTTTTTTTTTTTTTTGCAATGGAGTCTGTCACTATTGCCCAGGCTGGAGAGCAGTGGCACTATCTCCAGTCACTGCAACCTCCGCCTCCCAGTTTCAAGCGATTCTCCTGCCTCAGCCTCCGGAGAAGCTGGGATGGCAGGTGCCCACCGCCATACCCAGCTAATTTTTTGTATTTTGTAGTAGAGGCGGGGTTTCACTATGTTGGCCAGGCTGGTCGTGAACTCCTGATCTCATGATCTGCCTGCCTTGGCCTCCCAAAGTGTTGGGATTATAGATGTGAGCCACCATGCCCGGCCTCCGTCCTTATTTTTGATGCATTTCTGTGTAAACTGAAGATATGTGGACACTGCCCTTCCATACAAAAGCATGCATAACAGTAGCTAGAGTTCAGTATTTGTTTACAGACTTTTTTAAATTATGAGGTAGAATTTACTTATAATAAAATACAGAAGATCTCTTTATTTTTTGGAGACAGGGCCTCACTCTGTCTCCCAGGCTGGTGTGCAGTGGTGTGATGACGGGTCACTGCATCCGCACCCTCCTGGGCTCAGGCTACCTTCAGCCTCAGCCTCCATGGTAGCTGGAACTATAGGCACGTGCCACCATGTCCAGCTAATTTTTATATTTTTTGTAGAGATAGGGTTTCGCCATGTTGCTCAGGCTGGTCTCCAACTCCTAGGCTCAGGAGATTTGCCCACCTCAGCCTCCTAAAGTGTCAGGAGTACAGGCATGAACCACCGTGCCCGGCTGCAGTGCAGAAAATCTTAAGGGTATATCTGACAGATGCACTTGCCTGTGTAACTAAGCTCCCAACGAGATCCGAATAAGTTTTTGTATTCCTTTCTGTTAACTATTTTTTTGTGTGTCCTTTTTTTTTTTTTTTTTTTTGAGTTGGAGTCTTGCTCTGTCTTCCAGCCTGGAATGCAGTGGTGTGACCTCAGCTCACTGTAACCTCTACCTCCCGGGTTCAAGCGATTCTCCTGTCTCATACTCCTGAGTAGCTGGAACTACAGGCACATGCCACCACACCCAGCACATTTTTTGTATTTTTAGTAGAGTTTCACCATTAGTCAGGATGGTCTCGATATCCTGACCTCATGATCTGCCCACCTCAGCCTCCCAAAGTGCTGGGATTACAGGCATGAACCACCACATCTGACCCTTTGTGTCCTTCTGGAGCAGATGTGGTTATGGTGTGTATCTGAGTATGGCTTTTTGTTCTACTTCAGCAAGAATTCGAATCCCATCAAGATCTGAGTATCGTTTTGTATTTTACGTTTTTTTTTACCTTATTACATCAAA
>NW_016107661.1:177032-180717 GCF_001604975.1 Cebus imitator | reverse complement strand
ATACAGATTCTCAATCTGCCCCCCCAGGCTGGAGTGCAGTGGCATGATCTTGGGTTACTGCAACCTCCGCCTCCCAGGCTCCAGCAATTCTCATGCCTCTGCCTCGCGAGTAGCTGGGATTACAGAGGTATGCCACCAAATTCAGTTAATTTTTGTATTTTTTGGTAGAGACTGGGTTTCACCAAGCTGAGATAGCACCACTGCATTCCAGCCTGGGTGACAGAGTGAGAATCCATCTCAAATAAATAAATAAATTAAATAAATAGGCCGGGTGCAGTGGTTCATACCTGTAATTCCAGCACTTTGGGAGGCCAAGGTGGGTGGATCACCTGAGGTCAAGAGCTCGAGACCAGCCTGGCCAACATAGTGAAATCCCTTCTCTACTAAAAATACAAAAAATACCTGGGCCGGATGGTAGACGCCTGTAATCCCAGCTACTCAGGAGGCTGAGACAGGAGAATCGCTTGAACCCAGGAGACAGAGGTTGCAGCGAGACAAAATTGTGCCATTGCACTCCAGCCTGGGGAACAAAGAGCAAAACTCCATCTGAAAAAAATAACTAATAAATAAAATAAAAAGTTGAATGCAAATCCTCACAGGTTTCCTAGATGTTCCTTGCTGTGGTGAAGCACTTCCTTCACGCTTCAGCCTTCAGTGGGACTTTCAGGCAGGTGTGACCTGGGAGGCCTTTCCGACTCTTTGCAGGTGCCCAGGGTGGCTCCGTGGCCCGCACGCTCCTGGAAGATGGGACATTCAAGGTTCGAGTGGTGACTCGAAACCCTAGGAAGAAGGTAGCAAAGGAGCTGAGGCTGCAAGGTGCAGAAGTAGTGCAGGGAGATCAAGATGACCGGGCCAGCATGGAACTGGCCCTGACTGGGGCTCACGCCGCCTTCATCGTGACCGATTACTGGGAGAACTGCAGCCAGGAGCAGGAGGTCAAGCAGGTGAGGGCAGGCGGGAGCTGCAAAGAGGCCACACCAGGCTAGGAGCAGAGCATCTGGGAAGAGCTCTGACTGCAGGGAGGCCCGACCACTGCAGGCCTTTCCCTCTTCTTCATTCGTCTGCCTGCTCTAGGCTGTGATGCAGGTGGACGCGGTTGCTTTCTCATCCAGTGACTTTTCTTTGAGTCAGTCTCAGTCTCAGTGAGCCACCGCGCCTGCCCTGTTTGGTTTTTTTTAATAAAAAATGTTACAAGTTGTTTCTTTAAAAAAAATAATTTCGACCGGGCTCATGCCTCTAATCCCAGCACTTTGGGAGGCCGAGGCAGGTGGATCATGAGGTCAAGAGATCAAGACCATCCCGGCCTACATGGTGACACCCCCGTCTCTACTAAAAATAGAAAAATTAGCAGGGTGTGGTGGCAGGCACCTGTAGTCCCAGCTACTTGGGAGGCTGAGGCAGGAGAATTGCTTGAACCCAGGAGGCGGAGGTTGCAGTGAGCCGAGATTGGGCCACTGCACTCCAGCCTAGGTGACAAAGCGAGACTCCATCTCAAAAAAAAAAGGCGGGGGGAAATAATAATTTCAAGTCCAGGTGCGGTAGCTCAAGCCTGTAATCCCAGAACTTTGGGAGGCCGAGGCAGGTGGATCACCAGGTCAAGAGATAAGACCATCCTGGCCAAAACGGTGAAACCCCGTCTCTACTAAAAATACAAAAAATTAGCTGGGCGTGGTGGCATTCACCTGTAGTCCCAGCTACTCAGGAGGCTGAGACAGGAGAATCGCTTAAACCCAGGAGGTGGAGGTTGCAGTGAGCCAAGATCGAGCCACTGCACTCCAGCCTGGCAAGAGAAGGAGACTTTGTTTCAAAAAAGAAAAAAAAGTTGTTTTGTTTTGAGACAGAGTCTCACTTTGTCACCCAGGCTGGAGTGCAATGGCTCGATCTCTGCTCACTGCAACCTCCGCCTCCTGAATTCAAGCAATTCTCCTGCCTCAGCCTGCTGAGTAGTTGAGACTACAGGCGCATGTTACCACGCCTGGCTAATTTTTTTTTTTAGTAGAGATGGGGTTTCACTGTGTTAGCCAGGATGGTCTCCATCTCCTGACCTCATGATCCACCTGCCTTGGCCTCCGAAAGTGCTGGGATTAAAAGCATGAGTCACCGCTCCCAGCAAAAAAAAGGTTTTGAGGGAGTTTCTTCTTCACCTTTTCCGGCTTCTCATGGCTCCAGGTATTCCTGGCCTTGTGGCCACAAAGCTCCAGTCTCCACTTCCCTCTTCACATGGCCTTCTCCAGGAGTCGTTTCCTCTCTCATCTCTAATAAGTACCCTGGTTATGGGGCTGGGTGCAGCAGCTTATGCCTGTAATCCCAGCACTTTGGGAGGCTGAGGCAGGCAGATCACGAGGTCAAGAGATGGAGACCATTTTGGCCAAAATGGTGAAACCCCATCTCTACTAAACATAAAAATTAGCTGGGTGTGGTGGCGGGTACGTGCAGACCCAGCTACTCAGGAGGCTGAGGCAGGAGAATCACTTGAACCCAGGAAGTGAAGGCTGCAGTGAGCTGAGATCGTGCCACTGTACTCTAGCCTGGCAACAGAGCAAGACTCCTTCTCAAAATAAATAAATAAATAAGCAAGCTGGTTACTAGATTTAGGGCCCATCTAGTTAGTACCGGATATTCTTTCTCATCCCAAGATGCTTCACACCTCTGCCATGACCGTTTTTCCAAATAAAGTCACATTCACAGGTTCCAGGAGACAGGATGCGGCATATCTTTTTGGAGGCCACCATCCGACTCCCTCCATCACCTTATGCAGCAGGTGGTGTTGTCGTCTGCATTTAACCAACAAGGTCAGATGGTGCCATCACTTGACCTGCGTCACACAGCTAGTACATGGCAAAGCCTAACTGGAACCTAAGCAGCTGTGGCGCCTCTATCTAGCCTCCCAGGGCTCTCAAGGAAGATGGCTGAGCTCCGTGGGCAGGGAGTTCTGGGATCAGCAATGATCAGACGTGTGGATTGTCCTCTGGGCCGCTGTGCAGGCTGTCCCCCTGTAGCTGACCTGCGTGTCCCTCCCATGTTGCACATGGTGGGCCAGAGTCGGTGGCTGGTAGAAGGTAGGGCTGTGTTAATAGGCGTGGTGTCGTGTGTGAACATCATTCCAGGAAAGGGGGCCTCCTCAGGAGTCAGTGGGATCTGGCTGTTAACCTTGCAGATGGTGGCCGCTTCAGGATTAGAGCGCTGGGGCTGTGACCAGGGACAGACGTCCTTCCTCTGAGCCTTGTGATCTCTCCTTCCCTGCCCCCCAGGGAAAGCTGCTGGCTGATCTGGCCAAGCGCCTGGGCCTCCACTATGTGGTCTACAGTGGGCTGGAGAACATCAAGAAGCTGACGGCTGGGAGATTGACCGCCGCGCACTTTGACGGCAAAGGGGAGGTGGAGGAATATTTCCGGGAGATTGGTGTTCCCATGACCAGTGTGCGGCTGCCCTGCTATTTCGAGAACTTCCTCTCCCACTTCTTGCCCCAGAAAGCCCCAGACGGAAAGAGCTACTTGCTAAGTGAGTGCCCTTCCTTGTGTGCAGTGAGGCAGAGCTCTCACCTTGTGAAGCCATTAGTGCCAGGTCTGGGCCCTGGCTTCCTCACTTTAGGCCCAGGACTAAGCACGTCCTGTCAGCTTGTGGGACCTCAGCTTCCTGTTTTTTTTTTTTTTTTTTTTTTTTGAGACGGAGTTTCGCTCTTGTT
>NW_016107661.1:148926-176819 GCF_001604975.1 Cebus imitator | reverse complement strand
AGAGACGGGGTTTCACCATGTTGACCAGGGTGGTCTCGATCTCTTGACCTCGTGATCCACCCGCCTCGGCCTCCCAAAGTGCTGGGATTACAGGCTTGAGCCACCGCGCCCGGCGTGCTTCCTGTTTTATGAGATGGGCTTTATACTGACATTCGCATGGGTGGCAAGATCTACCGAGACAGTGGTGACATGATGGTCACTCCGTCCTTTGGAAGACTAAAGACAGAATGGACCTAGTGATTGTCAGTTCTCCTTCAAAGAAGCAGGAGGGCAAGGTGCGGTGGCTTACCCTTGTAGTCCCAGCACTTTCAGAGGCCGAGGCAGGTGGATCACATAAGGTCAAGAGTTTAAGACCAGCCTAGCCAACCTGGTGAAACACTGTCTCTACTAGAAATATAAAAAGTAGCTGGGTGTGGTGCCATGCACCTGTGGTTCCAGCTGCTAGGGAGGCTGAGGGAGGAGAATTACTGAACCCAGGAGGCAGAGGTTGCAGTGAGCCGAGATCGCGCCATTGTACTCCAGCCTGGGCAACAAGAGCCACACTCCATGTCAAAACAAACAAACAAACAAAAAGACAAGGAGGAGAGGATTTGGAAAATGAGGTTCAGTTGCAGATTTCACAAACTAGGAAAGCTCTTTCTTCTCAGTGCCCGTTGGCAAGTCTATAAACTGGTTAGGTGCACCAGCCCTGGCTGAGAAGGAGGCTCACCCAACCTGTGTCCGGCCGGTCACTCAGTGATCAGGACAGTAAGTCCAGTGCCTCTGCCTGGCTATGCCTTACCCTTTGTGTGAATGCCACGTCACCCTAGCATAAGGGCCTGTGGGGCTGTAAGGCAGCCTAGGGGAGTTCTGCCTACCTGGCGAGCTGAGTCTGGTGGTAGTGGTAGCCCCTTGGTACCACCGTCTATTTTAGTTTGCAAAGCTGCAGTCAGGGATACTCCTTGCTCCGGTCTCTGAGCTCCGTGCCCTCAAACTCCCGGATGATCTGAATAGGCAGCTGCATTGGCTCCTGTCTCTAGGTAAGGAGGATGGGACCCAAACATTCCTGAGGCCACACCCAGACACTCACAAGCCTCCCCATCTACAAAATCTCAGCCTGGAAGGCTGAGTCATTCATTCATTCAGGATTTATCCTGGACGTGCTGCTCTGGGCCAGCCCTGGTGTCTCGTTAATCAGGATTCCTAGTGTGTTGGTACTTAGAGTATCCACCCAGAGGTGGACATTCCAGCTTCCAGGAATTTAGGATATGACAGTACTTCAGGGCTTGTGCCTTGAGATCAGTGGACACCCTGGACTCCAGCCACACTCTCCATAGCAGCTTTCAAAGTCCCTTTCCTTTGTCCCTTGTCCATCATCCTAGCACTGAGAGAGCTGGGCAGGCCCAGGTTCTTAGCCCCGTTCTAGGAATGCAGTGACCCAGGCTCAGGGAGCCTCAACAGCCTGCCACAGGTGGCAGCACTCGGATTCCATCCATTCCTGACTCAATGCCACTGCTGCCTCTGCGCTACCACAAATAGCAAGACATGTCTTAGCCGTGCCCTAGTGCTGGTATGTGCAGCTGACTGCTGGGAAAAACCAGCTTGGACCCTTTGGAGATGGGCTCTGGCCCTGCCCATGTCTGTTCTCGGGACAAGAGCCAGCTCCTCTGTCTACCCCACAGGCTTGCCCACAGGTGACGTTCCCATGGATGGCATGTCTGTGTCCGACCTGGGTCCCGTGGTGCTCAGCCTGCTGAAGATGCCAGAAAAATACGTCGGCCAGAACATCGGGCTGAGCACTTGTAGACACACGGCCGAGGAATACGCTGCCCTGCTCACCAAGCACACCCGCAAGGTCGTGCATGACACCAAGGTGGGCCTCCCGCCCCTGGGGACTCGGGCAGCCTCATCAGGGCTTTCTAACTCCAATAGGGAGGGTGTATCCAGGGCCACCCGCCCCTCTGGGCAATGCATCTAAATTTGCTTGTTCATTGTCAATGTATATTTCCTGCAATGTTTATTTTCTGGTCACAAAGTGAAATTTCTGGCTTAGATGTTTTGACCAAGTAGAAAGAAAAGTTTCCAGGAAGAGGGGACCATAGGAGCCAAGGCGAGGAGGGATGAAAATGCAGGCCCTGCTGGGCCCCTCTGTGGGAGGTGATTGGAAGGGAAAGAGGCTGGAAAGATAGGCCCAACCCCTGCTCCCACTGGCTTGGCTGCGTGGGCAGGAAGCCCACTGGACAGACTCCTGGGTACCTGGTTTCTGTTTATCATTACCATTAGGAAAGTAAGACCTGCTCATTAATGAATCTGGGAGGCCTAACCAGCCTGGCCAAGATGGTGAAACCCCATCTCTACTAAAAATACAAAATGAGCCAGGTATGGTGGTGCGCACCTGTAGTCCCAGCTGCTTGGGAGGCTGAGGGAGGAGAATCGCTTGAACCTGGGAAGCAGAGGTTGCAGTGAGCTGAGATTCCGCCACTGCACTCCAGCCTGGGAGACAGAAAAAGACTCCCACTAAAAAAAAAAAAAAGAATCAGCTGGGTGCTGTGGCTCATGCCTATAATCCCAGCACTTTAGGAGGTGGAGGTGTGTGGATCACAATGTCAAGAGATCGAGACCATTCTAGCCAATGTGGTGAAACCTCATCTCTACTAAAAATACAAAAATTTTCCTGGTGTGGTGACAAGTACCTGTAGTCCTAGCTACTCAGGAAGTTGAGGCAGGAGAATCACTTGAACCCCAGAGGCGGAGGTTGTAGTGAGCCAAGATCACACCACTGCACTCCAGCCTGGGAGATAGAGCAAGACTCTGTCTCGGGGGGAAAAGAAAAAAAGAATCTGGGAAACACTGGAGTCTTTAAAAGACAAAAGTTGGGCCGGGCGCAGTGGCTCACGCCTGTAATCCCTGTAATCTGGGAGGCTGAGGTGGGTGGATCACAAGATCAGGAGTTCAAAACCAGCCTGCCCAATATGGTGAAACCCCATCTCTACTAAAAATACAAAAATTAGCCAGGCATGGTGGTGTGTGCCTGTAATTCCAGTTACTCAGGAGGCTGAGGCAGGAGAAGAATTGCTTGAACCCAGGAGGCAGAGGTTGCAGTGAGCCAAGATTGCGCCATAGCACTCCAGCCTGGGACAAAAAGCAAGACTCTGTCTCAGGGAAAAAAAGAAAAGAAAAAAGTCATCCATAGAGCCTCACCCAGGCCCAGAACAGTAATGGGAAGAGGTCATGGCATGGAAAGGTTCAGGGTTCACGTGGGTCAGCCTCCTGGACTGAGATCTGGTTCGAGCCATTGAGACCTGCCAACATGTGGGCTTAGGCATATTCCTTGACCCCCCCATCTCAGTTTCCTCATCTGTGAAATGAGTGTATCAATAGTATACACCCCTTCAGTTTGTTGTGAGGTTTAAATGAAAAAATGCAAAACTTTGTTTTAGTGCTATGCCTAACACCTCAAAAATAGGCACTAAATGACTTGTGTTGCTTAAAAAAAAAGAAGTAAAAGATCTGAGCCAGGTCATGGAGGATTTGGGGGAGCTGAGGAATTAAGATTCAGCTTAGTAGGGATGGGAATAGCTTTGGGTTTTTTTTGTTTTGGGGTGGGTGGGTGGGTGGGTGTGTGTGTGTGTGTGTGTGTGTGTGTGTGTGTTTGAAACAGTCTCACTCTGTTGCCCAGGCTGGAGTGCAGTGGTGCAATCTTGGCTCACTGCAACCTTAACCTCCCAGGCTCAAGCAACCCTCCCACTTCAGCCTCTCAAGTACCTGGGACTACAGGTGCATGCCACTGTGCCTGGCAAAGGGGTCTTGCTTTGTTGCCTAGGTCTCGAACTCCTATGCTCAAGCAGTCCTCCCACCTCCGCCTCCCAAAATGCTGGGATGACAGGCGTGAGCCACCATGTCTGGTCAAGCTTTGGTTTTTGAGCAAGAAAGTGATGCAGGCAGATCTCTGATTTGGAAGGGATTGAGATGTTTTCATCTCATGATCTGAAAATAAGAGTCTTTTTATTATTCATTTTTGAGACAGGGTCTCACTCTGTGGCCCAGGCTGGAGTGCAGTATCGTGATCTCGGCTCACCGCAACCTCCGCCTCCCGGGTTCAGGCAATTCTCCTGCCTCAGCCTCCTGAGCAGCCGGGACCACAGGCACGCACCACCATGCCCAGCTAATTTTTTGTAGTTTTAGTAGAGACGGGGTTTCACCATGTTGACCAGGATGGTCTCGATCTCTTGACCTCGTGATCCACCCGCCTCGGCCTCCCACAGTGCTGGGATTACAGGCTTGAGCCACCGCGCCTGGCCTCTGGCTAATTTTTGTATTTTTGGTAGACACAGGGTTTTACTGTGTTGGCCAGGCTGGTCTCAAACTCCTGGCCTCAAGTGATTTGCCCTCCTCGGCTTCCCAAAGTGCAGGGATTACAGGCATGAGCCATGGTGCCTGGCCAAGAGCAGTCTTTAAACTGATCTAGAATGCCAGGAAGCTCACAAGAGCAGTGGTTTCTGAACTTTGAGCTCTTAGTAGAAGTTTTCAAACGATCTTGTAGTGAGGATCTCAGTCAGCAACCGAGACAATAGTGGCTCTGGGTGTAGCAGGTCAGGAGACCCCAGCCTCCCCACACCACCTCCTGGGGCACTGGAGGACGCCAGCCATGACAGGATCCTCTGCTTCCAGATGACTCCTGAGGACTACGAAAAGCTTAGCTTCGCTGGGGCCCAGGACCTGGCCAACATGTTCCGTTTCTATGCCCTGAGACCTGACCGTGACATCGAGCTGACACTGAGACTCAACCCCAAGGCCCTGACGCTGGACCAGTGGCTGGAACATCACAAAGGGGACTTTGCCCTGCTGTGACCTGCCTGCCTTGCAGCCCCTTGTGGGTGTTGGGTGGGGGGTACCAGAGGGAGGGAGGCACCATCATCCTTCCCTATGTTACCAAAAAGCTTTCTCAATAAAGCCAATTTTCTCCCAGATGGCTTCCAGGAGAAAAGGACTCTTCTTCCAGGATTTGGCTGGGGTGGTAGCTGGGTACCAACATAGCAGTAAGCAGGGGTCCAAGGCTGAAGGGATCACTTGGTGACTGTGACGAGCAACCTAAATGTGTGTTTAGTCAAACAGGTGTGAAGTGGCCCAATCTGACCTCAGCTAGTAGAGTGGCTCTGATCAGCAGCCTCTGTTCCCACCACACTTGAAATTCATTCACAGACAGGGACATAGCACAGGACACAGAGGAGCCCCAGGAGCGGTGCTTCTGACACATCCCCTTCCTCTCCAGAGCTAGTGAGGCCACCTGCACATGTAAGCTGGGGACAGGCATTACAGGAGGTGGGTGAGACAAAGGCCTCCCCCTTTCCCACCTCATCCTTGTCCTGGGAGGAGCCGAACTTCAGGTGTCTTCCAGGACTTAGGTGACCTTCAAACAGGTTGGAAAAAGGAAAAACAGATGTGGCAGAGCTCTGCCCTGCAGGGCACAGTAATTGGACAAGGCTGGGTAAAGGTGACGCTGCCCGTGGCAAAGGTTGGGAAGCAAAACTGAAAGAGAAAAGCCCACCTTGCTTGCTGGTGTGGGTCACAGAGAAGGACAGAGGCTGAGAGATGAGTCATTTGCCTGACAGCAGTCTGTGGCAGCTCTGTGATTTTTTTTCTTAAGAGTCAAGGTCTCGCTCTGTTGCCCAGGCTGGAGTGAGTGACGCAGTCCTAGCTCACTGCAGCCTTGACCTCCCAGGCTTAAGTGATCTTCCCACCTCTACCTCCTGAATAGTTGGGATTACAGGTGTGAGCCACTGAGCCCAGCAGTTCTATGAATTTCAACATGTTTGGGTCTGTGTGACCACTATCACAATTTTTTTTTTATTTGCCCACCCTGGCTCTGGTACCCCCAGGCATAAAAATTAATTCTATCCATTGATTGAAGCATGTTTTTTTGACAATTTACCAGTGTGCTGGGCCCTAAATATAATGTGTCAAAAAAAGTTATGCTCCCTGCTTTAAGGAGCTTATATTTAGTGGGAGAGCCTGATAGAAACACAATAAATAGTTATGAATTCATGCCTATAATCGCAGCACTTTGGGAGGCCGAGGTAGAAGATCGCTTGAGCTTAGGAGTTTGAGACTGGCATGGGCAACATAGCAAGATCCCATCTTTACTAAAAAATTTAAAAAAAAGAAATTAGCTGGGGCACAGTGGCTTGCGGCTTAAGGCTGGGCGCAGTGGCTTACGCCTGTAATCCCAGCACTTTGAGAGGCTGAGGTGGGCGATCACCTGAGGTCAGGAGTTTGAGAACAGCCTGATCATGGTGAAACCCTGTTTCTACGAAGGCTGGACACAGTGGCTCATGCCTATAATCCCAGCACTTTGGGAGGCCAAGCCAGGCAGATCACTTGAGGTCAGGAGTTTGAAACCAGCCTGGCCATGGCAAAACCCCGTCTATACCAAAAAATACAAAAATCAGCTGGGTGTGGTGGCATGTACCTGTGAGTGTACCAGGTCTGGTGGTAGGCGTGTGTAATCCCAGCTACTCAGGAGGCTGAAGCAGGAGAATCGCTTGAACCCAGGAGGTGGAGGTTGTAGTGAGTCGAGGCTGTGCCACTGCACTCCATCCTGGACAACAGAAGGAGATTCTGTCTCAAAAACAAAAGAACACAGAAGAAATGGTGGCAGGTGTGGTGGCATGCACCTGTGCTCCCAGCTACTCAGGAAGCTGAGATGGGAGGATCACTTGAGCCCAGGAGGCAAAGACTGTGATGAGCTGTGATTGTACCACCGAAGGCCAGCCAGGGGAAGAGTGAAAATCTGTCTTAAAAAAAAACAAACAGGCCGGGCGCGATGGCTCAAGCCTGTAATCCCAGCACTTTGGGAGGCTGAGGTGGGTGGATCACGAGGTCAAGAGATCGAGACCAGGTCAACATGGTCAAACCCCGTCTCTACTAAAAATACAAAAACATTACCTGGGCATGGTGGCACGTGCCTGTAATCCCAGCTACTGAGGAGGTGGAGGCAGGAGAATTGCCTGAACCCAGGAGGCGGAGGTTGCGGTGAGCCAAGATCGCGCCATTGCACTCCAGCCTGGATAACATGAGTGAAACTCCGTCTCAAAAAAAAAAAAAAAAGATAAGACATGCACAGTAGTACTTATTAACAAGCAAGGGTGTGAAACAAGCCTCTTGCAGGAGCCGGACAGCTGCCATCGTCTACATCAGAGCCAGCTCTGCAATGCTGCAAACACAAAGGGGCGGGGCAGGTGGAGGGCTGTGGGCCTGGGAAGGATTCCTGCACACTGAGGGGGGTGTTTGATGACAGGGAAGGAAACAAAGGCCAGTCCACTAGAAACCAAAGGACTATGAGTGAGGAGGGGGCTCAGGTTGGAAACAACCCAAGCCCAGACCTGAGGTGGGGGAAGGGGCTGAGGATCAGTGCCTGAAAGCTGGCCTTGTCCACCCTCCTAATGTTGAAGCAAGTGCCAAACATGCCTCTCCCACAGGCTCATGGGCCTAGAGATACTCTTTTTTTCTTGAGAGAGGGTCTGGCTCTGCCACCTAAGCTGGAGTGCAGTGGCACAATCAGAACTCACTGCAGCCTTGAACTCCTCAGCTCAAGCAGTCCTCCCACTTCAAGACTTCCGGGTAGCTGGGACTACAGGTGCAAGCCACCACCCCCAGCTAAGTTTTTAAAAACTGTTTTCTAGGCCGGGCGCGGTGGCTCACGCCTGTAATCCCAGCACTTTGGGAGGCCGAGGCGGGTGGATCACGAGGTCAAGAGATCGAGACCATCCTGGTCAACATGGTGAAACCCCGTCTCTACTAAAACTACAAAAAATTAGCTGGGCATGGTGGCGCGTGCCTGTAATCCCAGCTACTCAGGAGGCTGAGGGAGAATTGCCTGAACCCAGGAGGCGGAGGTTGCGGTGAGCCGAGATCGCGCCATTGCACTCCAGCCTGGGTAACAAGAGCGAAACTCCGTCTCAAAAAACAAAACAAAACAAAACAAAACAAAAAAAACTGTTTTCTAGAGATGGGGGTCTGTTGCCCAGGCTGATCTTGAACTCCTGGGCTCACACAGTCCTCCCACCTTGGTCTCCTAAAATGTTGGGATTACAGGTGTGAGCCACCATGCCTGGCCCTTTTCTTGTATTTTTATTTATTTATTTATTTATTTATTTATTGTATTTATTTATTTATTTATTTATTTCTAGAGATGGGGTTTCGCCATGTTGGATGGGCTGGTTTCGAACACCTGATCTCAAGTAATCCACCCGCCTTGGCCTTCCAAAGTGCTGGGATTATAGGCGTGAGCCACCACACCCGGCCTTCTTGTATTTTTAAATACATACCCCTACTCAGAAGCTATAAAGAAGTCTGAAGCCGGGTGTGGTGACTCACACCTGTAATCCCAGCACATGGGGTGGCCAAGGCGGGCAGATCACCTGAGGTCGGGAGTTCGAGACCAGCCTGACCAACATAGAGAAACTGTCTCTACTAAAAATACATAATTAGCTGGGCATGGTGGCACATGCCTGTAATCCCAGCTATTTGGGAGGCTGAGGTAGAATCACTAGAACCTGGGAGGCAGAGATTGCGGTAAGCTGAGATCGCACCATTGCACTCCAGCCTGGGCAACAAGAGTGAAAATCCGTCTCAAAAAAAAAAAGAAAAAAAAGTCTGGTAACAAATGTGTCAGGAGGACATGTGGAAATAAACCAAACCCAACCTTGGAAGGGGCACTGAATTCTACAGCTGCTGCACAGCCACCTTCTAATCCCTTGAGTGAAGGATGCATCAACACAACAATGGTTTCTCTAGCAAGAAAATCCACCTTTCTCTTCCAAAGTCTTTCTCTAGACTTCTGCTTTGAAGCAATAGGACATGAATCAGACTCAGGGTGACTGTTCTAGGAGTAAGCCCAAGCTTTCACAAGAGATGCAGTCTAGCTCCCCACTGCTGTATCCCCAGGATCTAGAGGATCTAGAATAGTGCCTGGTCCATACTGAGTGTCCTCAGTAGGCAGGCAGTAAATATTTTGTTGATGAAAACACTGGGAAGTATCTGAGATGAGCAGAATGTCACTGCTGAGCCTTTCCTGTCCATCAGCTCTTTCCCAAGTTTTTTCTCCACCTGACCCAGCAAATGTGCTCTCATCTCACTCTGCTCGGCCTGGAGAGCCAGGGTGGACTGAGCTGTGCGTCAGGGCCCCTCCAGCCATGCCAGGCATAGAGCTCAGCTGCAAACCCAGAGTAGCCAAACTATAATACATAAAAATTTTGGCTGGGCATGGTGGCTCACACCTGTAATCCCAGCACTTTGGGAGGCTGAGGCGGGCGGATCACTTGAGGTCAGGAGTTCAAGACCAGCCTGGCCAACATGGTGAAACCCCTGCCTCTACTAAAAATACAAAAATTAGTCAGGCACAGTGGTGGGCGCCTGTAGTCCCAGCTACTCAGGAGGCTGACGCAGGAGAATCACTTGAACTCAGGAGGCAGAGGTTGCAGTGAGCAGAGACAGTGCCACTGCATTCCAGCCTGGGAAAGGGAGTGCAACTCTGTCTCAAAAAAAAAAAAAAGGCCGGGCGCGGTGGCTCAAGCCTGTAATCCCAGCACTTTGGGAGGCCGAGGCGGGTGGATCACGAGGTCAAGAGATCGAGACCATCCTGGTCAACACGGTGAAACCCCGTCTCTACTAAAAATACAAAAAATTAGCTGGGCATGGTGGTGCGTGCCTGTAATCCCAGCTACTCAGGAGGCTGACGCAGGAGAATCACTTGAACTCAGGAGGCAGAGGTTGCAGTGAGCAGAGACAGTGCCACTGCACTTCAGCCTAAGCAACAAGAGCTAAACTTCACCTCAAAAAAAAAAAAAAAAAAAAATTTATAAAAAAAAAAAAAAAAAAAAAAAAAAAAAAAAAAAAAAAAAAAAAAAAAAAAAAAAAAAAAAAAAAAAAAAAAAAAAAAAAAAAAAAAAAAAAAAAAATTGAATGTAAAAGATGCAAAGACTCTGAAAAGAACAGAGAGAAAACAATATAGTGAGGAAGAATGAAATGCAGGCACCCAGCAAGGCTGCCCAGCTCTCACAGCACGCACTCCTAAGGAAAAAGTCGCATCCAGATTCTAGAACATTCACTCACACGGGACTGTCATGTCATGGCAAGCACCCTGCTCTGGAATCTGGGTGAGGGTCAGCACTGTCGGCACCCCAGACCTGTCTGCCTGTATGTGCCCTGGGTGGGCGTGAGCACAGGATGAGGCCAGCCAAGTCTCCTGTAACCCCCATAAGCCACTTGCAGAGGCTGTCTGAATTCTTTCAAAGAAGAAATGACCACAATTTAATACCTTTTTGCAATAGATAATCTTATTTACATTAATACAGATTCATTTTACATTCTTAAATCAGACACTAATAGATGCTTTATTTTAGTGAATTATAAAGGAAAACAAAAGGAAAGTACTGAGAAATGTTCTACATTAACCTGTCTTATGCTAGCTCGAGGATCCCGAAACACATGGAAACAGCAACATGCTACCAGCAGAGGCTGGGGAATGCAGGGTTCTGCTCTGGCTGAACGGTGGGGAACCTTCAACTGCTTAGCCTGCGCTTTCCTTTCTGAATAAACATTTACACAGGAAAAAACAATGATTAGCACTGAATAATTTAAACACACTTCAGAAAATAGATGTCAACAGTGTGCATGGGAGAACCAAGCCCCTGGCTAGCAACAGTGGCAGGGCTTCAGTTCCCGAGGCAGCTGAAGTCTGCCTGGCATAGTGGCTACAGCGGGCTGTGGCTCAACAGAAGGGCAGGAGACCTCCATGCCTGGCTTACAACAATAGGACTTGACGGTCAGGGACAAGCAGCCATTCTGGATGAGGTGGGGACAAGGACTGTCTATCCTGACAAGGATCATCACCCATGTGGTCAGGAGCAGAACCCCCAGGGACCTTTGGGCCTCTATGTGCCTCCCAAGCCCCCACTGCACAGCTGCTTGGTACCCCTGGGAATAAAAACCAACTGAGCAGAGCAGCTGACACCTCGGCATGGCCCCTCATCAGGGGAAGATGGTATTGGTGGGGCCTGGGGGTCCCAGGCTCCCAGTGAAGACAACCTGTCAGGAAGAACTCATTCCAGAATCTCCTGGAAGTTTGCTGAGAAGGAAATTAATCACTTCATAACTTGATGAAGCTTAAGGCTTCATTTCTAAGCTGTAAGCATGGCCTTTAATTCTTTAAGATCTCTACAGCATTCAATTCCAAATTAGAGTTTTAGCCCTGCAAGAAAGAGTCTAACTGTCTCCCTCTCCTGAGCTAGGACAGGAAATTCCCACCAGCCTTCAGGGCTGCGTCCTACTGCCCAGGCTGTCCATTGTGACCTTTCCAAGAAGAGATGTGTTGTCCGATGATTTTGCTGTTGCCAAGGCAGTCCAGAGGCGCTGCAGGTGGGAACTTGGTGCTGCTGTTCTGGAATCCTCCTGTCTCCGAGATGCCCTGGCCATGGGGTGGGGCTGCTGCTTTCCGGCCTAGTTTCCAGTGGATCTTTTTCCTGAGCCAAAGAGACAGGCAGTTACCTTACACTCAACATCCTAAGGCAACACACCCCTGTGGGGAGCATCTGTTAATCTCTGGAAAGTAGCTATGCCAAGAGAAGGGCGAGAACCCCAGCCACTGAGATGAGCATAATAAATAAAAGTGGGTCCAAAGATGACAAGGAGAGCAAGCGATACCCCGGAACAGCCCCCAGGCATACACAGCCCTGCGCTGTCCAGGGAGGCGGGCAGCTTCGAAGCAGGCAGGATGTGAGAAGATCTGAGTTCTAGGCCTGGCTCTGCCTTACTCACCCTCTGTGACCATGGGCAAGCAGGACCCACCACTGCAGGGGGGCTGTTTTACAGCCCCCGCATCGCCACCTCCTCAGGAAGAGGACACAGCCAGAGGCTGGCCGCGGCAGCCCAGCCAGTCCTGCACTACAGGCTGACTGCCATGTCATCTATTCCCTAGGTTGAGAGGTGGCTCCTAGTGGAGCTAGGTTTACCATACCTTAGATTGGCACCTGTTCCAACTCCTGGGGGTGGGGGCATAATATTGGTAAAAGTGGGAGAAAACCAGGATTAGTTCACGAGGAAAACAAAGGGAAAAAACCTCTAGGGTTTTCCTACCTCGGGTGGGATATCAGGAGGTAAACATTTTCTTAAGTTTGGAAAGGAATCCCTCCGTGTCCTCCCCAGCCTCACGCCTAGCCTTGCTTCCTGCGGAGCTATCCATGGTGCTGCCACCTGGGCACAAACAGCAGAAAGAACTGGCATCAGGGGCCTGCACCTCCACGGTCACATCCCAGGCCCCACCTACCCCTGCCTGGCCACCCAGGGTCCCATATTCAAGGAGTGGCCAAGCACCACCTCAAGAAGAGTAGGGGCCACTCCTAAGTTGCCACAGGCTGCCCCACCTGGCCGACAACGGAAGCGAACAGGCCACTCAGAGGCTTAGGGTCTCCCACCGCTCTTTTGAGTCATGAACCCACAGAAGGGAAACAAGAAATAGAAATAGACCATGACAGCTGCCTCTATCTGAGCAACAGTGACAAAAACAGTCAGTGCCAGGCACCTCCCAGGCCAGACTACACACTTCCTTAGAGGTAAATTTCACAGACGAAAAAAAAAAAGACAGAAAAAGGAAGCACAGAGAGGTTAGGTGGTTTACCCAAGGCCTCAGAGACAACAAGCAGGAGGGAGGACTGAGTGCAAGCCCAAGCAGTCTGATTCCAAAGCCTAGGTTCTCAACCACCATGCTGTTGGCCAGAAGGTGGTAAATAACGACCACCAAGAAAAACGCCCTATTTCTAGACCAACTGATCAGATTCCATGCTTCTGCGTGTGCAAAGACCCTGCAGACCAGCCCATGTTGCAGTCATGGCCACACACAATCCTCTGTCATACGCACTTCATCTCATCCCTCACATCAGCAGTCTGTGTCTCCCCGAGCAAGCTGTCCCCATTTGGGGCACCTAACCTAAGTGCTCTTGACCTAGGGAAGCTGTGCTGCTGTTTCTTTAGGGCCCAGGCTGATACCACCTAGAGGTACTCTCTTGCACAAATGTGTTACAGACTTGCCAACCACTAGACAAGGAGTACACACATTTGTTGAGTTAGAATATAGACCTGAACTCAGCATGTTAATTGTAAGAGTTCTGTGGAAGAGTTACTCTATTACCACCTCTTTTTTTAGTTCAAGAGATACAAGAACAAAAGAGGATAGTATACCAAACCTTTAAATTAAGTGCTATTCGGAATCTGGTTGGGCTACAGAGTTTTGTGGCAGCTGCTTTTTTTTTTGGAGACAGTCTCACTCTGTCGCCCCGGCTAGTGTGCAATGGCGCAATCTTGGCTCACTGCAGCCTCCGCCTCCCCTGGGTTCAAGCGATTCTCCTGCCTCTGCCTCCCAATCAGCTGAGATGACAGGCATGCACCATCATGCCCAGCTAATTTTTATATTTTTAGCAGAGACAGGGTTTCGCCATGTTGGCTAGACTGGTCTCATACACCTGACCTCAAGTGATCAACCCTCCTCAGCCTCCCAAAATGCTGGATTACAGGCATGAGCTACTACACCCGGCCGGCAGCTGCTGTTTTAACAGAGGACTTCCAGTCCCCTAGGATCAACAGCAGTTCAGTGAAATTCCTGGGACTTCTATCCAGCCCCTGCCCCTGGAGCTCCAAATCCTCCACTTTATTGGAAAGTCTGCCCCCAGCTCCAAACACCAGCTATGAATTACCATGCACTCATCTAAGGCCACTCAAGTGCTAAGAACTCCACCCAGGATCCAGACAAAAACAAAATGATGCAATGAGGAGGAAACACGTGCAGCCTGAGCCAAGCACCCCCTGGGCACAGCCTGCCCTGCCCTGAGCAGGAGTCCCAGGAAACAGAGGCCCTGCCTCCCACAGGAAGAGGGGCTGCGGCTGGGGTGCCACTGCTACAGCGCCCACAGCAGGTATTCTGGTGTCAGATCGCTAACACTCGGCCACTCACTAGCATGACGTCCGAGCTCAGGGTAAATGGCACATCTGTTTGCGGCTAAACGAATTCAGAGTGAGTCCTGCTCTAAAGAGGTGGACTGAGTCCTCTGATTGCGGCTCCACTGCTGTGGCTGCTGGTGTTTATAAGACACTCTGAAATCCTGGCAGAGTGTCCTGGGTGGGAAATGCATAAATCCTTCCAATCCATCCTCTCCTTAAGCTTTTGCCAGGAGCTCTCAGGGATGTGTCCAAGGTCACAGGACAAGTGGCAGAACCAAGGATAGAACTCAGAACACTGGGTCTGAGACACACAGAGCTGCCTGGCAGGAAGCGCCCTGGCGCTCTCACCTCAGCACAGAAACACGCAGAGAGAGGAGAAGCTTGAACTGGGGGCTGTGGCTCCCCACCTGCTGTTCACGCCCACAGCCCCCCTCTTCTTCCTGAAGAACCCCAAGTGGAAATCCCAACATGCTGCCCTGAATCATCCACACTCTGGGGGGCTCTGAGGCCCCCAGGTGTTGCTGTGTAGTCATCTCTAGACCCCTTACCAGAGCTGGTGAGAGTGACGCCATTCACCGTCCCCTCCACATCTGTCTCGTCCTCGGCGTAGCTCAGGATCAGGTTATGCTGCCGGCTTGTTAGCCTCCTGTGGACCGAGCAGAGTCAGAGGCCAAGGCTTCTGCTGGGAAGTTTTGGAAAGAACACACAGGGGACCAGCACCCTCACAGCACGTGGGAGAGGGACCCGACCCCGGGAGGGGCACAAAACCTGTGTCAGTGCAGTGGTGAGAGCCTAAGGACCATGCCTTCAAAGATTCTGTACAAAAAATCTCCTAAAACACTCTAAGTTGTTTAAACAAGTGTCACTGTGGCTATGCTAAATACAGCTTACTGGAGGAGAAACAGATTTTACAAGTGTGCGTGTGATAAAAAATTACCTAATTAGGGCCAGAAACGGTGGCTTGCGCCTGTAATCCCAGCATTTTGGGAGGCTGAGGCGGGCGGATCATGAGGTCAAGAGATCAAGGCCATCCAGACCAACATGATGGAACCCTGTCTCTACTAAAAACACAAAAATAAGCCGGGCATGGTGGTGCATGCCTGGAATCCCAGTACCGAGGCTGAGGAAAGAGAACTGTTTGAACCCGGGAGGTGAAGGTTGCAGTGAGCAAAGATCATGCCACTGTACTCCAGCCTGGAGACAGAGCGAGACTCTGACTCAAAAAAAAGAAAAGAAATTATCTAATTAATGGAAAGCACAGTGCTCCTGAGGAGAGTCAGATATGTCCTGCCCTAGGTACCCACAGCACTCTGCCCAGGCCGCCTCTCCAGCTCTCAACAGTGCTATCAACAATAAAATCGGTGCTAACAACAATAAAATCAACGGGTCAGGAGTGCTGGCTCACACCTGTAATCCTAGCACTTAGGGAGGCCAAGATGGGCAGATCACCGGAGGTCAGGAATTCGTGACTAGCCTGGCCAGTGAAACCCCATCTCTACTAAAAAAAAACAATAATTAGCCAGGCCTGGCGGTGGGCAACTGTAATGCCAGCTACTCGGGAGGCTGAGGCAGGAGAATCGCCTGATCCCGGGAGGTGGAGGTTTCAGTGGGCCGAGATCCTGCCACTGCACTTCAGCCTGGGTGACAGAGCGAGAGACTCCTCAAATTAAAAAAAAGAAATAAGGCCGGGCGCGGTGGCTCAAGCCTGTAATCCCAGCACTTTGGGAGGCCGAGGCGGGTGGATCACAAGGTCAAGAGATCGAGACCATCCTGGTCAACATGGTGAAACCCCGTCTCTACTAAAAATACAAAAAGTTAGCTGGGCATGGTGGTGCGTGCCTGTAATCCCAGCTACTCGGGAGGCTGAGGCAGGAGAATTGCCTGAACCCAGGAGGCGGAGGTTGCGGTGAGCCGAGATCGCGCCATTGCACTCCAGCCTGGGTAACAAGAGCGAAACTCCGTCTCAAAAAAAAAAAAAAAGAAATAAGAAAATCAACAATAGCAGCAGTAGCAAAGCAATTCCTACGTGTTGTTCACTTAATTCTCCCAACAACTCCCAGAAGTCGACCTTTCTGTTATTTCCACTTTATACATGGAGAACTTGGGCAGGAACCACCTGACTTACCAGGAGCAGTGACCTGCCCAAGCCACAGAGCTCCCGAGGCGGTGCCACCGCAGGACCAGGCGGGCTTGGCTATGGTATAGTGGGGCACTTACTTTGGAACTCGTATCTTGATGTGGATGTAGTGGTCTCCGTAGCCGTAGCTGTTAATCCGGGGGATGCCTTTCCCACCCATCCTAATCTTCTGGTCTGCCTGAGTCCCAGGGGGGATCTATAAAGAAAGGTAATCTGTAGTTTCCCCTGGTCCCCAGTTACTCAAATAAAAAGTTTTCACTATGCGAAGACCATCTTCATAGAAATTCCTTGAAAAGAGGCCGGGCGCGGTGGCTCACGCCTGTAATCCCAGCACTTTGGGAGGCCGAGGCAGGTGGATCACGAGGTCAAGAGATTGGGACCATCCTGGTCAACATGGTGAAACCCCGTCTCTACTAAAAATACAAAAATTCAGCTGGGCATGGTGGCGTGTGCCTGTAATCCCAGCTACTCAGGAGGCTGGGGCAGGAGAATTGCCTGAACCCAGGAGGCGGAGGTTGCGGTGAGCCGAGATTGCGCCATTGCACTCCAGCCTGGGTAACAAGAGCGAATCCCATCTAAAAAAAAAAAAAAAAAAAAGAAATTCCTTGAAAAGAACTGCCACAGCTGGGCATGGTAGTTCACACCTGTAATCCTGGCACTTTGAGAGGCTGAGGCAGGCAGATCACAAGGTCAAGAATTTGAGACCAGCCTGGCCAACATGGTTAAACTTTATCTCTAATAAAAATATAAAAATTAGCCAGGCATGGCAGTGTGTGCCTGTAATCCCAGCTACTCAGAAGGGTGAGAGAGGAGGATCGCTTGAACCCAGGAGGCAGAGGTCCACTGCACTCTAGCCTGGGTGAAAGAGTGAGACTCAGTCAAAAAAAAAAAAAAAAAAAAAAAGAATTGTTATTTGGGTTTCTGGGCCAAGCCTGACCACAGCCACACGGAAATGAGCTAGGCTGGGGTCTGCCCACAGCAGAGCCTGTGACTAGAATGAGGGGACTGGAGTTCTGAGGAAGTGAGCTCTGGAAGCAGGAGGGAACAAAGCAGGAAAACTGGGGAGCAGAAAAAGCCAATACAGGGTGTGTGGCTGAGATCACTCCTTGGCCCTTGGACTCACAGGACCATGGAGAAGCCAGGGAATAGCCCCCATATGGAGGAGAAAGCCGTGGCCCAAGATGCCTACCTCCTTGGTGGAAGTTACCCCAAGGTTCCCCACAAAGAGGCTGGAGAAGGTTCTGAGGCAAATACAGAGAATGATGTGACCTGGAGGAGCTGGAGGGGCAGGTCGAGGGAGAGGTAGGGGACAGGTGCAGACAGCACACAGGCAGCCATCCACTGTGGCCAAAGGGATTTGCACAGCCCAAGAGGCATCTGCTCTTGGAGGGAGACACTGGACAGAAGCAAGTGCAGACAGCACATCCCAGGGTGAACATCTCTGTGTCCTGGGTGCGCCCGGTTCCCAGGCCCCATTAACCAGTGTGGGAGTAATGCCAGCCAGGAACTGCTTCCCAAGTGATTATAGAGTCAAGGCCTGTGGCTTATGGTCCACACCCAAGGATCAGCCTAAAATTCCTCATGTCCGCCGCTGTTAGTGCCCCCCGGCATGCTGGTCACTCATGGGCTCCAGGCCACTAGTCAGTTCTTTTCCATTTGAGAAAAAGAGCAATAAAGTACAGGGATGACAAAGGTGTTCTCACACCCTCTTACCATCACGTTGATCGTCTCGTACAGGCCCTGGGCTCTGGCTGTCCCCCCAAGAAGAGCTTGAGCTATAGAAATAAAAAGGTCGGAGTGGATGTCTGCGCCGTCCCTCCGGAACACAGGGCTTTTCTGTACCTAAGGTCAAACATGACAGATGCGTGTGACCCACCAGAGAAGTCCATTGCAGAATAAATACTAACTGTGTGCCTTGTCAGGCCCAAGCTCAGACCTGACAAACTTCATACCCCTTCCATACATAAAGCACAGTGTTGAGGGAAAGAATTGTCCTTTCACCAAGGCAATACCACTGCAGGCCCAGGAATGACATGTCTACATGTTTCAACACTGCAATGGAGAGTGCCTATGTTCTACGCACTGAACACTGCAAAGGAAGCATGCCTGGATTTCCTCAGTCTCAGATCCAGCCATTCAACCAGGAAGGGAAATAAACAGGAAGAGAAAAAACATAAAACTGGCTTTTCAAGTTTTTTTTTTTTTTTTTTTTTTTTTTTTTTTTTTTTTTTTTTTTTTTTTTTTTTTTTTTTTTTTTTTTTCAATCTTACTTTATAGTAAGAAAGTATAGGCTGGGCATGGTGGCTCAAACTTGTAATCCCAACACTTTGGGAAGCCAAGGTGAGTAGATTACCTGAGGTCAGGAATTCAAGACCAGCGTGACAACATGGTGAAACCCCATCTCTACTAAAAATACAAAAATTAGCTGGGCATGGTGGCACATGCCTGTATCCCAGCTACTCAGGAGGCTGAGACATGAGAATCGTTTGAATCTAGGAGGCGGAGGTTGCAGTGAGCTGAGATCATGCCACTGCACTCTAGCCTGGGCAATAGAGCAAGACTCTGTCTCCCCCCAACACACACAAAAAGGCAGAATAAATAAGAATGTTGTACCCACAACTCAGTGGAAGTAATAAAACATCACAGGCTGGGAGCAGTGGCTCACACTTGCAATCCTAGCACCTTGGGAGGCCAAGGTAAGTGGGTAATTTGAGCCCAGGCATTGCAGACCAGCCCGAGCAACATGGTGAAACCCCACCTCTACAAAAAATACAAAAGTCAGCCGGGCCTGGTGGTGCATGCCTATAGTCCTAGCTACTCAGGAGGTTGAAGTGGAAGTATCACCTGAGCCCAGGGAGTCTGAAGCTGCAGCGAGCCAAAATCATCCCACTGTATTCCATCCTAGGCAACAGAGCAAGACCCTACCTCAAAAAAATAAAGTAAAATAAAATAAAACAGGGGTCGGGCACTTGGCACAAGCCTGTAATCCCAGAACTTTGGGAGGCTGAGGTGGGCAGATCTCGAGGTCAGGAGATCGACACCATCCTGGCTAACACGGTGAAACCCCGTTTCTACTAAAAATACAAAAATTTAGCCGGGCGTGGTGGCACATGCCTGTAGTCCCAGCTACTTGGGAGGCTGAGGCAGGAGAATTGCTTGAACCCAGGAGTTGGAGGTTGCAGTGAGCCAAGATTGCACCACTGCATTCCACCCTGGGCGACAGAGCAAGACTACATCACAAAGAAAATAAAAACAAACAAACAAATAAAATAAAATAAAATAAGAAACATCATAAACACAGGTGAGTCTTGCCCTCCTCAGCTAACCACGACCCTGAATTTAGCATTTATCATTCCTCCAAGCTTCTTTTACTATGCATTTCTGTGTCCCTAAATAATACATAATGCCATCCCGCATGCTTGAAAACTTTACATAGATGATCTCTGAGGCCCTGCAGCCTCTGAAAAGCTGCCTTCCATCCCTGCTGTCTATACCTGTGAGGCCTGGAGCACCTTGCAGCTCTGATTCTTTCCCTCCAACTGCCCTGTAGCAGCCGTTGACCACGACAGCTCACTGAGCCATTCCCTTGTTGGAGGAAGGCAGTATCTTGCTACCATGGACAGGACTCTCATGCATACTTTTGTACCTGTCGCCTGCTAGGCTTGCATGGGTTTTTCTCAGGTGTACACAGAGGAGGGCAATTGCCAGTAGAAGGCACTGTCTTCATTAATGTTTCCACATCGCCGAAAACCAAAGTTTGCCTCTGTGTACGGTATGCAAAATTGTACCTTTCACACTCAATGCCTCATCAACAATCTTATCATAAAAACACAGGAAGTTTTCTGTATTTTTATGTGACCTGTATTTCTAACTTGTAAACATCTTGAAGAAGTTGTCTTCTCACTGCACAAGGCACAGAACCTTGAAAGCAGCGGATAGCTAAAAACCACATCTAGGTGGCCATTGTGCTGCTCAGAGACATCAATGGCGAGACATGTTCCCATGAAGCTGTGACCTTGCAGGAGCAGCCTCAGCCACACCCACCCGAAGATAGGAAGGGCCCAACAGAAGCTGCACAGGGCAGAGCACCTACCCTGAACGTGACGAAAATTTCCCTTTTTCCCACAGGCATTCTTACGGTCTGGCCATCCTCAACTCCTAGAAGGAATGTTCAAAAGGGAGCAGTTACTGTAAGACCTTCCACAGCACTTTCCACCCAAGATCCCCTTGTAACCCATGGCTTCTTCCCCACTCCTGTTTCTTATTAACAAGGAACAGTGCAATTCTCTAAGATGGCACACGGGTAACTTTCCAGAGATGCAAATGTGACACCTGATGACTGAGCACCTGCCTCAGGAGTGGTCTATGTAGTACCTCAGGGTTTATGGTCTCGTTGGAGTGATGGGTGTTAACCACATGACAGCACTAATGCGTAACTACAAGCAGAGGCAAGTTCTTCAAAGGAAATGCTCACAACTCCAGAGAAAGGTACATCTAAGAACTGGGAGGAGAGTGTGAGGCTTGCTGGGGAAGGGATACTCAAGCTGGGATCTCCAAGATGAACCAAGTTAACTTGAAAAAGAAAGCAGACAGTGAGTTTCAGGCAAGGGAACAGCAGAGGTGGAGTGAGGGGTGGGGTCCGTGCGGGTGATGTAGACAGGGTGGCAGAAGGGACAATGCTGGCTTTGGTGACTAAGACAGGGGAGAGAGGAGAAGAGCCCAGGGTTTGGCAGCTGCTCCTTCACCAGGAAGAAGCAGAGCAGGCACGTCAGGTCTCTTCTCCCCAGTGTGACATGCAAAGTGTAGATTTTAAGCATAACGGGCACAAAGAGAAACATTCAAGGAGATTCTAGTTTCTGCTCCAGCCTGGGGCTCCAGGGCCTCAACTCTAACTTCTACCAAGGGCCAAGTCATAACAGTGCAGCAGCGTCAGCCCTTTCTGCCCTCTCCAAGCCCCTGGGCATGGAGGGCCCAAGCACCCACCTGCAGGCACAGGGATCATGACTCGCTTCTTCTGCTTGGCTTGTCCTGCTCCCCTGCAGACTATGCAGGGCGTTACGATGATGGAGCCACGGCCACCACATCTCCTACACGTGGACCGCATGACAAAAGGGCCTGTGTTGATGGTTTCCTGATTAAAAACCAGAAAATTGGTAAGTATGCAGGTAAACTGATGGACGGTTCTGGGACCACAATGTGCCTAAGAAAAATGTCTCTTTAAGGCTTTTTTTTTTTTTTTTTTTGAGACAAGGCCTTACTTTGTCACCCAGGCTGGAGTGCAATGGCACAATCTTGGCTCACTGCAGCCTCCATCTCCCGGGTTCAAGTGATTCTCCTGCCTCAGCCTCCCTAGTAGCTGGGATTACAGGCATCAGCCACTGCGCCCAGCCAAGGCTTGTTTTTTATGTGGATGTACACTCAAACACACTGCCTATGAACACAGATGCAGGGCCTCAAACTGTTCATCTGATTTTCCACAACACAGCAACTTCTGCATTCCAGATCATCAACTTGACCAAACAACACTGAAAAATGAGATACCGCCTCAATCCAGAAGTACCTGAAGACTCCTGGGAGCTAAGCAGTACATTCAGAAAAGATTATTCCTCCTTGAATTACAAAAGCAGTTATTAGAAAAATAAAGAGAAGTGACAGCTGGATGCAATCCCTGGCCCCGCCCCCAGTGCCCTAGTTGCTGAGGCTGTGATACCTGGGAAGGAGGAGCACAGGCCCATCTCCTTAGGGCCACGGGGGAAAAGACAGCGGGCTGAGTTCACTAACTCCTTCCACTCCCAGCACAAGCTCTCCAGGACCAGTGACGCAAGCAGCTCTTTTCACAGTCAGTGGCAAGAGCCATGCAGTGGGGGATCTTGAGCAGCCCCTTACCATGCCGGAGCCGCCGCAGTAATGGCAATGCTGCACCTTGGTGCCGGGCTCATTCCCCTTGCCGTTGCAGCGCTCACAAGTGTCCATGATGTTCACGGTGAACTCCTTGTTGACCCCCTTGGCAGCTTGATTGAATGTCAACTCCATGATGTACTAAAGAAACCAAGGGACGACCTGTCATCTTTTGTTTCCAACCACCAAAATTGATGCTCAGCACTAAAGGGAAAGGAGGGTGCCAGGCCACATTTCAGCCACTCTTTCACCACTGTGCTTACGTGCACTCTGCCAAATAAGCTTAAGGTGGGACTCACCGAACCAATTCTGCCCTACTCATTAGGATTTTTAAGAGATAATGTATTACTTATATGAAAACATACTTTTAATAACTGAAAATGTTCACAGATAATACTTGTACATGGCACTTAAAAACAGCCTGAATGATCCACAATCATAACTTAGATCATAAATATCTCCTCTCTCTCTTCCACTCTGACAGTGTTTTATAAAGATAAGAAAGGATCAGCAGTGCCTACCCACCAGATGGGAGCTCTCCTGGAATACTGTAGCAGCTTAGAGACAACACTCACATCCTCATAATGGACTCAGAAAGCCTTAGGTGCTACCTGATTATGCAACTGTTAAGAATACCATCAGCATGGATATGCTCATTATTACCTATGCAATTTTTCAAATACTGAAATTATCTTCTACTACAATGGCAGCCTCCAGATCATTCCATTTAAGCTGCTTCGCGTTTCTGAGAGACCAAAACTGATAAAAAAAAATTGTTTGACCCATACTTAGTCTAAAATCTGAATAATTCTTCAAACTGAGGAACTTACCTCCTGAGGCTGATCAAACACAGTCTGGAAATCTCCAAATGAAGAGGATGAGAACTCCCCAAAGATCTTCCTGAACAGCTCCTCAGGGTCCACAGAGGGGCCTCCCCTCCAGTAGCTCTGCTGGGAGCCGCTGGCCCCAGGATCGAAGCCTGCAGAGCCGTAGGCATCATACTGCTTCCTCTTCACCTCATCACTCAAAACCTACAGCGAAAGGCAGAGCCACTGGGCATCCAGGTCTACCAAGGCCCAGGAATATGGACAAGACTTCATAGCAAATAACATTTACTAAGCGGCCCTGTGTGCGAAGACATCCTATGAGGTTGGGGTGGGCCTGCAACTAGCATCCAGAAGAGGGATGAGCTGACCAAACTGAATGCTAACTGTGGAGTGTGAAGTGCTTCCAAAAGTCTCATGAACTCTCCTAGGGGTCGTGTGTGCTGGGGAAATGTTTGTGTTGATCCTCACTCGACCTCACAGGCACCCCAGATTCTTCACAGATTCACACTTCACCTCTCTCCTCAGGAGACACTGCCTGGTAGAGAATTTATGCTTCCTACCCTTACCTTCATCAACAAGTCTTCTGGAAGCCAGAACAACCAGAGTAGCAGGTAGAAGTAACAGCAATAACAGCAGTGGCGCAATCCTAGCTCACTGCAATCTGAACCTCCCAGGTTGAAGCAATCCTCCCACCTCAGCCTCCCGAGTAGCTGGGTCTAAAGGAGCATACCACCAAGCCTGGCAAATTTTTAAACTTTTTGTAGAGACGGTCTTGCAGTGTTGCCCAGGCTGCTCTGAAACTCCCAGCCTCAAGCGATCCTCCCACTTTGACCTCCCAAGGTACTGGGATTACAGGCATGATGAGCCATTGGGCCTGGCCCAGAAAACTGTGTTTTTTGTTTTTGAGACAGAGTTTCGCTCTTATTGCCCAGGCTGGAGTGCAATGGCATGATCTCAGCTAACCTCTGCCTCTTGGGTTCAAGCAATTCTCCTGCCTCAGCCTCCCAGGTAGCTGGGAATACAGGCATGCACCACCACACCTGGCTAATTTTGTATTTTTAGTAGAGATGGAGTTTCTCCATGTTGGTCAGGCTGGTCTTGAACTTCTGACCTCAGGTGATCTACCTGCCTCGGCCTCCCAAAGTGCTGGGATTACAGGCATGAGCCACCTCGCCCAGCCTCATAAAACTGTTATAAGGACTAACTACCTAAGAAAGGGGGATTAGGGAGGGGCAGGAAAAAATGTAGTATTCACTTTCTTTTTCACATGTTTGTCTTACTTTTTTTTCTTGAATTAAAAAGACACTGCCCTAGGCTGAGTATGGTGGCTCACGCCTGTAATCCCAGCACTTTGACAGGCCAAAGCAGGTGGATTGATTGAGTTCCGGAGATCAGGACCAGCCTGGGCAACGTGGTAAAACCCCATCACTACGAAAAATACAAAAAAATTAGCCAAGTATGGTGGTGTCTACAGTTCCAGCTACTTGGGAGGCTGAGGTGGGAGGATTGCTTGAGCATGGGAGGTTTAGGATGAGGCTGCAGTGAGTTGTAATCACACCGTTGCATTCCGGCCTGGGCAACAAAGTGAGATCCTGTCTCCAAAAAAAAAAAGGCATCGTCCTTAAGGCCAAACAGAAAAGAGTATGCGTCCTCCAAAGGAAAAGACACTTCCACCTAGAATGGAGGGGGACTGAGAAAGTAGGTGGAGGACAGCTGGGTGCCTAGGGTAATTTTTAGGGCACCCAGTTAAGATGCAAACGAAGAAGGTTGGCAGAGGGGAGGCAAGTAGGAAACCATGACTTCCTGGTAGCTTTTATCTCCTGGTTCCAGCCCTTCCAGAGGAATTGCTGCTCTTAGGTTCTGAGGCTCTGTCCTCTTAATAACATCCCCTGTCCCAGTCCAGTGCGGTGGCTCACACCTGTAATCATAGCACTTTGGGAAGCTGACACAGGTAGATCACATGAGGTCAGGAACCTGGCCAACATGGTGAAACCCCTCTCTGCTAAAAATACAAAATAATTAGCCGAGGATGGTGGGATGCACCTGTAGTCCTAGCTACTCAGGAGGCTGAGGCAGGAAAAATGCTTGAACCTGGGAGGTGGAAGTTGCAGTTAGCCAAGATCACACCACTGTACTCCAGCCTGGGCAACAGAGCGAGACTCCATCTCAGAAAAAAAAAAATCTCCCTTGGAGACAAAAGTTAGTAAAATGGTGAATTAGAACTCTCCAAAACTCATCCCAGCAGGAATAGCAAATCACCTATCCTTATAGAAAAATACATTCACAAGAATAACACCCCCCTCATTAAAAACTGCATCTGGGGCCGGGCGCGGTGGCTCAAGCCTGTAATCCCAGCACTTTGGGAGGCCGAGGCGGGTGGATCACGAGGTCAAGAGATCGAGACCATCCTGGTCAACATGGTGAAACCCCGTCTCTACTAAAAATACAAAAAATTAGCTGGGCATGGTGGTGCGTGCCTGTAATCCCAGCCACTCAGGAGGCTGAGGCAGGAGAATTGCCTGAACCCAGGAGGCGGAGGTTGCGGTGAGCCGAGATCGCGCCATTGCACTCCAGCCTGGGTAACAAGAGCGAAACTCCGTCTCAAAAAAAAAAAACAAAAAAAACTGCATCTGTTGGGTGCAGTGGGGAACCTGCAGTCCCAGCTTCTCGGGAAGTTGAGGTTGAGGCAGGAAGACTGCTTGAGCCCAAGAGTTTGAGGCTGCAGTGAGCTGTGATCTTGCCACTACACTCCAGCCTAGGCGACACAGTGAGACATCAACTTTTTGGTTTTTTTTGATAGAGAGTCTGGCTCTCTTGCCCAGGCGGGAGTGCAATGGCGCAATCTTTGGCTCACTGCAACCTCTACCTCCCAGGTTTAAGCAATTGTCCTGCTTCAGCCTCCTGAGTAGCTGGGATTACAGGTGCCTGCCACCATGCCTGACTAATTTTTGTATTTTTAGTAGAGACAGAGTTTCACCATGTTGGCCAGGCTGGTCTCAAACTCCTGACTTCAAGTGATCTGCCCACCTTGGCCTCCCAAAGTGCTGGGATGACAGGTGTGAGCCAATATTCTTGGCCTGGAATCTCTCTCTCTCTCTTTTTTTTTTTTGAGAGGGAGCCTTGTTCTGTCATCCAGGCTAGAGTGCAGTGGTGCGACCTCAGCTCACTACAACCCCTGCCTCCCAGGTTCAAGTGATTCTCCTGCCTCGGCCTCCCAAGTAGCTGGGATTGCAGGTGTGAGCCACCGCACCTGGCTCTGTTTGTTTTGTTTTTGAGATGGAATCTTGCTCTGTCAACCACGCTAGAGTGCAGTGGCGCAATCTTGGCTCACTGCAACTTCCACCTTCTGGGATCATGCGATTCCCCAGTCTCAGCCTCCCAAATAGCCAGGACTACAGGTGCATGCTACCACGCCCGGCTAGTTTTTTTTGTATTTTTAGTAGAGATGGGGGTTTCACCATGTTAGCCAGGATGGTCTCCATCTCCTGACCACGTGATCCACTCGCCTCAGCCTTTCTGAAGTGCTAGGATTACAGGTGTGAGCCACCATGTGTGGCCTTTTTTTTTCTTTTTTTAAGCCAGTCAAATTTAGCAGTGGGGGGTTGTATACCAACTTTAGTGACACTAATGTTAATAAGTTCTGATAACCCACTACCATCGGACCAGACTCTTTTTTTTTTTTTTTTTTTTTAACAAGAGACTTGGTACAGAGACATGGCCTTCACACTGGACTGTGTAACACACCAGGCTATACCAGGCAGCAATGCAAACTGATTCATACATGTAGCTGAACAGCAGTGACTGCATGCATATAAGTCATATTACCTCATAGGCTTCTGCCAGCTGGGAGAACTTCTCCTTGGCTTTGGGATCATCCTTATTTGTGTCAGGATGATACTTCTTGGCAAGCTAAGGGAACAACATGATAAACTACTTCATATATAAGATGATTATAACAGAACTCCAAATATCAATCATAATTATGTTTCCTTTATAAAAGTTGTCTCTCTGCCGGCTGCAGTGGCTCACACCTGTAAATCCCAGCACTTTGAGAGGCCAAGGCAGACAGATCACTTAAGCTTAGGAGTTCCAGACCAGCCTGGGCAACATAGTGAAACCCCTGCCCACCAAAAATACAAAAAATTAACTGAGCATGGTGGCGCAAGCCTGTGGTCCCAGCAACTCAGGAGGCTGAAGCACGAGAATCACTTGAACCTGGGAGGTGGAGACTGCAGTGAGCAGAGATCGAGCCACTGCACTCCAGCACAGGTGATGATGTGAGACTCTGTCCCTGTCAAAAATAATAATAATGATCTGTTTTAATGGCTCAATCTCTTAACTTGAGGGCAGGAACTGACTCTGACGTATCTCTTTGCCCTTAGCATCCGGTATGGCTTAGCACAGGTAAATAAACAAAAAAGAGAAACAAATTTTTAAAAAGGGCACCAGACACAGTGGCTCATGCCTGTAATCCCAGCACTTTGGGATCCCAAGCTGGGTGGAGCACCAGAGGTCAGGAGTTTGAGACCAGCCTGGCCAACATGGTGAAACCCCATCTCTACTAAAAATACAAAAATTAGCCAGGTATGGTGGTGCGCACCTATAATCATAGGTTATAATCACTGGGGCGGCTGATGCAGGAGAATTGCTTGAGCCCAGAAGGCAGACAGAGGTTGCAGTGAGCCAAGATCGTACCACTGCACTCCAGCCTGAGCAACAGAGACTATCTCAAAGAAGAAAAAGTTTTAAAAAAGGGAAGAAAATAACTGAATAAATAGATGTCTCTGTTGTTTCAATTATTTTTATAAGTACATAAAATACAGTAATTGCTATAGCTTTACCTGATCTTTTTACTTCCACACCTAAAAACTTGAATGGTTCCCTAAATTAAGAATTTCTCTTAAATTAAGTCTCTAGGAGGCCGGGCGCGGTGGCTCAAACCTGTAATCCCAGCACTTTGGGAGGCTGAGGCGGGTGGATCACGAGATCAAGAGATCGAGACCATCCTGGTCAACATGGTGAAACCCCGTCTCTACTAAAAATACAAAAACATTAGCTGG
>NW_016107661.1:135468-147951 GCF_001604975.1 Cebus imitator | reverse complement strand
AAAAAAAAAAAAAAAAAGATCCAGCTACCATATGACTCTACTCCTAAATATCCAAGAGAAATAAAAACATGTCTACACAAAAACTTACATATGAATGTGTATATAGCAGCACTGTTCATGATGGCAAAAAGTGGAAAATATCCAAATGTCCATCAAACAAAATGTGATCAATCCATGCAACAGAATATTATCTGACCACGAAAAGGGATGAAGTATTGACACAAGCTACAACACAGATGAACCCTGAAAGTATGATGAGAATGAAAGAAGCCAGACACAAAAGGACATATGTTGTACCATTCCCTGTATATAAGTAGCCACAATAGGCAAATCTAAAGACGCAGGATGCAGGTGAGCAGCTGCCAAGGACCAGGGAGAGAAAAAATGGAAGGTGAGTGCCAATGAGTACAGGCTTTCTTTCTGAGGTGATGAAAATGTTCTAAAGTTGATTGTAGTGACAGCTGCACAACTCCAGTGAAGTGTGCCCTTACAAAAAGCTCTCAATCCTACACTGGTATCTCCAATGCTGATTTTATTTTATTGGCCAGAGCAAACCAAGAGTCTGGGAACCAGTGGTTTAGACATCTCACATACAACTTTACTCAGCTACCCAAACTACACTAATATACCCTGGGATACGACAATGGGAATTTCACGTTTTCCAGGTAAAGAATGGAAGTAATTCTAAACCTATAAACTTTTATCCGAATGCAAAGAATGACTATCTAAAACTTAGACCACCATACCCACTGATTCAGAAGGTACAGATTAAATTTAATTATGAAAACAGATCTGGAAAAAAAACTTCTTAAAATCAATGGTTTATGATACTGAGAGACCAGACAAAAAAAATACGATACAATAAAATCTCTGGTTTGGACTTGCCTCTTTGTTCTGAAGCATTAACCTCTACAGCATTGTGCACCGAAAAACACAGTCTAGCAAAGTCCATCCTTATTACACCGTTCTATACTATCAGCTCATGAGATCTATCCATGGGGGCACATACGTTATGCTAATCAGGATCAGATGGGGTCAACAACATGCCTTCCACAATTTGGTCACCAAAATCTGACTTCCATACAGACCTGGTAATAGGCTTTCTTGATATCTTTCTGGCTGGCATTTCGAGGCACTCCTAATATCTGGTAATAATCTTCTTTGGCCAAAGGGGCACTCGTGTGGAAGAAGGCAGTACAAACGAAAGGGTAATGTTTTGTTCCTAAAAAAAGAAAAAGAAACAAAATCACTCCGGGGATGTTC
The DNA here is from genome assembly GCF_001604975.1 of Cebus imitator. NCBI lineage: Eukaryota > Metazoa > Chordata > Mammalia > Primates > Cebidae > Cebus > Cebus imitator. The sequence goes on along the minus strand of NW_016107661.1, from coordinate 146,688 downwards.
TCAACAAAAGAAAACAGAGTACATTGCCCACCAGGCTATATGTGAAGAAACAAACAAACTGATAGGGTTTGGCTGTGTCCCCACCCAGATCTCATCTTGAATTATAGTTCCAATAATCCTTACGTGTAATGGGAGGGACTTGAGAGGAGGCAACTGAATCACAGAGGCAGTTACCTTCATGCTGTTCTCCTGATAGTAGGTTGATGGTTTTGTTTGTTTGTTTTTTGAGACAGAGTCTCCTTCTGTGGCCAGGTTGGAATACAGTGGCCGTGATCTCAGCTCACAACCTCCACCTCCGGGGTTCAAGCGATTCTCCTGCCTTAGCCTCCTGAGTAGCTGGGATTATAGGCACCCGCCACCATGCCCAGCTAATTTTTGTATTTTTAGTAGAGATGGGATTTCACCATGTTGGCCAGAATGGATATCTTGACCTTGTGGTCTACCTGCCTCGGCCTCCCAAGGTGCTGGGGATTACAGGCATAAATCACGGTGCCCGGCCAAGATCTGATGGTTTTATAAGGGGCTTTTCACTCTTTTGCTCATTCTTCCTGCTGCCATGTTAAGAAGGACATGTTTGCTTCCCCTTCCACCACGATTGTTAAGTTTCCTGAGGCCTCCCCAGCCACAATGAACTGCGAGTCAATTAAACCTCTTTCCTTTGAAAATTACCCAGCGTTAAGTATGTCTTATTAGCTGTGTGAGAACAGACTAATACACAGGCTATAGCTTTAGGGCTGTTCCCCTCCAAGTCCACTGCAGACCAAACTCATTGTACTTCAATCATGGCTAAGGCCACAGTATTCCATTAATATTAAACAATGACAGAATATTGGATGAGGCTGATTCTCCTGGGTTATATATACTACTGGTGTGGTCTCAGTACACCACTAAAGGAATAATACTCCTGACTGGGAGATTAATAAGGGATTCAGCTCCCCCTCTTATGCCACATGAGCACTTACTATATGCTAGGTATTTTCATATTCTTCTGTCACACTTAATGCTTAACAACTCCCCATAATCTTTCCTCTACCTTGCAGCTTTGGGTATCTGCTTAAGGAACAGTCCTCACACTGTGGTCCCTGGACCAACACCATCATTAGGCTAATGAAAATACAGATATTCAGGCTCTACTCCAGACATTCACCAGAAACTCAGGAGGTCTCCACCCACTAGATGCTAGTAGGGACTCCCTCTATGATCCCAGGCACTGCTAAATGTCTCCTGGGAAGTAAAACTGTCCCCTGCTGAGAACCATTGACAACCCAATTTAAGAAGGTGGGGAAGAACTTCTAGGCATCTGCTGTTAAGCTGCAGAAACTGGCTGGACTGCCCAGGGAAGCATTTGCCATTTTCAGTGGAAAACAAGTGGCAGTTACTACCTAGGATGACTTTGTACTTTGGATCTGGATTTGCAGCACCTATTTTTTATAGCAAGACACTAACTGCTTAAGAAATAAGGAAGTTTTAGTTTACCTACTTAACAGAGAGGAAGAGTGTTTTTTGTTGTTTGGTTTTTATTTTTATTTTTTGAGACAGAGTTTCACTCTTGTTGCCCAGGCTGGAGTGCAATGGCACGATCTCGGCTCACCACATCCTCTGCCTCCGAGTTCAAACTATTCTCCTGCCTCAGCCTCCAGAGTAGCTGGGATTACAGGCATGTGCCACCACACCTGGCTAATTTTGTATTTTTAGCAGAGATGGGGTTTCTCCACCACACCTATGCTTGTTGTTGTTCTCTTTTCTTTTTTGAGACGGAGTTTCACTCTTGTTACCCAGACTGGAGTGCAACGACGTGATCATGGCTCACTGCAACCTCCGCCTCCTGGATTCAAGTGATTCCCCTGCCTCAGCCTCCCAAGTAGCTGGGACTACAGGCATGCACCACCACGCCTGGCTAATTTTGTATACAGTATTTAGTAGAGACGGGGTTTCACCACGTTGGTCATGCTGATCTCAAACTCCTGACCTCAAGTGACCCACCCGCCTCGGCCTCCAAAGGTGCTGGAATTACAGGCGTGAACCACCCACATCCGGCCTGGAAGAGCGTTTTAAGAGGTGCAATCTCTTCAAAAAATAAATAAGCCCAGACACAGTGGCTCTCACCTGCAATCCCAGCACTTTGGGAAGCTGAGGCATGAGGATAGCTTGAGCCCAGGAGTTCAAGACCAGCCTGTGTAACACAGAGAGACTGTGTCTCTATTAAAAGTAAATAAATGAATCAAACACTTTAACTTACATGGCATACTAGATACATTTGTAAATAAACTTGTGACATGGGAAAAAAAAAGAGAAAGAAATAGGCTAAAGAGGAGTTTGAATCCATACAGATATATGCCTATAACTAAACTAGACTGTGTATGTGGTGGCAGTGGTGGTAAGAGATGATAATAATTAACGCGGCCTAGGAATAAGAAGGGCCTTAGAGCTATGCAAAGGAGACTGGATCTTATCCTAAGAGCAATAGGGAGCCACTGCTGGTATTAAACAAAGAACTGATTGGGATTGCACGAGCAACAACTCTGAAAGGAAGCGTGGGAGACTGCTCGAAGTTAATGAGCACAAAACACAATCACAGGTGTTGAGCACATCCAAGTAAGAGGCCAGGTAAAGCATAATCAGACAGAAGAATGAGTAGGAATGGTCAGAATACTTAAAACCAGAAATAAGAAATAAATCCATGTGTTTGGCATACCCACTACCCTCATAATATAAAAAGCAGACTGGAAGTAGTAGGGGTCAGGAGACCACTATTGTGTTTCAGTCAGACTTGAGAAGACACTAGAGCTGGCTTATTATTGAACCTGGACTTAACCCGCTTTTGACTTGGGAGTGAGGAATTGCGCTGACCCAACTGAGCCTCTGTCTCAGCACTCCTTCCAATGCCAGAAGGCTGACGCTGGTAGTAAGTGGCCTGTGGCAGCTGTGGCTTCAACATTCTAGGCAGAGAACATGGACTGGAATTAATACAGAGATAGTAACACACAAAATTGCATGTGGAAAAGACAAATCATGTTTAATTACAGGAATAATGACTTCAGCCCAGGCTGAAGCACAGTAGCGTGATCTTGGCTCACTGCAAATTCCATCTCCCAGGTTCAAGAGATTCTTATGCCTCAGCCTCCAAAGTAGCCAGGACTACAGGCACGCATCACCACACCTGGCTAATTTTTTAATTTTTAGTAGGGAAGGGGATTCACCATTTTGGCCAGCCTGGTCTTAAACTCCTGACCTCAAGAGATCTGCCAGCCTCATCCTCTCAAAGTGCTGGGATTACAGGTGTAAGTCACCGTCCCCAGTCTGATGACTTCTGACGTTATCCAAAGGTCATCAATGATTAAGAATAATTAGAGTTCATTTAACAGACAATTTATTTTACCAGCTATGACCAGTAAATGTAGAGCAACCCAGAGTAGAATAAGCCTCCAAGTCGTTCCAAGAATGGCCAACCCACTGTCCAACAACTGCTTTCTTTTCTTTTTTTTTTTTTGGGGGGGGGTGGAATTTTGCTTTTGTTGCCCAGGCTGGAGTGCAATGGCACGATCTTGGCTCATTGCAACCTCTGCCTCCTGGATTCAAGTGATTCTCCTGTCTCCGCCTCCCAAGTAGCTGGGATTACAGGAACCTGCCACCATGCCTGGCCAATTTTTTGTGTTTTTAGTAGAGACGGGGTTTGGCTATGTTAGCCAAGCTGGCCTTGAACTCCTGACCTCAGGTGATCCACCCACCTTGGCCTCCCAAAGTCCTGGGATTATAGGCGTGAACCACCATGCCTAGCCACCAACTGCTTTCTGCTTGGAAGAGAAGTCAGATTTAAAATGTTGTTACAGGCCGGGCGCGGTGGCTCAAGCCTGTAATCCCAGCACTTTGGGAGGCCGAGGCAGGTGGATCACAAGGTCAAGAGATCGAGACCATCTTGGTCATCATGGTGAAACCCCGTCTCTACTAAAAATACAAAAAATTAGCTGGGCACGGTGGTGCGTGCCTGTAATCCCAGCTACTCAGGAGGCTGGGGCAGGAGAATTGCCTGAACCCAGGAGACGGAGGTTGCGGTGAGCCGAGATCGCGCCATTGCACTCCAGCCTGGGTAACAAGAGCGAAACTCCGTTTCAAAAAAATAAACAACAACAACAACAACAACAACAAAATGTTGTTACATCATCTAAGTGTACCACTAGACTTGAGACAAGATTATAGACTACTGTTTGGAAGCTGAGTTGATGTCCTTTTTAAATTTGGGGTTTTATTTAGAGACAGGGGTCCCATTATGTTGCCTAGGCCAAACTCAAATTCCTGGACTCCAAAAATCCTCCCACTTCAACTTCCTGGGTAGCTAGGACCACAGAGGCTCACTACAACATGGCTTCTTGGTTGATGACTTTATTTATTGATTAACTTTTGGCAGAGAAAGAGTCATACTCTGTCCCCCAGGCTGGAGTGCAGTGGCATCATCATGGCTTACTGCACCCTCAGCCTCCTAGGCTCAAGTGATCCTCCCACCCCAGCCTGCCAAGTAGCTGGGAGTACAGGCAGGTGCTACCACAATCAGCTTGTTTGCTTATTTCTTTCTTTTCTCTTTCTCTCTTGCTTTCTTTCTGGAGATGCTGTTTCACTCAGCTCATTACAACCTCCACCTCCAGGTCTAAGCAATTCTCCTGCCTCAGCTTCCCGAGTAGCTGGGATTACAGGCATGTGCCACCACACCTGGCTAATTTTATATTTTTAGTAGAGACAGGGTTTCTCCATGTTGGTCAGGCTCATCTCGAACTCCCAACCTCAGGTGATCCACCCGCCTCCACCTCCCAAAGTGCTGGGATTACAGGCGTGAGCCACCTTGCCCGGCCCCAGTCAGCTAATTTTTAAAAATCTTTTTGTAGGCCAGTCATGACGGCTCACACCTGTAATCCCAGCACTTTGGGTGGCCGAGGTGGGCGGATCACGAGGTCAAGAGATCAAGGCCATCTTGGCCAACATGGTGAAACCCCATCTGTACTAAAAATTTAAAAATAAGCTAGGAGTGGTGTCATGCACCTGTAGTCCAGTTACTTGGGGGGCTGAAGCAGGAGAATGGCTTGAACCTGGGAGGTGGAGGTTGAGGTGAGCCAAGATTGTATCACTGCACTCTAGCTTGGCGACAGAGCGAGACTCCGTCTGAAAAAAAAATCTTTTTGTAGAGATGGGATCTCCCTATGTTGCCCAGGCTGGTCTCAACCTCCTGGGCTCATGTGATCCTCCTGCCTTAGCACCAGCAAAGTGCTGGGATTACAGGCATAAGCCACCCAGCGTGACCACTTGATGACTCTACATGTGAAAACAGAATACACCCTGAAAGATGTCACCTCTCACCTGTGTACACAACCTGATACAAAACTTGCCTGTGGCATGTGGTGGCAGGCGCCTGTAATCTCAGCTACTCAGCAGGCTGAGGCAGAAAACTGCTTGAACTCAGGAGGCAGAGGTTGCAGTGAGCCAAGACAGAGGCACTGCACTCCAGCCTGGGCAAAGAGTGAGACTTCGTCTCAAAAAAAAATTAAAAAATAAAACAACAAAAAAAATTGCCCATGGCAGGCTATGAGCTCACTTGGGGAACAAGACAGCTAACCACAGTTCCTTAGTATCAGCCTCACACAAAGCTTTGTATTTAGTGCCTGTCTCTCTTTCACGTACACAATAATAAAAAAAGTTCCCAAATTTGTACAGCTAGAACATGAACAAATTTGGCTTAATAAAATAGGTCACCTAAGGAATTAATACTTGAACAAAAAAATGCAGCCAGATTCTATTTATAACAACCTTTGGTCAGGGGCAGTGGCTCACACCTGTAAACCCGGCTCTTTGGGAGGTCAAGCAGGCAGATCACAAGGTCAGGAGATTGAGACCATTCTGGCCAACATGGTGAAACCTCATCTCTACTAAAATACAAAAAAATTGGACAGGCGTGGTGGCGTGCGCCTGTAGTCCCAGCTACTTGGGAGGCTGAGGCAGGGGAATGGCTTCAACCCACAAGGCAGAGGTTACAGTGAGCTGAGATTGCACCATTGCACTTCAGCCTGATGACACAGCAAGACTCTGTCTCAAAAAAGCAAAACAAAACAAAACAAATGGCCACGTTTGATCATGTTGAAAAATCTAGCCTGCTGCAGTGGCTCACACCTATAATCCCAGCACTCTGGGAATCCAAGATGGAAGGGTTGTTTGAAGCCAGGAGTTTGAAACCAGCCTGGGCAACACAATAAGACCATGGCTCTACAAAATAAAATATATATATATGTATGCATTTAAGAAAAAAATAAAACAAACAAAAAAATCCATCATGACATCTCTGCAAATAATCAAAATGAAACGCAGAAAGAATACTGAACAGACGGCTGCTCCTTCCGTGAGGTACATAGATGAAGGAACAGAATTTAAAAATTTATTCTTGGGCCAGGCGCTGTGTAATCCCAGCATTTGGAAGGCCCAGGTGGGCAGATCACTTGAAGCCAGGAGTTCAAGACCAGCCTGGCCAACATGGTGAAACCCCGTCTCTACTAAAAATATAAAAGTTGGCTGGGCACGGTGGCTCACAGCTATAATCCCAGGTCTTTGAGAGGCAGAGGTGGGCGGATCATCTGAGATAAGGAGTTCCAGACCAGCCGGGCCAACATGGTAAAACCCTGTTTCTACTAAAAATACAAAAATCAGCTGGGTGTGGTCATTGGCGCATGTAATTCCAACTACTCAGGAGGCTCAGGTAGAATTGTTTGGATGCAGAGGTTGCAGTGAGCTGAGATCACGCTACTGCACTCTAGCCTGGGCAACAGAGCAAGACTTCATGTCAAAAAAAGAAAAAGCAAGAAATAAAAAGTTTGTCTGGTATGGTGGCACACACCAGTAATCCCAGCTACTTGGGAGGCTGAAGCAGGAGAATCGCTTGAACCCAGTAGCCAGTGGTTGCAGTGAGCCAGGATTACACCACTGCACTTCAGCCTGGGTGACAGAGAAAGAGTCCGTCCCAAAAAACAAATTATTCTCTTGGCCAGGTGCAGTGGCTGACACCTGCAATCCCAGCACTTGGGGAGGCTGAGGCAAGTGAATCACTTGAGCTCAGCCTGGGTACATGGCAAAACCTCAACTACAAAAAACACGAAAAACTAGCCGGGTGTGGTGGTACATGCCTGTAGTCCCAGCTACTCAGGAGGCAGAGAATGGAGGATCGACGAAGCCTGGGAGGTCAAGGCTGCAGTGAGTAGTCATTGTGCCACCGCACTCTAGTCTGGGCAACAGGAGGAGATCCTATCTTAAAAAATAAATAAATAATCATTATCTTTTTTTTTTCTTTTGAGACAGTCTCACTCTATCTCCAGAGTGGAGTGCAGTGGCGTGATCCCAGCTCACTGCAACTTCCGTTTTCTGGTTTCAAGCAATTCTCCTGCCTCAGCCTCCCGAGTAGCTGGGACTACAGGCACACACCACCATTCCTGGCAAATTTTTTGTATTTTTAGTAGAGACGGAGTTTCATCATGTTGGCCGGGATGGTCTCCATCTCTTGACCTTGTGATCTGCCCGTCTCGGCCTCCCAAAGTGCTGGGATTATGGGCGTGAGCCACCACGCCCAGCCATAATCATTCTCTTGATCAAACACACATCCAATCTCTTTGTTCTCTGCTGTCTCCTCAGTGCCCACAATGGTGGGTGGCATAAAATAGGCCTCAATTAATTCCTGTGAATGAATGAATTTTCAGAGAGAGGCTCAAAGCAATTAAATAATACACCCAGGTCTCACACACTGCAGAAGTTCACCCCTGAAGCCCAGGCTCTTTTCTTTACATTGCATGAAGTAACCACAATTACTGATACTTTGTTGCCTACTATGTAAGTATTACAAAACTGGATTGCAATAGGAAATTACCTGGTATTAATTATCCAGTCAGGGCCCTTTAATTAATCTTTATAAATGTATGAATAGCTTAAATATCATTTGGACAAATCCTAGAGAACACAAAACGACTAGCACAATTCAGGCACATACAACATACAGCACAAAACACACAGTATAAGAAAACATGGCTGCTGGGCGTGGTGGCTCATGCCCATAAATGCCAGCACTTTGGGAGGCCGAGGTGCGTGGATCACCTGAGGTTAGGAGGTTGAGACCAGCCTGGTCAACATGCCGAAACCCCATCTCTATTAAAGATACAAAAATTGGCAGGGCATGGTGGTGAACACCTGTAATGCCAGCTATTGGGGAGGCTGAGGGAGGAGAATCACTTCAACCTAGGAGGCGGAGGTTGCAGTTAGCAGAAATCGAGTCACCACACTGCAGCCTGGGCGACAGAACAAGACTCCACCTCAAAAAAAAAATAGAAAAAGAAAGGAAAACACCAATAAGCACTTCAGGGAATGTATAATTTGGTATCACGTCAGGCAAGGAAGGCGGCAAGTTTCAAATCAAGGCTCCACTTCTTTGTGACATTTATAAGTGGTTTAACATCTAAGCCTCAGTATCTTTATCAAATGGAATAACAGTGCCTATCACGTGGAAATGTGATCTAAGGGGAAAACCATGCCTGACCAACAGTAAGTGCTCAATAAATGTCTGTGTTATTATTACAATTACCAACTTAAGGACTTCTAAAAAATATTAACTGTGCCTTTCAATTGGCACCATGTGGTAGAAAGGGCGTAAGTTATGACATGACAGCTCTGGGTTTGAGACAACTCCTAGTCTAACCTAATGACCTTGGGCTTGAGCTGGTCGATTCCTCTGGTGAATCCTCAGTTTCCCATTCTTTAAAATGGGAATGAAGACAGGCATCTTGCAGAGTTGTTGTAGGAAAGTCCCTAGTCCTTTCCGAATGGCAGTTACCTCTTGCCCTCCGCTACGGGCTAGAAGGTAGAGAGACGGGAAAGGGAGAGCAGCGGCCTCCAGAAATGTTGACAGAGAGGTGAAGGTTCACGGTCTACGGGGTGTTTCATCACTGCCGCCGTGGGCTCCACGCTTCTCTCCTTCCCTTGACGGCTGAGTAGCCTCTAGGGCCTCTCCGCCTCCTGCCTGCCTGACTCTCCGGCAATTCCGCATCCGGGTCGGAAGACACCCTCCACCCCGCTACCCCCGCAGAGGTAGTCGCAGCGAGGAGACTCACTCCTTTGTAGGCCCTGAAACCGCCACTCGGGCGCTGGAACCTGCCCTCACCTGTGAGGCTGACACCAGGTCTCAATGTCAGCAGCGCTCGGGGGCCACAAGCGATCAGGGTAGACGGGAAGGCGGGGATGCTCAGCTTGCGGCTCAGCGATGCCCCCATCATGCCCTCCCTGGGCGGCCGGGCCCCTCTCCCCGCTGCAGCCGGCAGCCGGGGGGTCCCCCGAGCCACCAGCAACCAGCGTGTGGAGCACCGCGCCGCCATCTTGGCCCAGGGACACTGCTCCTGCGCCGCCCGGCTCTAGGGGGCCTCTCAGGAACAGCGGGCGCGCGTAGAGGCGTTAGCGTTGCGCACGCGCAGACGCACATAATGCGTCTTCCGGGTAGCCATCGCCGAAACCGGGTTTCCTCTGAACAGTGTTGTTAGGTAGAATTGCCCTGCAGAACCTCGTTGTTTCGTAGTAGACGACCAATGAGTGCACGTTATCTGTGTAAGGACTTGGTTGAATGTAGCCGAACGTAATTGGTCCGACGGTACTGGCGGGGGGTTGGGGGGGGAAATGGTGGGAGGGGTGGCGAGACTACAAGTCCCGGCATGCAACGCGGCGCTCCTTAGCGCCGCTCCCAGCATGCAGTGTTTGGTTCCCTCCTGCTGACCCTGAGACTTACAGTGAATTGCGTGAGTTTTACTCCTGCTGTCTCCGCGCGCTTCTGGTAAATCTTCGCCATCATCCCCAAACTCCAGCCGCAGTCTCACTTTCTCTTACGCTGATTCCCCACCAACCTTCTCTAACAAGATTCAACTCTCTCCTTAAGCATGTTAGTCGTCTCCAAACCTGCAGTGAACTTGGTGGTTCAGAATGAGAGCATTGCTGCCAAAAAACTTAGTGAAATTTGTGAGCACCTAATGTGTGTCATGCATGTTCTAGAATATCCGGGATACAATGATGCATGATACACCATCTCTGCTCTGGAGGAGCAAACAATGACTCGAGAGAGGCTCCTTAGCAACTGACAATGTTAAATGCTATCCAAGAAAGCCATACAAGGCGAAGGTATCATTCCCTTTCTAAAACGGGAGAGAGGAAGTTTGGAATGTCAGGGCTTCTGAGAGGTAAGATTCAAATTGAACTTTGACGAAAAGTGCGTCAGGTAGGAGGGGAGTATTCCGAGTAGCCAGAACTTCAGAAGCAAATGTCTAAGATATGAAAGTGTTTGCCTTCTTTGCTTAAGCCCTAAATATAAGAGTATGTGATGAGATGAAGCTAGGAAGGAAAACCTGACCTGGTTAGTCTTGCAAAGAAATTTCAATTAAAAAAAAAAAAAAAGGCCGGGCGCGGTGGCTCCAAGCACTTTGGAGGCCAAGGCGGGCGGATCACCTGAGGTTGGGAGTTCAAGACCAGCCTGACGAACATGGTGAAACCACGTCTTATTATAAAATAAATAAATAAGAAGTTTCAATTTTTACACTGTCACCATCAGCACCACCTCAAACAATAGGAAGAGAACCTGAGGATTCTTAGTTGGGTTTAAAACAATATGTACTCATCAGTCTTCACCCCTGCACAAAGCCTGAGAATCAGTGCTACTTCTCCCCCTGCTCCCAGCGTTGTACACCAAATTTTTGTGTATGTGGATGTTAATTTGGGTAGATAACCATAGCTTTCGCCAGTCTCTCCACGGGTATTGAGACTCAAACAAGACTGAAAACCACCACCAGTTCTTTGAAGAACAGTGACCAAGCTATTGTAGATTATAAGTAATAATTGAAGAGAGTTTGGGCTACGGAATGGAGAGGACAGATGAACAAGGGTGTTGGGAGGTGAGCAAAAGAGTTTCTTTAATACAGTCAGCAAATACTTAAATAACCAGCATAGTGATTAAAAATATGGGTTCTGCAGGCAGGCACGGTGGCTTACACATGTAATTCTGGCATTTTGTGAGGCTGAGGCAGGCAGATCACCTGAGGTCAGGGGTTTGAGAGTAGCCTAGCCAACATGGTAAAATCCCGTTTCTACTAAAAATAAAGAAAATTAGCTGGGCATCATGGTGGGCGCTTGTAATCCCAGCTACTTGGGAGGCTGAGGCAGGAGAATCGC
>NW_016107661.1:133328-134886 GCF_001604975.1 Cebus imitator | reverse complement strand
GGTCAACATGGTGAAACCCCGTCTCTACTAAAAATATAAAAAAAAATTAGCTGGGCATGGTGGCGCGTGCCTGTAATCCCAGCTACTCAGGAGGCTGAGGCAGGAGAATTGCCCGAACCCAGGAGGCGGAGGTTGCGGTGAGCCAAGATCGCACCATTGCACTCCAGCCTGGGTAACATGAGTGAAACTCCGTCTCAAAAAAAAAAAAGAGTATAGCTCTGGAGTTGACTGCCTGGGTTTGAATCCCAGTTGTGCCACCTACCAGCTGTGTGTCGTTGGGCAACTTACTTCACCTCTCTGTTCCTTTATTTCCTTTTCTCTAGAATAGGGACATAGGCTGGGCATGGTGGCTCAAAACTGTAATCCTAGCACTTTGAGAGACTGAGGTGGGAGGATCGCTTGAGCCTGGGAGGTTGAGGCTACAGTGGGCCATGATTATGCCACTGTACTTCAGCCTGGGTGACAAATGAAGACCACATCTCTAAATAAATAAATGAGGACTTAATAGTAATAACCTTGGTCAGGCGCAGTGGCTCACGCCTGTAATCCCAGCACTTTGGGAGGCCGAGGCAGGCAGATTACCTGAGGTCAGGAGTTCACAACCAGCCCGACCAACTTTTGGGCTTTTCTTTTCTTTTGACTCCTGCCCTGGCACTTATGGGGTCTCCCCTCCACAAGCCTCAGCCTCCCAAAGCACTGGGATTACAGGCACACAAAAAAAAAGGAGCTCCCCTCTAGTTTCTAACTCACCTTGAGGTAGTATATGAAAGTCCTTTGGCTCTTGTTCTCAGCTTCTATTCTTGAAAGTCATTCTGAACCAGCAACATTCCCCCAACCCCTATTTCCCCTAAGTTTTGGGCTACACCTGGCCTGCTTTTCTTTTTTTTCTTTTTTTTTCTTGAGATGGAGTCTCGCTCTGTCACCAGGCTGGAGTGTGGTGGCGTAATCTCAGCTCACTGCAACCTCTGCCTCCCGGGTCCAAGCGATTCTCCTGTTTCAGCCTCCTGAGTAGCTGGGATTACAGGTGCCCGCCACCACACCTGGCTAATTTTTGTATTTTTAGTAGAGATGGGGTTTAGCCACATTGGCCAGGATGATCTTGAACTGCTGACCTTGTGATCTGCCCGCCTCAGCCTCCCAGGGTGCTGGGATTACAGGCGTGAGTCACCACACCCGGCCCATATGGCCCTTAAGAATTTGTGAAGTACTTTTTCATGCTTCTTTTCTTTTGCTTTCTTTTCTTTTTTTTGAGACAGACTCTTGCTCTGTCACCAAGCTGGAGTGCAGTGATGCTATCTCAGCTTACTGCAACCTCTGCCATCTGGGTTTAAGCAATTCCCCTGCCTCAGCTTCCCAAGTAGCCTTGATTACAGGTGCGTGCCACCATGCCCGGTTAATTTTTTGTATTTAGTAGAGATGGCGTTTTACCATCTTACCAGGATGGTCTCGATCTCCTGACCTTGTGATCCACTTGCCTTAGACTCCCAAAGTGCTGGGATTATAGGCGTGACCTACCACTACCACACCCAGCCTTTCATGCTTATTTTTTTTTTTTTTT
>NW_016107661.1:130341-132380 GCF_001604975.1 Cebus imitator | reverse complement strand
AAAAAAAAAAAAAGAAAAAAAAAATAGTTGGGCATGGTAGTATGTGCCAGTAATCCCAGCTACTTGGGAGGCTGAGGCAGGAGAATATTGTGAACCCAGGAGGAGGAGGCCAAGATTGCACCATTGCACTCCAGCCTGGGCAACAACAGCGAAACTCTCTCAAAAAAAGAAAGGAAGGAGAAACAGATGTTACTTGTAAAGGGCACACAAGGTCGTAAGTGTTTCCCCTCCACACTTTTCATTTTACTAGACCAGCAGTTCTACTGAGCCCTCTCCTTATCTCCTGAGCTTCAGATATCTGTGAGACCTGGCAAGGAGTTTAACGATGCTCTTTCAAGCACTGGGCTAAAGGCAACGGGTGGCAAGAGGGTCTCCGTGATTTCTTGCTGAAATCACTGATCATTTGAAGTGTGATGGGACTGGTCAAGTTCATGGCTGCCAGTGGCTGCAACTCTCCCATGTGAGCTCAGAGCTCTTCTAGGGAGGGCAAAAGGGTTTGAGCCAGGCTCTTCAGGGGCATGATTTCTCTAAGTGTAGCATTTTCTTTTTTATTTTTTGAGATGGAGTTTCACTCATGTTACCCAGGCTGGAGTGCAATGGCGCAATCTCGGCTCACCGCAACCTCCGCTTCCTGGGTTCAGGCAATTCTCCTGCCTCAGCCTCCTGAGTAGCTGGGATTACAGGCACACGCCACCATGCCCAGCTAATTTTTTGTAGTTTTAGTAGAGACGGGGTTTCACCATGATGACCAGGATGGTCTCGATCTCTTGACCTTGTGATCCACCCACCTCGGCCTCCCAAAGTGCTGGGATTACAGGCTTGAGCCACCGCGCCCGGCCGTGTAGCATTTTCTTTACAGAGAATATAAGACAATTACAAGTGAGTGAGGAATGTGTGTTCCAGATGTTCTGGTCTGTGATGTCTGTAGCAGGTACAGTTCCCTGTGAAAGGAGATGATCTATGTCTCTGTTGCCTGGGATCCAGTGGAACCACTGTCCTGATGATTTTCTAAAAACCTTTTTGGGCCGGATGCAGTAGCTTATGCCTGTAATCCCAGCACTTCGGGAGGCTCAGGCAGGCAGGTCACCTATGGTCAGGAGTTTGAGACCAGCCTGGCCAACACGGTGAAACCCCATCTCTACTAAAAATAGAAAAATTAGCTAGGAATGGTGGCACATGCCTGTAATCCCAGCTACTTGGGAGGCTGAGGCAGGAAAATTGCTTGAACCCAGGACGTGGAGGTTACAGTGAGCCGAGATCACACCATTGCATTCCGCCTAGACTCAGAGCCTGACTCCATCTCAAAAAACAAACAAAAAAAAGGATCCTGAGCGTTGGCTCATGCCTGTAATCCCAATACTTTGGGAGGCTGAGGCAGGCAAATCACAAGGTCAAGAGATCAAGATCATCCTGGTCAACATGGTCAAACCCCATCTCTACTAAAAATATAAAAATTAGCTGTGTGTGGTGGCACACACCTGTCCTAATTACTTGGGTGGCTGAGGCAGGAGAATCACTTGAACCCAGGAGGTACAGGTTGCAGGGAGCCAAGATCGCACCACTGCATTCCAACCTGGTGACAGAGTGAGACTTCGTTGCAAAAAAGGAAAAAAGTTAACCAGGCATGGTGGCCTGTGGCTGTAATCCCAGATACTCAGGAGGCTGAGGCAGAAAAATCACTTGAACCTGGAAGGCAGAGGTTACAGTGAGCCAAGATTGTGCCACTGCACTCCAGCTTGGGCAACAGAGCAAGACTCCATCTCAAAAATAAATAAGTAAAAAATAATAAAAAATAATCACTGGAGTCCTGCCTGGGCCACAGAGTGAGACTCCATCTCAAAAATAAATAAATAGGCCGGGCGCGGTGGCTCAAGCCTGTAATCCCAGCACTTTGGGAGGCCGAGGCGGGTGGATCACAAGGTCAAGAAATCGAGACCATCCTGGTCAACATGGTGAAACCCCGTCTCTACTAAAAATACAAAAAATTAGCTGGGCATGGTGGTGCATGCCTGTAATCCCAGCTACTCAGGAGGCTGAGG
>NW_016107661.1:120881-130281 GCF_001604975.1 Cebus imitator | reverse complement strand
CTGAACCCAGGAGGCGGAGGTTTGCGGTGAGCCGAGATCGAGCCATTGCACTCCAGCCTGGGTAACATGAGCGAAACTCTGTCTCAAAAAAAAAAAAAAAATAAATAAATAAATAAATAATAAAAAATAATCGCCAGAGTTCAGAGAGTGACCATTCGTCTCATGTGTTCTTAAATCCTTTCTGGCTGAAGAGAGTGATTCCTTTTTCTTTCTTTTTTCTTTTTTTTCAACAATATGTTTCTCCATGAAGGCCTAGAGAGTGATTCCTTGAGAGTTCAGAGTAAGCCAGCTGCCACAAACTTAAGTAGAATAAATTACTTGGTGAATTGCAAAGTTGAACTGGAGGGCCTCCGAGATTAATCCCAGTCCCACGAACCTGTGAAAACCAGGTTTGTGTCTTTTTTTTCTTTTTTTAAATTGTTATTTAGTCTTTATTTCATAGTCATAAACTTAACTCAACTCTGCAATCCAGCTAGGCATGGAAGGGAACAAGGAAAGCATGGAACCCAAGGGAACTGCAGCGAGAGCACAGATTTTAGGATACTGTGAGCAAATGGGGTGGAGGGGTGCTTTCCTGAGCTACAGAAGGAATGGTCTGGTGGTTAAGATAAGACACAAGTCAAACTTATTAAAGTTGTCCACAGTCGGCAATGGTGATCTTCTTGCTGGTCTTGTCATTCCTGGAGCCAAAGTGCTCCATGGCCTCCACAATATTCATGGCTTCTTTCACCTTGCCAAATACCACATGCTTGCCCTCCAACCACTCGTCTTGACAGTGCAGATGAAAAACTGGGAACCGTTTGTGTTGGGTCCAGCATTTGCCATGGACAAGATTCTGGGACCTATATGCTTTAGGATGAAGTTCTTATCAAATTTCTCCCCATAGATGGACTTGCCATCAGTGCCATTATGGTGTGTGAAGTCACCACCCCGACACATAAACCCTGGAATAATTCTGTGAAAGCAGGAACCCATATAACCAAATCCTTTCTCTCCAGTGCTCAGAGCACGAAAGTTTTCTGCTGTCTTTGAATCCTTGTCTGCAAACAGCTCAAAGGAGACGCGGCTCAAAGGCTTGCCATCAACGGCAATGTCGAACACGGTGGGGTGGACCATGGCTGATACTACAAGGCTCCAGGTGGCGGCGTCTGCAAAGCCAGTTTGTTTCTTTATACTCTTAGATTTAATGCTGACAACTCCACTGTTTGTCTTAAGGGTACTGGAAGACTCCTCTCTAACCTGAATGGCTGTCCTTCAAATAGTAGGTCAAATTCCAGCAAAACAATGTCTGGTTAGCCTGCTGCATGGCATAGTGATTTTCATTTCACAAGTCCTGTTTTTAAGAATAATTAATAACAAACAAGAATTTGGGAGTTCATTGTAATGAGGCCCTCATTCTGGAAAACTCAAAAACAGTTCATGCAACTGAAGAAAATAACAGCAGAAGGAAAAAGGGCCTAGTGAGGAAAAAGAGGGCAAAAAACCTGCAGAAAAGCCTGGAAAGGTCTCATGATGCATCCCAATTTTTCACTGTGATACCAAGGAAAGAAGTTTCCAACCTGCTGTCATTTAATCTGCTGGGAAATCAGTGATTTCCACAAATCAATTTCTGGAGGAGAGGGATGAATGAGGCCGGCTTCAATGCCAATAGACTTCTTAGATCTTGCTATCTGCCCCTGAAGTGACTATTGGTTAAAATGCACATTGAGCTGGGCGCAGTGGCTCAAGCCTGTAATCCCAGCACTTTGGGAGGCCGAGGCGGGTGGATCACGAGGTCAAGAGATCGAGACCATCCTGGTCAACATGGTGAAACCCCATCTCTACTAAAAAAATACAAAACATTAGCTGGGCATGGTGGCACGTGCCTGTAATCCCAACTACTCAGGAGGTTGAGGCAGGAGAATTGCCTGAACCCAGGAGGCAGAGGTTGTGGTGAGCCGAGATCATGCCATTGCACTCCCGCCTGGGTAACAAGAGTGAAACTCCGTCTCAAAAAAAAAAGAAAAGAAAAATGCACATCGAAAACATTTTTTTTTGGCACTTTGGGAGGCTGAAGCAGATGGATCACCTGAGGTCAGGAGTTTGAGAGCAGCCTGGCCAACATGTCGAAATCCCGTCTCTACTAAAAATACAAAAAAAATTCACCTGGTGTGGTGGCACGCACATGTAATCCCAGCTACTCCAGAGGCTGAGGCAAGAGAATCACTGGAATGCATGAGGCAGAGGTTGCAGTGAGCAGAGATTGCACCATTGCACTCCAGCCTGGCTGATAGAGGTGAACTCCATGTCAAATAAATACATACATACATAGAAATTAAAAGTTATAATTATTTTTAGATACAGAGTCTATTTCTGTCCCCCAGGCCTCAGTGCAGTGGCACGATCACAGATCACTGCAGCCTCTACCTCTTGGGCTGCAGGTATCCTCCTGCCTCAACCTGCCTCAGCCTCCCAAAATCTGGGGTTATTGACATGAGACACCACGCCTGGCCGGATGCAGAGGCTTTTGAGTAGGCCCGGAGGACAGGGATTTGCTTTAGATCTAGGCCTCTGTTCCCCCTCTGCCTCTTACCATTGGTGTGACCTGGGGACTAACGGCTTACACTGTTTTTGAGCCGGGCGTTTCCTGTCTCTCAAATGGAGCTTGTTAATTTCTCCCCTTTCTGTGGGAAGAGGTAAATAGTGCTGAAAGGCGTGCTAGGCATACCGCAAAGACTCCACAGCAAATCCTGCACACAAAATCGCTATTGCTACAGCCTAGATCCCACGCGAGAAAGCACCGCAGGGGCAGTGGGCGGACAGCTGCGCCCCACGTGACCTCCCACCCGCGCCTGTCCGTCCCCTCAACATCAGAGCGTTGCCTTGCGGGGCTGCCGAGCCGCGATTGGCCGGGAGGCGGGGCCGGCGGTGAGCGCGAGAAGAAGGAGAGGGGGGGTCGGGGCGTGGCCTGGCGGGCCGGAGGCGGCTGCGATTGGCAGAGGGCGTGCCGGAGGCGTGGCCGCGGCACCGGGCTCCGGGTGGGGCCGAGGCAGTGGGAGTCGCAGTTTTTCGGCGTGCACCTGAGAGTCGACGCCCCGGGTCCTCGAAGCCTCGTCCGCCGCCGTCGCGGTAGCCATGAACCGCTTCAAGGTGTCCAAGTTCCGGCACACGGAGGCTCGGCTGCCCCGCCGTGAAGTAAGTCCAGCCCGCGGATAGCGCGCTGTCGCCTAGGGCACTGGCTGGCTGCCCCTCCCCCTGCCGGGACTCCACACGGGGACCCGCCAGGGCCTCCTGGAACCCCTGGGCCCTTCAACCCCGGGGAAACCTCCTTCAGGCCCAGGCCCGGGACCCGGCGTCTGGGCTGTTTCGTTGCCGCCAGAGGGCAGAGTCCGGCGCTCCGGTGACTCGCTCTAGCGCTCGGTGACCCCGGCGGTCTCCCCGCCTCGCCCACTTCTCCTTGGGCCCCCCGAGGCGGCGCAGCCCTGCTGGTCGGCCCCCAGATCTGCAAGGCCGCCTGCCTTCCCAGCTTCCGGTCGGCCTCGCCGGGAGCCGCGGCTCGGGGCGCTGCCGGCGCCTGTCTCCTCCTCCCTGCCACCCCGGGTCGTCTCTGCCCCGGGCTGCACTGTGAGGAAACGCCCCTCTCTCCTCTGGCCCCGGCGAGCCCGAGTGTGTCAGCGGCTGGGGGAGCGCATCGGCAGCACGCGCCCCTCCCTTGGGTTTCCGCCGGCGCTTCCTCCTCTCGCTGCTGGCGCAACCTCTTCCCTTATCTCGGTGATGCTGCCGCGGCTGAGTAAGGCCTCGGGAAGCCTGAGCAGGTGGAGCCCCACAGAATTGCTGAGCCAGTTGCCGGGAGACACTTTGGACCCCCGGAAGGGCAGGAGGACTGATGAGGGGTGTGCTTTAGAGACTATGTCCGCTCTGCTCTGCCCTGCTGCTTTCGGTGTTATTTGGAAGGCCTGGGAATTGACCTCAAGTGACCCCATTAGGGAACCAGAGCAAGTCAGGGCAGTCTGGTTGGAGGCTCCGTTTTTGTCATCTGGTTAATATTGCCTCTGCTCCTACTTTATGCTTTACTGAGCTGCTGGAGACATCGCGGTGAACACAATGGCATTTTCCTTCCCCTGTGGCGCTTGTAGCCTCATGAGAGAGACAGCAAGAAGAGCATTGCAGCTTTTCATAAGGACATTGAAGAAAGAACACTCCCGAGGGGCTGGGATGGAGAATGGAGGGGGCTGATCTCAGTAGGGTGGTCAGGAAAGGCTGCCTGGAGTAGGTGGCATTTCACCTGAGGCCAGAAGGGTGAGAATTGAGAAAGAGCCTGTGGAGGAATGGAAAGTGAGTCACAGTGGATGGATAAGAGTGGCTGGAACAGCATGGACAAATTAGTCTAGAGTGGTCCTGCAGAATCCCAGGGCCACTGGAAGAAGTTGGGTTTTACTTTGAATATAGTGGAGAGCCATTGAAAAGTTAGGGGGAGGGGCTGGATACCGTGGTTTACGATAATCCCAGTACTTGAGAGGCTGGGGTGGGTGGATTGCTTTAAGCTCAGGAGTTCAAGACCAGCCTGGGCAACATGGCAAAACCCCTCTGTACAACAAGTTAAAAAAAAAAAAATTAGGCATGGTGGCTCACTCCTGTGGTACCAGCTGCTTCCGAGGCTGAGGTTGGAGGATCACTTGAGCCCAGGAAGAAGAGGTCAAAGTGAGCGAGATCCTGCCAGTACACACACACCATTCTCAGCAACAGAGTGAGACTCTGTATCAAAAAAAGAAAAAAAAAAGTTAAGAGGAAGTACCTATGTTTGCATCAAGACAGTCAGTGACTCTGAGTGTGGTTAAGTACTGCTTGGAGGAGTCTGGAGAATACTTGAGGGGCCCTGGTTCCTGCTCCTGGGCCTCAGTCCAGCAACATAAACAGATAGATATGGAACCACAGACTGTAGGAAGAACTTAAAACAGTTTATGTTGGGGAAGAGGGAGAACAGGTGATCTGTTCTTTTCAGATATATTTCCAGTCACTGTGTTTATACAGTAAACACGAATCAGGAGGGAGAAATAATAGGGTGGAACTGACGCTCTAACCATAGCAAGTGAACATTGATCTAGAAACTTCAGGTGGTGGAGGTGGTTTCCGGGGTGCTATGGGTGGGTGGATTGGGAAACATGGGTGTTCTGTCATTGAGGGCAGGAAGGAATGCTGAGTGGTGCTTTGATGACAACAGAGAAAAGATGTGTACCTTGCAGATCTTAGTTTCAGAAAAGTGCTCCTTTGCCACCCCTTGAGTGGGGGTGTGTGCCTTTTACTCACTTAGGAGACTTTGTGGAGAGGTGTATCTTGATGAGGCCAGGCCCTGACTGTTCCCCTCTCTGAGCTTGGATGTTTTTCTCCTGGTACTTGGAGGAGGCCTGGCCACATTTTGCATTTTCCTTTTTTTTTGTTTGTTTGTTTTTGAGACTGAGTCTCACTCAGTTGCCCAGGCTGGAGTGCAGTTGTGTCATCTCGGCTCACTGCAACTTCCGCCTCCCTGGTTCAAATGATTTTCCTGCCTCAACCTCCCCAGTAGCTGGGATTATGGGTGCCCGCCACCATGCCCAGCTAATTTTTGTGTTTTAGTAGAGATGGGGTTTTGCCATGATGGCCCGGCTGGTCTCAAACTCCTGACCTCAGGGTGATGTGTCCGCCTTGACCTCCCAAAGTGCTGGGATTACATGTGTGAGCCACTGTGCCTGGCCCACATTTTGTGTTTTCTTTCCTTCTTTTTTTCTTTTTTTTGTGATGGAGTCTTGTTCTGTTGCCCAGGCTGGAGTACAGTAGCATGATCTTGGCTCACTGCAATCTCTGCCTCCTGGGTTCAAGCCATTCTCCTGCCTCAGCCTCCTGAGTAGCTAGGATTACAAGTGTGCACCACCACGCCTGGCTAACTTTTATTTATTTTTTTATTTTTATTTTTTTTTTGAGACGGAGTTTCACTCTTGTTACCCAGGCTGGAGTGCAATGGCGCGATCTCGGCTCACCGCAGCCTCCGCCTCCTGGGTTCAGGCAATTCTCCTGCCTCAACCTCCTGAGNTCTCCTGCCTCAACCTCCTGAGTAGCTGGGATTACAGGCACGCACCACCATGCCCAGCTAATGTTTTGTATTTTTAGTAGAGACGGGGTTTCACCATATTGACCAGGATGGTCTCGATCTTTTGACTTCGTGATCCACCCGCCTCGGCCTCCCAAAGTGCTGGGATTATAGGCTTGAGCCACCGCGCCCGGCTAACTTTCATATTTTTAGTAGAGACAGGGTTTCACCATATTGGTCAGGCTGGTCTTGAACTCCTGACCTCGTGATCCGCCCACCTTGGCCCTCAAAGTGCTGGGATTACAGGTGTTAGCCACTGCGTCCAGTGTACATTTTGCTTTTTCTAAGGGACTTCGTGAGTGGGGACAGAGTTTGATCTGAAGGAATATATCACGGATGAGTGTGGTGGCTGAGGAGGCAGAGGTTGCAGTGATCTGAGATTGCACCACAACACTCCAGCCTGGGTGACAGAGCGAGACTCTGTCTCAAAAAGAAAATAAGTAAATAAAGGAATGCGTCTCAATTGGTGCAGCTTTGAGCTAGGGTTCCCTGGATTATACCCCACCTCTTGCTTTAGGCATGTGAGGAGGTAGAGCCCTGGATCTCACCACTTACTTCTTTACTCTTAATTTTCAGGCCTGGATCAACGACATTCGAGCAGGAACCACCCCTTCATGCAGGAACCACATTAAATCAAGCTGCAGCTTGATTGCATTCAACTCCGACTGTCCAGGTGGGGGGTGGCCATGAGTGTGGAAATTTGGTCATCGTCACCATAGATGGGGTGGGGAGCAGGGGCAGGCTTAGTGTGGTTGGAGACTTGGAACAGAACAGCCTTTGGGGGCTCAGAGGTGAACCCCATGTCAGGCCTTAGACCCCCACAAACTGGTAAACATGCAGTAATCTGCTTTTGATTAGAGTATGTGTGTGTAGAAACCACATGTAAGAACATGGCCAGGAGGGCTGGGAGGGGACTGATACTTGTATTTCCAGCTGTCCCCTGTGCTCCTTGCTCCTTATCTGTGGGCCCTGGATGGCTAGGAACACAAGGCTTTGAAAAGCCCACTTGTTGGTTGGCACTGTCTTGATTGCCACTGGTAACTCAGACCTCAAGCTGGCTTAAGCAAAAGAATGGATAACGTTTCAGCCTAACTAAGAGGTCAGGGGTTTCAGGCAGATTGGTACCCAAAGGGTCACATGTACTGTCGGCCCTGACCTCTCTGGATCTCTCAACTCTGCCACCTTGGGTGTTGGCTTCTTTCTCAGGTAAAGATGGGAAAAGTGGCAAATGGTAGCCATAAACCCCATACAAAAGCCCCAAGCCCCTTTTGTATGACTCGTGTGAAAAAGAGAGGACCTCTTGCCTAAGGTCTTCTGTATCCATCCGAAGCATGGATGGTTCATGCATGGATCCAGAACCCACCTGTGGGGCATCACTGTGTGCAGAGGATGTGATCTTGTGATTGGTGGAGGCTCTGGGAAGGTCCGAGGCTGAGCTGCTGGGTCTCGTCTCTTCTGGGAGGCCTGGGCAGGGAGGTTGGTGGTCCTCTGGGGCCTGAAGTCAGAGCCCCTGTGTTTGTTCAACAGGTGTACTTGGCATTGTGCCTCTGCAAGGCCAAGGAGAGGACAAGCGATGCGTGGCCCACCTGGGCTGCCATTCAGGTGAGTGGGTGCCTGTCTAGTGGGTGAAGCCTGGTACTTGTACCTCCCTCCCCAGGGCCAGAAATTCATCCTCACCTGGTCCCACCACCCCATGGCTTGCCAGGTCCCTCCTGTGCATTCTCTGAGAGACGGTGGGGCTCAGAAGGCATCATCCTGGTGTAGAATTCTGGCCTTGGCAGAGAGGAGGGAAGCTGTGTGCTCCAGTTGTGAACTGGGCAGAGCGGAGTGTGCAGTGGCCACTCCTAGGCTCCAGGCTAATGCTGGCTCCCTGTCCCTGCCAAGGACTCCTTGCTGGATGGCTCTGAGCCCTGCATCTCCTGGAGCCCCCAGTCCACGAGGCATCCTCCCCAGAACAGCTGCCCAGGAGGCGACTGTGCTGGGCTTCAGGGGTCAAGATGGGCCCTCACAAAGAGACCTTTTGTCTGCTGCAGCTGCTTCTGGGGGCACCCAGCAGCCTGCCTGGCAGCCTGCCTGCCTTGAGGGAACAGTTTGCTCTCCTCAGATGGAGGCAGAGTGGCCCAGCTGGCGTCGCCTCTCCCTGTCCAGCCACGGTGGCCACGGGCCCAGTCTTTCTGGCCTGCATTCCCATCTGCTTGGGGAGGCCTTCGGGTGAGGAAGGGCGGCTGATGCCTGGTCCTCAGGCTGGGTGTGCAGGGCCGCGGAGGGGTTCTGATGATGATAATGATGGTAGTTATTAACAACAGTAAAGATTTATGGAGAGTGTTCTCTGTACTAAGTACTTCAGTTCAGTTTTCTCATCTAAACTTTTTAAAAAAGACTTTAAAAAAGTATATAGAGATGAGGTCTTGCTCTGTTACCCCTTCAGCTAATTTTTAAAAATTTTTTGTAAAATAGGGTCTTGCTATATTGCCCCGGCTGTTCTTGAACTCCTGGCCTCAATCTGTCCTCCCACCTTGGCCTCCCAAAGTGTTGAGGCTGGTTGGATTACCTGTTTTAAGTAAAGAGCCTGATAATTCTTACTAAAGTTACCAAGTCATGCGCACTGCCATCCAATTTTAGAACATTTCCATCATTCCCAAAAGATCCCACGTGCCCCTTTGCAGTTAATCTGTTTCCACCTCAGTTACCACAGCCTCAGGCAACATCTGATCTGCTTCCTGCCTCTGTAGCAGAGGTCTGCAAACCACTGTCACGGTCAGATCCAGCTGGCTGCCTGTTTTTGTAAATAGTTTTATTGGAACACTGCCACACCCATTCATTGATGTATAGTCTGTGGCTGCTTTCTTGCAACAACTGCAGAGTTGAGTTGTGACCGAGACTGTTGAGCCCTGAAATCCTAGAATATTTACTACCTTGCCCTTTGCAGGAGATATTTACTGACCTCTGCTCTATCGAGTGGCCTTTCCTGCGCATCTCATGTAAACAGAATCACACAATACACGGTCTTTTGAATCTGGCATCTTTCACGTAGTATGTTTTAGAGATCCATCTGTGTTGCAGCTTGTATAACAAGTCTGTGTTCTCATCTAATCTCAAATCTCTTTGAAATAGATTTTATTTTATTTATTTATTTATTTTTTTTGAGACGGAGTTTCGCTCTTGTTACCCAGGCTGGAGTGCAATGGCGCGATCTCAGCTCACCGCAACCTCCGCCTCCCGGGTTCAGGCAATTCTCCTGCCCCAGCCTCCTGAGTCGCTGGGATTACAGGCACGCGCCACCATGCCCAGCTAATT
>NW_016107661.1:118721-120501 GCF_001604975.1 Cebus imitator | reverse complement strand
AAACAAACAAACAGAAAACCAAATTCTATTCTGACCAAGACAGTCTTCACATTCCCCTCAGCTTCACTAAACATTTTTTCCCCCCAAGACAGGGTTTCACCATGTTGGTCAGGCTGGTCTTGAACTCCCGGCCTCAGGTGATCTGCTCGCCTTGGCCTCCAAAGTGCTTGGATTACAGGCGTGAGCCACCGTGCCCGGCCCATGTTTGATTTTTTTGAGGCTTTTTACCCATGAGGGAGCCATCCCAAGTTGATGATATTTGCAAGGTGGCGAGCCCCCTGCTACTAGGGCTTTCCAGATAGAAACTGGACTAGTGTCCTGTGGGCAAGTCCGTAGCCATATTGTGCCTGCAACTGATCAGAACCTCACCTGCAAGAGCAGCCCTGCCAGGAAGCTTCTCATGGAAAACTGAGCTCCAGCCTCCTCGGAACCTGCCCTAGAGGTACCAGGTGCCTTCCTGTCTCATAGGTGCCAGTGTGGGGAGAAATGGGCAGGCAAGGCTCTGGCTGCTGCCCTGCCTTCAGGGGCCCCTTCAGCCTCTCAGCTCAGGGCCACTCTTGCCCTTCAGCCCAGTGGCCACGGGGACAGAGGATGAGCAACTTCTGGACACGTTGCTGGTGCCCAGACTGTGGGGTGGCAGCTAGGGGCCTGCTCCAGTGAGAAAAGGTAGCATCATGTCAGGCTGAACAGCACAGGTTCTGAAGCCAGCCTTGTCTCTTAGCTGTGTGATTGGGGCAGTTACCCTCTCTGGGTTTTGGTGTCCTCATCCTCCGGTGGGGGATGCCACCTAGCTGCATCCTTGTGAGGATTTGGTGAGGTCTATGCTTGTCAAGCCCTGGGCACCTGTGGTGCCAGCACACACTGGGCACTCAGATTACCTGATTATATCATCATATCTCATTCCTGCCTGAGATGCCAGCCCACCTGTACCAGCTGCTACACCTGCCTAGGGACCTACTTTGCCCTGCTGGGTCGAGCAAGGACACCCCAGAGTGAGGGCAGCAGGGGTTCTGTAGCTTTAGGCCCAGGACTGTTGTGGTCCTGCCAGCCAGTAGGCAGGCCAAGACTGTCCCAAGGTGAGCCTGGCCATGTCTGTCCTATCTTTTTCCTGTCTGCTGTGGCTGGGAGGAAGGCAGCTAGCAGGGGCTGGTCACTGTGCTCCCAGCTCTGGTGACGCCTCCCATCCTGTTCACACCCTCAACCCTTGCCATCCTTCGTGCCTAGTCTCTACCTTCCCAACCACCCACTGCATTTTCCTCTGGGATCTGGCTCACTGTTGCACCCTACCTACCCCTCCCACCTCTGGAGCTGAGCCATTCAAGTTCTTATTTATTTATTATTTATTAATTATTATTATTATTATTATTTTTCTGAGATGGAGTCTCACTCTGTAGCCCAGGCTGGAGTGCAGTGGTGCGATCTCGGCTCATTGCAACCTCTGCCTCCTGGGTCCCAGTTCAAGCAGTTCTCCTACCTCAGCCTCCCAAGTAGCTGGGATTACAGGCACAAGCCACGATGCCCCAGCTAATTTTTGTATCTTTTTACTAGAGGCGAGGTTTCAACGTGTTGGCCGGTCTGGTCCCCTGACCTCATGATCAGCCTGTCTCAGCCCCCTAAAGTACTGGGATTATAGGCATTAGCCACCGTGCCCGGCCGTTTATTTATTTATTTATTTTATTTATTTATTTTTTTTTGAGACAGAGTTTCACTCTTGTTACCCAGGCTGGAGTGCAATGGCGCAATCTCAGCTCACCGCAACCTCCGCCTCCTGGGTTCAGGC
>NW_016107661.1:109114-116636 GCF_001604975.1 Cebus imitator | reverse complement strand
GGCGGAGGTTGCGGTGAGCCGAGATCGCGCCATTGCACTCCAGCCTGGGTAACATGAGTGAAACTCCGTCTCAAAAAAAAAAATAATAATAATAATAAATAAATAAATAAATAAATAATTCAACAGGCACTGTGGTTCACACCTGTAATGCTAGCACTTTGGGAGGCCCGGATGGGAGGATATCATGAGCTCAAGATTTTGAGACAGACTGGGCAAGTAGTGAGACCCAATCTCTATAAAAAATTAAAAAATTAGCCAGGCGTGATGGCATGTGCCTATAGTCTCAGCTACTCGGGAGGCTGAGGTGGGAGGATTACTTGAATCCAGGAGGTGAAAGCTGCAGTGAGCTATGATCACACCACTGCCCTCTAGCCTGGGTGACACAGCAAGATGCTCTCTCAAAAAATAATAATAGCCAGGTGCAATGGCTCACACCTGTGATCTCAGCACTTTGGGAGGCCAAAGTGGGCAGATCACTTTGAGGTCAGGAGTTCAAGACCAGCCTGGCCAACAATGATGAAACCCCATCTCTGCTAAAAATACAAAATTAGCCAGGCATGGTGGTGTGCGCCTATAGTCCCAGCTACTTGGGAGGCTGAGATAGGAGAATCACTTAAACCTGGGATGTGGAGGTTGCACTGAGTTCAGAGTGCTCCACTGCACTCCAGCCTGGGTGACAGAGTGAGACTGTGTCTCAAAAACAAACAAACAAAAAATAACTTTCGGCTGGGTGCAGTGACTCACACCTGTAATCCTAGCACTTTGAAAGACCAGGGTGGGTGGATCACCTGAGATCAGGAGTTCGAGACCAGCCTGGCCCACATGGTGAAACCCCATCTCTACTAAATATGCAAAAATTTA
Organism: Cebus imitator; assembly: GCF_001604975.1. NCBI lineage: Eukaryota > Metazoa > Chordata > Mammalia > Primates > Cebidae > Cebus > Cebus imitator. The sequence goes on along the minus strand of NW_016107661.1, from coordinate 115,775 downwards.
GCCGGATGTGGTGGCAGGTTCCTGTAATCCCAACTACTTGGAAGACTGAAGCAGGAGAATCACTTGAACCTGGTAAGCGGGGGTTGCAATGAGCCCAGATCGCGCCATTGCACTCCAGCCTGGGCAACAACAGCAAAATTCCATCTCAAAATAATAATAATATAATAATAATAATGTTTTTTAACACAAAAATCAATTTTCTATATTCTAGTTATGAACCATTAGAATTGAAATAACAAAAAATATTAAATACTTAAGGAAAAACTTGACAAAAGATGTTAAACACATGTACACTAAAAACTACAGATTTTTGACAAATTAATTACATAAAAATTCATGGAATAGACTACATTCACTGTCTCAGTTATGTCTACTAGCTGACACGTTAAGATGACAAATTTCTACATAATAACGTAAAAAGATACAACATATAACCCCATCAAAAGCTCACCAGTCTTTTTTGTTAACACAGGTTTTTCCAAATGTTACATATTTATGATGTATTGAAATATATTAATCCCTGAATTAACAGAATAAACCTAAGGAGGATAATATGGAACTAAGTTAATATGGATTCTGAGCGAAGTAAAGAATAATAGCTGACTGCAATAGAGGGTACTCTGTCCAGTGGGAACAGGAGAACAGATGAATAACAACTTTCTTACACTTTTATTTTGATTTTTTTGACATGGAGTCTTGCTATGTTGCCTACACTAGCTGGCCTTGAACTCCTGAGCTCAAACAATACTCCTGCCTCAGCCTCTCAAAGTGCTGATACTACAGACGTGACCCACACTGCTATTATTATTACTATTATTTATTTTTGAGACGGGTTCCACTGTGTTAGCCAGGATGGTCTTGATCTCCTGACCTTGTGATCCACCTGCCTTGGCCTCCCAAAGTGTTGGGATAACAAGTGTGAGCCACTGTACCCAGCCTTTATTATTATTATTTTTTTGGGTGGAGTCTTGCACTCTTGCCCAGTCTGGAGTGCAACGGCACAACCTTGGCTCACTGCAGCCTCTGCCTCCTGGGTTCAGGCAATTCTCCTTCCTCAGCCTCCCGAATAGCTGGGATTACAGGCGCCCACCACCACGCAGGGCTAATTTTTTGTGTTTTTAGTAGTGATGGGATTTCACTATGTTGGCCAGGCTAGTCTCGAACTCCTGACCTCATGATCCAGCCACCTCAGCTTCCCAAAGTGCTGGGATTACAGGCGCACTTTTATAATCCCAGCCACTGTGCCTGGACTATTATTTTTTTAATGATTATTATTATTATTACACAGCATCTCATTCTGTCATCCAGGCTGGAGTGCAGTGGCATGATCTCAGCTCCCTGCAACCTCTGCCTCCTAGATTCAAATGATTCTCATGCCTCAGCCTCCAGAGTAACTGGGACTATAGGCGCATGCTGCCATGCCAAGCTAATTTTTTTTGGGGGGGCGTATTTTAGTCGAAACGTGGTTTCACCATGTTGGCTAGGCGGATCTCAAATTCCTGAGCTCAGGCAATCCACCTACCTTGGCCTCTCAAAGTGCTGGGATTATAGGCGTGAGCCACTGCACCCGGCCTTCTTGTTTTTTCCCCCCAGAAATGAGATCTGACTGTGTTACCCAGGCTGATCTCAAATCCCCAGCCTCAAGCAATCCACCTGCCTTGGCCTCCCAAAGTGCTGGGATTACAGGCATGAGCCACCATGCCTAGCCCCCACACTGTTATTTCTTGAAATTGTTTTTTTTTTTTTTTGAGACGGAGTTTCGCTCTCGTCACCCAGGCTGGAGTGCAATGGCGCCATCTTGGCTCACCGCAACCTCCGCCTCCTGGGTTCAGGCAATTCTCCTGCCTCAGCCTCCTGAGTAGCTGGGATTACAGGCACATGCCACCATGCCTAGCTGAATTTTTGTATTTTTAGTAGAGATGGGGTTTCACCACGTTGACCAGGATGGTCTCGATCTCTTGACCTCGTGATCCACCCGCCTCGGCCTCCCAAAGTGCTGGGATTACAGGCGTGAGCCACGGCGCCCAGCTTGAAATTGTTTTTGGTTTTGAAAACAAACCGTCGGCCGGGTGCAGTGGCTCATGCCTATAATCCTAGCACTTTGGGAGGCCAAGGCAGGTGGATCATGAGGTCAAAAGATTGAGACCAGCCTGGCCAACATGGTGAAACCCTGTCTCTACTATCTCAGCACTTTGGGAGGCGGAGGTGGGCGGATCACCTGAGATCAGGAGTTTGAGACCAGCCTGGCCAACATGGCGAAACGCTGTCTCTACTAAAAATACAAAAATTAGTCAGGCATGGTGGCAGGTGCCTCTAATCGCAGCTACTCCGGAGGCTGAGGCTGAAGAATGGCTTGAACCCGAGACGGGGAGTTTGCAGTGAGCCTAGATCGAGCCACTGCACTCCAGCCTGGGTGACAGAGTGAGACTGTGTCTCAAAAAAAAAAAATTTATTGTCTCATAGTCCTGGAGTCCAGAAGTCTGAGGTCAAGGTGCTGGCAGGGTTGGCTCCCCTGGAGGCTGGGAGGAAGTGTCTATTCATGCCTGTCCCAGCCTCTGTAGCCTCAGCGTTCCTTGGCTTGTTCACGGCCGCCTTCTCACTGAGTCTTCATGTTGTCTTCCCTCTGTACACATCTGTCTCTTTGTTCAAATTTCCCTTTTTTTTTTTTTGAGACGGAGTTTTGCTCTTGTTACCCAGGCTGGAGTGCAGTGGCGCGATCTCGGCTCACTGCAACCTCCGCCTCCTGGGTTCAGGCAATTCTCCTGCCTCAACCTCCTGAGTAGCTGGGATTACAGGCACGTGCCACCATGCCCAGCTAATGTTTTTTGTATTTTTAGTACAGATGGGGTTTCACCATGTTGACCAGCATGGTCTCGATCTCTTGACCTCATGATCCACCTGCTTCGGCCTCCCAAAGTGCTGGGATTACAGGCTTGAGCCACCGCGCCCGGCCAAATTTCCCCTTTTCATAAGGACACCAGCCATGTTGAATTAAGGTCCATTCTACTGACTTCAGCTCAACTAGATCATCTGCAAAGATTCTATTGTCAGAGAAGGTCACCTTCATTAAGTAGTGGGGCTTAGGTCAGGAGCGGTGGCTTATGCCTGTAATCCCAGCACTTTGGGAGGCTGAGGTGGGCAGATCACTTGGGGTTAGGAGTTTGAGACCAGCCTGGCCAACATGGTGAAATGTGTCTCTACTAAAAATACAAAAATTAGCCAGGCATGGTGGCAGGCACCTATAATCCCAGCTACTTGGGAGGCTGAGGAGGAGAATTGCTGAAACCCTGGGAGGCAGAGATTGCAGTGAGCTGAGATCACACAAGTACACTCCAGCCTGGGTAACAGAGTGAGACTCCAAAAAGTAGTGGGGGTTAGGATTTCACCATCTTTTTAGAGGAGTACAATTCAACCTGGAACAGGAGAAGTTGCAGAGGATGTAGAGACATATTTTAAGACCTCACACTAGTGGGGGAGAGTATAGATGGCAGGAGCAGAGGTTTAGGGCGAGAATGACCCTGTGGAGTGTGGCCTGTGTTGGAAGTGAGCCTGGGAGGGATGAGAGAGACAGCTGGGGAGCAGGGAGCCTCAGAAGGTAGTTGAGTGATGTATAGCTGCACAGAGGTGGGGTGAAGGAAGCAGCCCGTGGTGCAGGGGAAGCCTGTGTGGGAGGAGCTGCTGCCCCTGCCCCCTTGGTTGATGGGGACCCTCGTAGCTGCTGCCTTTGCTGTGGGAGTTGCCCCCAGCAGGGCCCGCCCCACCCACTTCCCTGGTGCCCTCACTGCCCAGGGCCTGACCTTTGCTGCTTCTTTGCAGAGCTGGCAGCCCATGGGGACCTGGTGCAGAGCGCCATCTGGAGCCGGGACGGAGCCCTCGTGGGCACGGCCTGCAAGGTGAGCAGGTGGGCGGGGAGCTTCTATGGGACTCTGTGCAGGTCTCCTGGGCTGGGACCCCTGGGCTGGGCCTTCCAGGCTTGCTGTTGAGGGGACAGCGGAACACTGAGGTCAGGATGGGCATCTGTGTGCCCCGCTGCCCAGCTGCTCCTCACACCCTCACTCACCTGCATCTGGAAGCCCCCACCCCACCTGGGCCCCTGTCAGAGCCCATCCTGGTCCCTGGTTTGCACCTTAACGTCCCCACTCTCAGCCAGCCTCCCCTGGCCACCTGTCTGTTCTATCTGAACCGCCAGCCTTTCCATGAGACTCTAGTTAAGTGGTGTCTGCACACAGGTGCTGGGCCTGGCCCCAGCTGCTAGGGAGGCAACTTCCATCAAAGACAGTTACAGACAAGAGGACCTGTTACCCGGGCCCTGCAAGAGGGACGTGGTGCTTTGAGCTGGTTGGACAGGCCAGGGACGTGTGGCCGGTGGTGAGACACCTTTGGGAGGAGGAAGCCAAATGTTGGAGAAGGGTTGAGTGAGAGGCTTGGCGGTCCTGAGGCAGGAGGAGAGGCCTGTCACTGGGACTGGGACGCACTGTGGCAGGGAGGGGGTGCTAGATAGAGGGGCACCTGGTATGAATGTTCTTAGCAGAGCTGCTCTGGGCTGGCTGCAGCCTTGTTGAGCTGCCGGTGGCACCTAGAGGTGTCAGTGGAGTCTGGGCCCAGCGTGGCTCTGAGCAGAGTCAGGGCTGCAGGTGAAAAGGTCGAGTTTGTTCGATTTGCTGACCGTGTAGTGCTGCCCCAGGAGGGGATGAGAAGAGCCTCCTGAGGGGAGGTGGGAGGAGGAAAGCCAGGACCTGGCTGGGGCCCGAGACCAGGGCCAGAGGACTTCCCTAGGGAGGTGGCCCTGGGCACTATGAATGGTCTCTGAAGACTTGTCGGGATCACTGGGGACAAGGGCACCCATCAGGGCCCTTCTGGAGGTGTGCTGGGCCTGAAGACACGTGAAGACAGGCTGAGAGGCATGGGAATGGAGCCGGACAGAAGCTGGCAGGGCGGGAGGTGGACCAGACCTGAGTGTCCCACCCCAGGGCTCTGCATACTTGGACAGACCCTAGTCCAGCTTTCTCTTCTGTACTCTCCTTTTGTGGAAGCTGCCTCTCCCAGTCTTGATCCATTTTTCTTTTGCGGTATTCATTGAGTGGAGGATCCCAGACACTGGCCTGAGCTTTGGGCATCAGTAAGGCCTCTGGGGTAGCCTCTGCTGGAGGAGATCTGTTATGTGTGGTCCAGCCTAACCCTGCTGGGGATGGCTTCCCAGGCAGAGTGAGCTTGAGGCCGGTCCTTGAGGGATGAGCCCTGGCTGAGAAGGAGGGGACAGGCGTCCCAGGCAGAGGGGATGGCCTGGGCAGTCTCAGCAGGACTCAGGGATGGCTGCCTTGGGATGGTGGCAAACTCTCTCTACCCTTCTGTTACTGGTGTGGTGGTCCAGGCCCCCCTCCTGGGAGTCCAAGCCCCATTTACCATCACAATTGTACAGGGAAGGACAGTGAGCAGCTCTGTGGGTCACCAGCTGGGCCACTCTTCTCCTTGCTTGCTGATATCTTGCCAGGAAGAGTCAGGAGTCATAGCACAGAGGAGCTCATGCTGCTTCACCACTAGACAAGTTCCCCCCACTAGACCCAGAGCTTCAAGTTGCAGAGACGAGAAGCACACATTTCCCAAGTGGGTTGTGGGAGTGATGTTTAGTAGAACGACTCCCTCTACTTCCCCTGGTTCCTGGACCTAGGAATTCCACCTGTGGGGATGCAGCATCGCCTCCAAGCTGCATCTGTCAGCACGGGCTAGGGCCAATAGGTGCTTCAGCCTCGGGTCTGCTGCCCCCTTCTTTTGCTGTAAAAGGGGTACATCCTGGTGGGGGCCTTCTATACCAGAAACCCTGGCAGTATGGAGCCGGGAGTGGGGGGCAGCCTATGACTATAGGGCAGCTGGTGATGCCTGTGGGTCTGCAGAGGGCAAGGGCTTGTTCTGAGCTGTGGCTGGCGTGATGGATGGGCCCACCCCACAGCTGGAGGGAGCCTGACCCCCTCTTTGCAGTGGCTGGGCACATGATTCTCGGTTTATGCACTGGAGCTGCTCATGCCATGGGCTGCCTGATGGTGATGGGGATGCGGGCCTGGTTATGGGGCTTCCCACCAGAATGTGCCCCCATCCCAACTCCATCTCCCTTCTGGCAGGGAAACCTCCCTGCTTCTGGTTTCCACTCCTGTCCCGCCGCTGTGTGGATGGAGCAGGTCTGCCTCCCAGGACCACTGAAGGCAGCTCCTGCTCCCTCCCAGTTCTTCCCACTGGGTAAAGGTGTCTCCAGGGCTGGGAGAGAAGGGGCAGGCGGCCGCTAGGGGGCGCATCCTCCTCACAGATGACCCAGCCCGGCCTGCTGTGCTCCTGCTCCCTGCTTGGTCGAGCCTGGTAAGCCAGGGAGGACGTGGTCTCTGCAGCCCAGTTCCTCCCCGCTGCGCCAGAGTGGCCTCAGTGTGCACTCTGAACCCTGGTTTGGACCCCGTGTTAAGATCCTGCACCTGGTGGTCCAGCTGCCCACGTGGAGTGTGCGTTGTGTGTTCTACCCTTAGCCCCAGTCCCCAACCCTGCCCAAGGGCGGTGCTGCCTCATCCTCACCATTCACAGGGCTGGGCGGGTGGCCAGGCTCATGCCTGTAATCCCAGCACTTTTGGAGGCCGACGTGGGAGGATCATTTCAGCCCAGGAGTTCAAGACCAGCCTGG
>NW_016107661.1:98663-108048 GCF_001604975.1 Cebus imitator | reverse complement strand
TTGAGATAGTTTTGCTCTTTTTGCCCAGGCTGGAATGCAATGGTGCGTTCTCACTGCAGCCTCCACCTCCTGAGTTCAAGCGATTCTCCTGCCTTAGCCTCCTGAGTAGCTGGTATTACGGGCATGTGCCACCATGTCCAGCTAATTTTGTATTTTTAATAGAGACGGGGTTTCTCCGTGTTGGTCACGCTGGTCTTGAACTCCTGACCTCATGATCCATCCGCCTTGGCCTCCCTAAGTGCTGGGATTGCAGGCATGAACCACCGTGCCTGGCAAGCCTCCGTCTCTTGCTGTCCCTCATGTCCTGCCTGTCTCTTGCTGTCCCATCTCTGTCCTTGATTTCTAGTTGCTCTCTGGCCTGCTCAGTCATTGTCCTCTGTTCCTGTCCCTCTCTGTCCTGTCTCATCCCTCGCTGTGCTCTCTGGTCTCTGTCTTCTGTCTCTTCCTCCTCTCTGTCCCTCTTCCTCTCACTGTCTTCATCTGTCTGATCTGTCTGTCTCTCAACAGCCCTCTGAACCCGAGGCTGCGGAGTAGAGGGATGTTAACAGCCAGTCCCTGGACTATGCCTGTTACCTGCTTGGAATATAGCAGGTGCTTGATAAACTGCAGCTGGCAGGGCTTTGTCAGAAGTGGCATAAAACTGGGCCTCCGCAGAGGCAGACCAGGGAGACCTGGCTTTTGAGGCCCTCTCCAGTCAGGCCCCTGCCTCTACTAGCCATGTGTGTGCCCATAGCATCCTTGTTTCCCACCATCTGCCTCCTTATCTGGCCTGTCCTCCCCCAACGCCACATAACAGCAAGCTCCTTTCTCCACCTCTTTGTTCATGCTATTCTACTTTCTTCGAATGCCTTTCCCTTCCCAGCACAAGCTTTCTTTGTCCTTCGCCGACCAGGTCTAAGTTCTTCCCTGTGGTTTCCCATGACAACCTTCAGGCCCCTGAGTCCAGGACTTAGCCTCAAGCTTGGTAGTAGCGGGGAGGCTACCCATCTCCCAGGGAGGGGCTGTACACACAGCAGGAATTCACTTGGTTTTTCCCTTCATTTTGTTTTGTGTCATTTTAATTGATGGACTATTTTCTAGTCTTTAAGTTCACAGAAAAAGTGAGCAAGTAGTAGAAGGATTTTCTGTATCCTTACTTTCTTCCCCAGTGTCTATGATAAACATCTTGTATGAGTGTGGTGCATTGTTACAATTGATGAACCAATCATGGTACATTATTGTTACTATTATTTGCATTGCTGGGGTGCAGTGGCACCATCTCAGCTCACTGCAATCTCCGCCTCCCCGGTTCAAGTGAGTCTCGTGCCTCAGCCTCCCATGTAGTTGGGACTAATGGCGTGCACCACAACACCCGGCTAATTTTTGTATTTTAGTAGAGGTGGGGTTTCACCATGTTGACCAGGCTGGTCTCGAACTCCTGACCTCAAGTGATCCAACCACCTCGGCCTCCTGAAGTGCTGGGATTATAGGCATATGCGACCATACCCGGCCTGAGACATTATTATTAACTAAAGTGTACAGTTTGCATGAGGGTTTAGTCTATGTTGTACATTTTATGGGTTGTAACAAATGCATGATGTAATGTAATCACTATACAGAATAGTTTAACTGCTCTAAAAATCCCCTGGGTTCCATCTATCATCCCTTCCTCCCTCCTCCCAAATCACTGCCAACTGCTGATCTTTTCGTTGTCTATATACTGGACTTTTCCAGAAAGTCATACAGTTAGAATGATACAGTATGTAGTGTGTAGCCTTTTCAGATTGACTTCTTTCACTTAGCAATGTCTTTTTGTGGGCTAATAGCTATTTTTTTTAATTGTGGTAAAAAAAAATGCATGTCATAAAATTTACGTTCTTTGTTTTTTTTAGCTTGCTGCAGCCTCAAGCTCCCAGGCTCAAGCGGTCCTCCCACCTCAGACTCCTGAGTAGCTTGGACTACAAGCACATGCCATCACACCCAGCTAATTTTTTTTATTTTTATTTTTATTATTTATTTATTTATTTATTTGAGATGGAGTTTCAGTCTGTTGCCAAGCTGGAGTACAGTGGCTCAATCTCGGTTCCCTTTAATCTCTGCCTCCCAGGCTCAAGTGATTCTCCTGCCTCAGTCTCCTGAATAGCTGGAATTATAGGCGCCTGCCACCACGCCTGGCTAATTTTTGTATTTTTAGTAGAGATGAGATTTCACCGCATTGGCCAGGCTGGTCTTAAACTCCTGACCTCAGGTGATCCGCCTGCCTCGGGCTCACAGAGTGCTGGGATACAGGTATGAGCCACCGCACTCGGCCCATGTTGCTATTTTAAAAAATATATCGAACATCTTTTCTTAACGCTTTTTGGCCGTGTGTGTGTGTGTGTGTGTGTGTATTTTTTTTTTTGAGACAGAGTCTCACTCTGTTGCCAGGCGCCAGGCTGGAGTGCAGTGGCACAATCTCGGCTCACTGCAACCTCTGCCTCCTGGGTTCAAGCAATTCTCCTGCCTCAGCCTCCCTAGTAGCTGGGACTGCAGGTGCATGCTACCATGTCCAGCTAATTTTTGTATTTTTAGTAGAGACGGGGTTTCACCATGTTGGCGAGGATGGTCTCAATCTCTTGACCTTGTGATCTGCCCGCCTTGGCCTCCCAAAGTTCTGGGATTACAGGCTTGAGCCACCGCACCTGGCCATATTTTTAAAATGTATATTTAAACCAGGCGTGGTGGCTCACACATATAATGCTAACACTTTGGGAGGCTGAGGCAGAAGGATTACTTGAGGCCAGGAGTTCAAAACCAGCCTGGTCAACATAGTGAGACCTCATCTCTATAACAGAAAAATGAAAACATTAGCAGGGCCTGGTGGCATGTGCCTGTGGTCTCAGCTACTTGGGAAGCTGAGGTGGGATGATTGCTTGAGTCTAGGAGGTTGTTTTTGCAGTGAGCTGTGAATGTACCACTGCACTTTAGCTTGGGCAACAGAGCGAGACTCTGTCTCAAAGGAAAAAAAAAGGCCATTGTGGTGGCTCATGCCTGTAATCCCAGCACTTCTTTGGGAGGCCAAGGCAGACAGATCACCTGAGATCAGGAATTCAAGACCAGCCTACCCAACATGACAAAACCTCAACTCTACTAAAAATGCAAAACATTAGCCGGGCTTGGTGGTGGGCTCCTGTAATCCCAGTTACTCAGAAGGCTAAGGCAGGAGAATCTCTTGAACCCGGGAGGTGGAGGTTGCAGTGAGCTGTGACTGCACCACTGCACTCCAGCCTGGGTGACAGAGAGAATCTCTGTCTCAAAAAAGAAAAAAAAAAGGCTGGCACAATGAGTGGCTCACACCTGTAATCCTAGCAGTTTGGGAGGCCAAAGCAGGTGGAGCATGAGGTTAGGAATTCAAGACCTCAGCCAACATGGTGAAAGCCCCACCTCTACTAAAAATAAAAAAAATTAGCCAGACGTGGTGGCGCGAGCTTATAGTCCCAGCTACTCGGGAGACTTAGAATTGTTTGAACCACTGAGGCAGAGGTTATAGTGAACCAAGATCTTGCCAGTGCACTTCAGCCTGGGCGACAAAGTGAGACTCTCTCAAAAAAAGAAAAGAAAAAAATTATTATGGCCCAGCCTTTAAATAGTCAGTGGATACAGATTCTGCCCTGGTTTTTTTTTTTTTTTTTCCCCCTGCATTTTAGTAGAGACAAGGTTTCACCATGTTTACCAGTCTGGTCTTGAACTCCTGACCTCAGGTGATCCACCCGCCTCAGCCTCCCAAAGTGCTGGGATTACAGGCATGAGCCACTGCACCTGGCCCTGCCCTGGTTCTTTATGCGTGCATTTTTGTGTGCGTGCACACACATACACACACGTGTGCATGGACATACACAGAGGTTGTTCCACAGAAAGAAGGCTCTATACAAAGCATGGGTGTTTTATTTCAGTCCTTTTTTTTTCTGTTTTTTGTCTTTTTTCATCTTCCCTTTGGACAATCTGAATCAGTAACTGTGCTGAATGGATGGTTAGGAGGTATAACCTCATCTTCCTGGTTAGGTGCTAAACTCCGTGAGTGCAGAAATGAGGTCACTGTATGAGCCCTGCATGCCAGGACTAGCATGGGGCTGAGCATGTATGTGGTGCTCACAGCTTAGAGTTTGGTTCTGGACCTCTGTTTGTCTGTCTTTGAAGGGTCATGGTGGTGATAGCACCACCTCATAGGGTTGTTGGATGACGAGGAGGGGTTAGGTGTCTGGTATGCCTGGTGTGCAGTAGGTCTCAGGAAGGTGAACACTCACTGAGCTTGCTTTTCTAGGGGACTGGGTGTGCTTGCCGCTGTGCTGAGAGGGAGCAGTGGGGCTGAGGAAGGATGCCCTGGTATAATGGCAGCCCTGTGTACTGGGGATGGTCTGCTTAGAGCTGGGGTGTGGGGACAGGCTGACCCCAGGGACCCTTCAGCCCCTGGTGTGAGATGTCAGCCTTGTGTGCTGAGGATGGGGTGCTCAGGGCTGGGGATTGGGGGTTGGGGGTTGGGCTGGCCCCCAGGAGCCCTCCGGCCCTAATTGTAAGTCATTTTTTCCTCTCTCCTTTTCCAGGACAAGCAACTGCGGATCTTTGACCCCAGAGCAAAGCCGCAGGCCTCTCAGGTGAGTTGTGTGGGCAGCCGGGTTGGGTTGAGACCTCTGCTCAGGCTGAGGACCCAGTGGTTCTAGCAGGTAGAGGCAGGGGCAGGCCTGGGCTCCTAGCAGACATGTTCCGCAGCACCAGGGGTCCCAAGGAGGTGTGCCGTCACTGCTGGAAGTTCTTCCTGGGAAGTGTGTTCTGGGTCCTGGGAGGGCCTGGTTTTGATCACAGGGTGGGCAGAGCTAAGCTGCTCCCAGGCTCTTGGTCGAGGCCATCCTGTGGTTTCAGGCAGTGATCTGAGATTCCCACTTCCTTCCCTCCTTTGAGACCCTCACCCTGGCATGGTCAGCAGAGACCAGCCTCAGAGGAACCAAAAAGAAACAGCCCCTGCCCTCTGCAGGGAGACCCTGGGTGGGACCTGCCAAATGTGCAAGGCCTGAGTGTGTTTTGGTTTGTGTCTGTGCATGTAGTGTATGTGGCCATTTCAGTTCTGAGTAGGGAAGCTGGGACCTAGTTCACGCCTGGGCATTCAGTCTAGGGCGCCATTCATTTGACCTACAGAGACCTTGTAGGCAGGAGCAACTACCCTGGGACAGAATACCCTGTGCCTGTCTCCATGAATATTTCCTGTGCTAGGCAAGGCCCTGTCCTGGGTTGGTTGTTGGGGGCTCTCTTGCTGGGCTGGTTTAATGCTTCCCTGAGCAACTGGTTGGGGAGTGGAGGCCTGAGTAATACCAAGAGGGCAGGCACAGACAGCCTGGAGGCAGACGGGCTCATCCACAGAGTCTGCGTGCGGGGTGCTGGGAGATACAGGCCCGTGGTCATCTGGGCTGTGGGAGGCCATTAGAGAGTTTTAAGCAGGAAGTTTGATGAGTGGATTTACATTTCTAAAAAGAACTTTCTAGAAGCTGAGGAGGCTTCTTTCCTGAGGAAGGTAAAATTTAGGGCCTGTCAGCTCAGGGGAGGACCTCCTCAGCAAAGACCTAGGCCCATCACAGACACCACCTTCCCATTTCTAGGACTTTTTCGCCACCCAGGGTCAAGGGCAAACCACCAGCCCAAACCAAACTAGCGGTAGCCCAGAGCTCTGGAGCCCACTACACATGCATACTCAGGAGAGAAACCCAGTCACATCAAAGATTGCAGCTTTTTAGCACAAATGGTCCAGTCAATTCCATTTCTGTCCAGCTGAGAGGACGCCTGTTTAACCAGTGGAACTAGTGGGCTCACCCGCTTTGGCCATACTCTGGTCATACTTGCTGGCGAGGCTGGCTGACCTCTTCGTCATGTGGGACCTGGGCCTGGTAGGTGGTGGGTATCTGTGTCTCAAGGCAGTGTGGGTGTGGGCGGTCTCCTCCCTTTGTAGTTTTCTTTGACCTCCAAGGGTTTGCCCAGAAAGCAAGACCCAGGCTCAGCTTGAAGGTGCCACGAAGGCTCCCCGGGCCCCCCTGCACTTTCTCAGGTTGCACTCTCCTCCCCAGAGCCCAGGGCACTGCCAGGGCACCTATGCTGCTACCTGACCTACCAGGCACAGCTCTGAGCCAGCGTCCTGGGCCCACGAGATTCTTCCTCTTCTCCCCTCCTCTGCCCCCTCTCTTCAGCCTTTCTCCTCTCTCCTCTTCCAGCAGGGCTGGCGGGGGTGACTGATGTAGAGGTGGGGATAGAATGGCTACTGTCCAAGGGGCTCCCAGTTCCTTGAAGAGAGAGGAGGGGATCTCGTTCTGGAGAGTAGGGCTTTGGGGCAAGGAGACCTGGGAAGAGCATGGGTGGCTCCCACCCCTTCCAGCTGCTGGCTGGGGCCTGTGCTTGGGCCCTGGTGCGGGGGCAGCAGGCCTGGAATGCCGCTCTCCGTGTGGCCCTGCCCCCCACTTCCGCCCAGGGCATCTGGCCCACACCTGGCTTCTATTAGGAAAACCACTGCTGGCAGCCAGGGCCGGTGTGAGCCAAGGGGCCGGGCCAGCTTGAGGGAGAGGCCTTCTGGGACCGCCTTCTCCAGCTATCTTCCTTCCTGACTAGTGGGCTGTAGCTGGGGATCAGGGAACAGGGCTGCCTGCCCTCCATCCAACCTGTGTCTTCTGTGGGTCCCACCTCACCTGAGCCCCAGTGCTGTCCCAGAGCCTGGAGTGGGCCAGGGAGTCTTCCTCCACTGCCTTGTTGGAGCCAGCCTCAGGCGTGAGCTTGGAGCAGGGGACCCTGGGGTGGCTCCTCCTGCTCATGCCCCTGCATGATTCTTAGATAGCGCATGTGACCATTTGTTACATGCCAGGCACTTGGCACATTCGACTTCCTTGGATGTGTAGACCCCGAAGGTTGGATGGTTCTGTGGCTTCTCCAGGGTCCCACCTCAGGGTGGCAGAGGCAGGCTCGCCCATCTGATTGCAGAACCTCCAAGCCCCCTTCAACCCTTTCCCTGCACCACTGCCCTAGCTGGGGCTGGGTGAGCCTCTGAAGCCCAGGCTGTTCCAGGGAAGTGGCAGCTCCAAATGAATGTCACGGCCTCAGGATCCTTCTCTGAGCAGAAGGGGGCCCTGGGTGCGTCAGACAGGCCTGTGGAGGGTGGTGAGCTTCAGAGTAGGGAGGAGGGTGAGTGGAGGAATCTTATATTGAAGCAGGTCCCCTCACCCCAGCAAGGAGCCAGGCTGCTCCGGGAGCCGCCCTGCCCTGCACAGGAAACATTGCCATGGAGATGAAAGGGTGGGCATACGCCTCCCCTCCTACACCCCCGGCTGCCACTGCCCTGCCACAGACCCTCTTGTTCTCAGAGCCAGGTGGTGGGAGCCCTCTTGGGGTTGCAGGGTAATAGGATGCCTGGGTCCCAGCTGCAGCCCCTGCTCTTGCCCCCTCCCCAGGAGAATGAGGAGCTGGGGAGAGGACTGTTCTCTGAGGCCTACTGAGGCCAGCACATGGGTCTCGCTCTGTAGCCCAGGCAGCGCAGTGGCGCCACCGTGGCTCACTGCAGCTTTGACCTCCTAGGCTCGAGCAATCCTCCTGCCTCAGCCTCCCTAGTAGCTGGGACTACAGGCACGTGCCACCACACCAAGCTACTTTGTGGTTTTTTTTTTTGGGGGGGGAAGTTATTTATTTTTTTTGAGATGGAATCTCACTCTGTCTCCCAGGCTGTAGTGGAGTGGCGCAATCTCAGCTCACTGCAACCTCTGCATCCCAAGTTCAGGCAGTTCTCCTGCCTCAGCCTCCTGAGTAGCTGGGATTACAGGCACCTGCCACCACACCCAGCTAATTTTTGTATTTTTATCAGAGACAGGGTTTCACCACATTGGCCAGATTGGTTTCAAACTCCTGACCTCAAGTGATCCCCCACCTCTGCCTCCCAAAGTGCTGGGATTATAGGCGTGAGCCACCATGCCTGGCCTAGTTTTTGTTTTTTTAAGAGAGAAGTTCTCGGTTTGTGGCCCAGGCTGCTCTGGAACTCCTGTGCTCAAGCAGTCTTCGCACCTCAGCCTCCCAAAGTGTTGAGATTACGGCAGGCGTAATTACGCCCAATCTACCTCCCATTTTTGATACTGGTGATCACGATGTTGATCAGAGGTTATAGGGTAAGGGGTGGCCACTGACCCCCTTCCTCACTTCGGGGGCTTCCTGTGGTCTCTAGGCAAACTGAGCTGGGTGTATCCACAATGCAGAGTGACTGGGTACAGCCAAATCTCTTGCCGGGAGCTCTGAAGGCTGGGTTGAACCCTCCAGGGAGCAGGAGCTGGCCCAGGGTGTTTGCTGGAAACCAGAGTTTGTCTGGGGCAGCTGTGATCCTGGGCGGCCCCTCCTCCCTTCCCTGCTGCCTCCTGTGCAAGGCTTATCACTGCTCTGAGTCTCACGTCCCTCTTGTACAGGTGGAGGAGACAGCGGGGCCCGAGCCCTAGTGGGTGGGAGCCTCAGGTAGCCCACAGCTGTGTTGTTGGGACAGTTTGCACCATAGCTTCCTCCCTCTGTGCCTCTGGCTTCCCACATGTGAATTAGGAAGGTGGGACATACAGGCCAAGTGTGTCCCATCCCTAGGCTTAGCCTGTGTCGCTAAGTGAAAAGTGCTTAGTGGCAGCCCTGGCTGGGGGCCCTGCAGGCTTGGCCCAGCCTCCGCCTCCCTCGTCCACAGCTGCTGGCTGAGCGGGCCTCCCTGCTTCTAGTTCCCAGCTCTTTGCAGATTCCAGTTCCCATACCTGGCTCATGCCTGCCGACCCTCACAGCCTAGCAGGAATGCTACCTGACACTGCCTTCCCTCACTTATACCCTCACAGTATCCCACTATCATCCTGTGAGACATGCACACGTGAAACTTGCCAGACACAATCCTGAGTCCTCTACATGCATTCCCTCTTAGTTCTTGCAGCCATCTTCAAAAGTAGGTCCTTCGGTACCACAGGAAAGGTTAAAAAAAAAAGTAGGTTCTGTTACAGTGCTTTTTACAGACACGGAAACTGAGGCACAGAGCTGGTGAGGAACCCACTGTCGGAGGTAGCTGAGGTGGCCGGACTGGGCCTCTCCAGGGTCCAACTCCAGAGCTTGCTCCCTTGATGCCTTGCGGCTTCTTCACGGCACTTACAGTCATGGGGAATGACACATAGATTTCTGTTTGGCCCACATCTGCCTCCCCAATGTGTTTATTCCACTGGCATGGGGACCTTTTCCATTTTGTTCACCATGTCGCCTCTAACAGTGTAGCTCAAATATTTGTGTGACAAGAGAACAGATGAGTGAGGGGCACTGCTTCCCTGCCCACCTGCTTACCAGCACCTGCCCTCTATCTGAGAACTGTGTTTCTTTTTTTTTTTTTTTTTTTTTTTTTTTT
>NW_016107661.1:72941-98514 GCF_001604975.1 Cebus imitator | reverse complement strand
CCACCATGCCCAGCTAATTTTTTGTATTTTTAGTAGAGACGGGGTTTCACCATGTTGACCAGGATGGTCTCGATCTCTTGACCTCGTGATCTACCTGCCTCGGCCTCCCAAAGTGCTGGGATTACAGGCTTGAGCCACCGCGCCCCGCAACTGTGTGTTTCTTGAATGAATGAATGATTTATGGACAAGCTGGGAGCCACCTGGTGGGCTGTACACACAGGGATATTTGCACACCAAACACCAGCAAGAGGGCAGGAGCCTGAATGACACTGTGACCCTCTCCGGGGTGCTGGGGGCAGGGCTGGCCAATGGCCCAACCCTTGTCCTGACCCGATATCCCCTCTTACGTGGAGAGAGGGTGGTGGGGCCTTGATTCTCAGGCTACAGTCCCAACTTCCTGTGCCGGCCGAGGCCTGGTGGGAAGGGAACAGTGAGAAAAGCCCCTCAAAGGACGGGACCTGGAGCCGTTTCTGATGGTCTCCCACGCTGGGGTCAGCCACCACGGGCTGGGGAGGGGGCCCTGGGCCAGCTCCTCACAGGCTGCTTCCCTCCCTCATTCATTCCCAAGGAGATCGTGGGAAGCTTGGAGGAAGCTGGCCATGGTTTGGGGTGAGCTATTTTTGGTAACAGGGTCCTTCGTCTCAGGCTCCAGGGGCCTGGGTGACTGGGAGGAGCTGTTTGCATTTCCTCTGGCCCCTTTGGCTCCCCCTGCCAGGGCCCAGGAGGACAGGGTCCCACCTACCATGTGAGCTTCCCTCTCCTGGGGGCTGGGGGTGTGGTGGGGGGCCAGGAACCTTTTTCCTGACAGCTCCAGCTCCTCGGGAGGGCAGGAAAGGCACTGTTCGGCACTTTCTGGACATTGCCCAGAGGTGGGTTCCAGGCCCTGCCTCCTGCCTGGGGCGGCTTCAGTGATCCTTGAAATCCTCCGATTTACACGGTGCTTTGCCACAGGCCCTGCCCTTCCACATGGCCACAGCCCTGGGAAGTGGGTGGCATAGCACTGTGAGCCCCTTACACAAGCAAGAAAAATGAGGCTTTGAGAGAGTGTGGCGTCCCCAGGGTCACACAGCTCATGGTCACGAGAAAGTGCCAGTGCCTTTAGCCCCGGCACAGTGGGGAAGGGGTCTGGAGCTGGGGAGCGAGGCAGCCCTCTCCTCAGGAGGAGGGACCCTGAGCCCTTGTCCGGTGGCCAGGTCACCCTCTGGGTGCAGAGCTGCTCTCAGCTGGGGTGGAGGCAGGGCAGATCCCTGGGGTGCTTAGGAGACTACCCTAGGTCCCAGTGGGGACATGGAGAAGGACCTGGACCTTCCCACCCTCTGTGAGGCATTCAGGCAGGTGGGCAGCAGAAGTTCCCCAGCTCAGGCCCACTCTAGGGGGCCCCGCCCACCAGTAGCAGCCCTGCTGGCTCAGGTCCACCCCTTGCCTCTTGCAGAGCACAGAGGCCCACGAGAACGGCAGGGACAGCCGGCTGGCATGGATGGGTACCCAGGAGCACCTTGTGTCCACTGGATTCAACCAGGTAGGGGGTTCCTCCTGGAGGAGCAGGGCACAGCCAGGTGGGGACGTGTCCAGCCCTTTGGGCGGGGATGAAGCCATTGGGAGGCAGGGGACAGAGGGTCAGTTCCAGGCCTGTCCATATACGGCCTGGCTGTGCGGCTGCGTCTCAGAGCCTCAGGGGACTGACGGCTGCTGAAAACTGGCAGATTCCATTTGCAATAGCTCAGTCTGACCCCAGGAGCCATGGTGGCCCCACAGGGACTGAGTCCACGGAGGGAACCGCCCCTGATCCTTTGTCACCTAAGGGTTCTTAAAGGGGCAGAACATGAAAACCCAAACCCTCTTTCCCTGGGGTGACTCCCACCCCACTCCAACTCCTGCTCTGGGGCAGGTGCCCCATTCCAGGCTGCACCCTCAGGCACTAGGTTTCCTGGGAGCCCCCGGGTGGGGCTGAGGGACAGGCCCCTCTGAGCCCCTCTCTTGCCCCCCCGCAGATGCGTGAGCACGAAGTGAAGCTGTGGGACACGCGGCTCTTCTCCAGCGCCCTGGCTTCCCTCACCTTGGACACCTCGCCCGGGTAGGAGCTGAGGCGCACAGGTGGGCTGGGAGGCTGAGGACCCAGGGTGCTGCTGGTGAGGGCACCTGATCCAGCCTATCCGTGAGGCAGGCTGATCTCCAGGGTATTCTGGGGTCCCTGAGCTGGGCTGCAAGGCCTTGCAACAGACACCTGGCCCCCTACACCCAGAGATTCCAGATGTCACCAGAAGCAGGTGCTCAGGTGCCCTCTGGTCCCTGGCAGCAGAGTGGGTTCTTGGTCACCAAAGGTGTCACAGCTGGGGCTTGACACAGGTATGCTTGGCATTCAGGGAAAGGGTGTGATCTGGAAGTACGAGAATGCGCTTGATTTTTGTGTGGATGTTCTGGCAGGGCTGAGGCCCAAAGAGGATCCAGACTATGATAGGCAGGTGGACGTGGGCAACATGGGGCAGCCTGGCCGGTTGGAGGTGGAGGTAGGCCTCAGCTTATACGGCCCACTGAAGTTTATGCGGCCTATTCTACACCAGCCACATGGCTGTCCTGTTCTGTTCTGAGGTCTGTCCCCAGGTGGAGCTGGTGCCCAGGCAGCCTCGGGGGCTCCAAGTGCACGTCATCCTTCCATCTGCCCCCAGAACTGTGTGGAGAGAGCTTTTGGCAGTGACTGGTGGGGTCCTGGCCAGGTAGGGTCAGCTCTGTGCAGAGATGGCCTTGGCCTACTGCAGCTAAGGAGCCAGACACCATGAGGCCCAGGGCGAGGATTTATGTCAGACCACCCATAACACAGCTGGGGAAACTGAGGCCGGGGGTGGTTCAGAGACTTAGGCAGGGCCCTGGTGGAGAGGCAGGGACTCCATCCCCCTTCTGAAGCTTTAGCCGTGACTCATGAGGGCCTTGCTGGAACCTTCAAAGGCAGGGGGATCCGAGGACATCAGAGCCAGGAAAGGGCTGGTCCTTGGCAAGCTTGTTCCTTCTTCCATTGCATAACTGAGGAAACTGAGTCACAGGCAACAGTGACCTGTCCAGGCTCTGGGGGTAAGAAAGGCTGTGGGATCTTCCTGGGAGTCCCCAAAAGAGCTCCCACCTGAGTGCCAGTGAGAGTTCCTGCCAGGGGCTTCCCCAGGCCGAGAGCCTCCCAGAAGAGGGGTGGCAGTCAGGGTGACAGTGACACCCTCTCCCATCCTCTTACACCCAGGGAGGGCCTGAGAAGCTGGCAAGGCCCATTTTATAGATGAGGAAAGCAAGGCTGAGCAAGATTCAGCACCTTCCCTGAAGCCACATGGAGGGTGAGCAGTGGAGTCAGGGCCGCCCTCAGCCTCCTGCCTGCTCTGGGCACAAGGGATTCAGGGAGGAGTTGGTGGAACCTGCTCTGCCTTGGGGGAGTCAGAGCTCCCTGGCCTTCAGACTCCACATCTAATATCTGGTCCCATGCCCCCCACCCCAGGCCCAGAGCTGCCTGGCATCTTGTCTTCTAGACCTTTCTAGGTCAGCCCTCCTTCCCTGGAGGGCCCCAAGCAGAGGCATTGGCGTGAAGGGACTGAGTACCAGTCACTTCCACCCACCACTTCCTGCCTTCCAGGCTCTGTCCCCAGATACAGGGTCCCCCCACTCCCCTGTAAGCATCTTCTGCCTGGCCCCAGTGTGGCCTCTGGAGGAGTTAACGATGCCCAGACCCCACGGTGCCACTGGCCAAGGCTAATCCTGTAATTACCACAGTTAAGAATAGCCTTGAAGGACCAGTGAGGACTGGAATTTCTTAAATCACTCCCAGATGGGTGGCTAGGCCAGAGTCCTCCTCCCTCTGCCCCCCCCCCAGCTCTGACCCCTGTTCTGCCAGCCCCCACAAAGCTGGTGGATGCTAAGGATGTGTGCCAGCTCCTTGGCTGTTCTCTGAGAGGTGGCGGGTCCCCTGCACCCCCAGATGTCCTAGAAGCCAGAGCCCCCCCACTGACTTCCTGGGGTGCTGGCGCTCCTGAATGAGTCTGAGCTGAGCATGGAGACTCTGGGGTGTCAACTGTGGGCACAACTGTTGGGCAACTGCATCCACTCCGCCACCCTCGAGTTCTGTTTTACAGATTTTCCATCTTGGCTTGGGCAGAACAGTGTGTGCCCTTATGAGAGCTAGAGGAGGACTGGGGTTATATACACACCCAACCCCTCCTCATCCTCATCCAGGGACCTCCTCTGTGGTCCCATCTATGCCCTCCCCTTGGCATTCATGGAATACCTGAGGGGAAGCCACAGTGGAAGGAGCAGGAATACTGGGAGCCAGGCCAGCCTGGCACACCAAGGTCCTGTCTCTGCTCAGGCACCTGGTCCATGGAGAGCTGCCCAGCACTTTGTGTGCCTGGCCCCGTGCTTGGCACAGGGTGGAGGTTGGGGGATAACGAGAGGACCAGCAACCTGCATCAAAGGAACAGCTCATGCTTTGGTCTTGGGGACACAGAGGTACACCTGTCTCGGGTGCCATGCTTCCGGGTGGCACTGAGTGGGGCTGAGTGTGTGAATGCCTGTGAAGGGGCTGGGTGAACTGTATCACTCTACTTACCCCCATAGAAGTAGGGTCTGCAGCTCACAGTGGCCCTAAGCCCTCCCGAGTGGTGGGCGGCCCTGTTAGTGGCTAGGGAACAGGTATTGGGGTCCTGTCTCCACTTACCGTGAGCATGCTGTCTTCCCTCCCTGTGGCCACTCCTTTTCGATAGACGAGGTTACTAGGCATAAAACAAGAGCATGTGTTGCCCGCATGGCCCAGGGCCTGCTGCGGTCAGCACCCGGTAATGGGGGCTTGCACAACCTCGGGTCTGCCCCTGGTCCCTGGCCTAGAGTCAGGGGGCTCATCCCAGGTTGAGGCTGCATCTCAGGTTGGTCGCCCTCTGGCTGTGTTCTCCCCTTCTCCAAAGCCCTAATTTAATGGCACACTCCAGACACCGTTCCTTGGAAGGCTTCCTTTCTTTGGGTCTTGCCACCCCCCACCCCTACCCTCCATCACCATCCCACTTGGCCAGGTTTGCTTTGCAGTGAAAACATTTCTTCAGCAGCCACCGTGTTCAGCAGCGGCCTCAGGCCCACAAAGGCCCCTTTGATGAGGCAGGCACAGGCGGAGGGAGGCAGGCCTGGCCACAGCCACTCCTGTAATGGGACCCAGGCCTACAGGAAATCCACCTGGACTGCCCCTGCTGCCTCAGGAAGAAGGGGCCCCACCCCGGCCCACTGCCACCACCCACTGCCTGCCTTGACCCACGGCCCACCCCCTCCCTCCTCTTGCCAGAGCCCTCAGCAGCCGCTAATTGAATCCAGAGCCTGGCGTGGCTGGGCCTGACTCGGTGCTGAAATCAACACCCTCGCTGCGGGGCCTGCTCTCTGGGTCTGGCTGGGCTGACTCTGTCCCGCCAGGGGTGAGCCTGGGGGCTGGTGCCGGGGCCATGACCTGTAGGACAGTGGCATGGGGCCTGCAGGAGGCTCACTCCAGCATGTTCAGGACATCCCTGTAGCCCAGTGGGCCCCCTTCTCTCCTTCCCACTGGGGGTAACAGGAAAAGGTGTTGTGTGTCCATCACTGTCCCCAAGCTCCCTGCACCTAGTCCAGGTCACAGCCGCACTCAGCATCCCTGCCCCCACCTCAGCATGCAGCCTTCCTGGAAAATACTCCCATTTCTGGGGTTTTCGGAAAGCCTGGGCACATCCCTAGTGCAGGGGCTGAGGGGGCATCCCAAGGCCACCAATCGTGGCGCCATCTGCAAGCCAGCCTGGGCCATTTGGTCCTGGTCCCAACCTGTCCATGGGGTCCCTGCCTTTGATGAGACACACTTCCCCTCCCACCAAGGCCCTCACTACAGATGGGGGCAGGAGGCAAGGAGCAGGATTTCCTGCTGCACCCATGCTGGGCAGTGGGGTGGCAGGTGAGAGTTAGGGCCATGCAAATCATCTGGCTCTCCTGGGACCTTGTAGGGAAGGTCCTGGAGGCCATCTAGTCTCACGACCATCCCCATGAGGCCTGGAATGAGAGTGCCCAGGGCACTGTCCCCAGAGGAAGGCAGGCAGTGAAATACCCCTCAGACCAACCCAGGAGGGCCTCGCCTGGCCCCATGTCTGCCACGAGAGTCTCCCAGCCTCACATGGGCCAGAGCTCCCGCTGGCAGAAGATGGGGCCTGGGGAAGGTAAGGTTCACTGACCAGTCCTTGTCCGAGGCCAGAGGCAGCCTAGCTCCCACAGCAAGCCCAGGGGTTGCTGACCGAGGGCCCCGGCTCCCACAGCGAGGCCTGTCCCTTCTCCATATCCCTCCACCCATCCCTTCTACCCTGGGACTGAACCTAAGAAACACATTTCATCTTTTATTTTTTCTTACAAAAAGCCTTCATATCATTGTTTGTTTTACAAAAACCAAAGTCCTTGTCTCTGAGTTTGAAAAACATCTTCCCAGAATAAATGGGAAAGGATCTCTTATAAATATATATATATTTTTTTAAAAAAGCAAAACATGTTCCTAAAGCATCTTCCTTTCCAGTTTCTTTTGTTCCTTCGCTTCCTGGGGCCGAGGCTAGAGTTGCACAGCCCTATCACCCACCTGCTGTCCCTCTGCGCTTTCTGGGGGCTTCCTTCACTGGCCCCCAAGGTCTGCTTGGGGTAGGAGAGCCCAGCAGGGTCCAGGCCTATGTTACCAGCACACGGCAGGGCCCGCCATGCCCAGGGATTGCACGTTGCAGAGGGTGGGGCAGACGCCATTCTCATAGGCACTCGGCTCTGGGGATGTTAGGGCTCATCACTGGGCCGCAGCATCTCACAGATGATGAGACCGAGGTACAGAGAGGGCAGGGCCCAGCTGTGGTCACACAGCCCAGCCTGCACATGTCCCGGCAATTGGGACTGAGAACTTTGTGGTGTGGCAGCAGAATGGGGCTGGCCGTCTCAGTGGCTGAGAGCCCAGCCCTGGCTGCCCTGTCTCTCCCTGGCTTAGATATAGGGCTTTGCGTGGAGGGGTGACTGGAGGCCGGGCCCTGGGAAGCCCATGAGTGGCATCTCACACTCAGGCCCGCCGGGCAGGGCTTCTCCACCACCCTCTCTTGCCTTTGGGCCTGGCTCCAAGGGGGCCTTCACCCCCTCCAGTTCCAGGGGCCCAGCCCCCAGCCCCAGTTGCCCTTTGTCCTGAGCTGCTGCTGCCACGGCCCGACCCCGACGCACACAGTAGGCTGCCCCTACCGCAGCCAGTGCGGCCAGGAGCACCGCGGCCAGGGCAGGTGCAATGAGGAGCGGCAGATTGCCCTCTCGGGCCTGGGTGACTGGGGCGTGGTTGGAGTGGACGGCTGGGGGTGTGCGGGCCTCCCCACAGGCCTCCTCGCCCTCTGGCACCCGCCCAGCCCCCAAAGGCATGACACAGATGGAGTAGGTGGCGTTGGGCCGCAGCTGGGTGACTGTGTACTCAGTGAGTGAGGCGGGCAGCCGCAGTGTCACAAGCCGCTTGTCAGGGCCCGACAGGTTGCGATAGGTGAGGCGGAGGCTTCGGAGCTGCACGGAGCTGCCCTGCAGGTAGCGCTGCAGCCCCACACGCAAGGAGGTGGGGCTTACCGGCTCGATGCCCAGGGACAGGGGCTGTGGTGGCTTCGACGTGGCTGGTGTAGGACTGGGCCACGTTCCCTCCCCCGTCTGGCTCTCACAGTACAGGCCTGTGAAGCCCTCGGGGCACAGGCACGCCAGGTGGTGCCGTGCCCCTAGATGGCATGTGCCCCCATTGAGGCAGGTGGACGGTGGGCAGTCCTGGGGCTGGGGGACAGGTCCTACAGTTGGTGGGGCACTGGAGGGTGCACTGGGGGCCTCAGTGGCCGGCTCTGTGGCACTAAGCCACGTAGGAGCCAAGCTAGAAGACAAGGGTGTGGGATCCCGTACCATGGGCCTCGTGGTGGGCATTGTGGCCGTGGTGGTTGTGGCTGGGCAGCCGAAGTCAGCGTAGTCAAGCTCCAGGAGCAGCCGGCCAGCGTTCTTGGGCGGGAAGTGACAGCGCGTTTCCTCAGGGCTGGCCAGTGTGACGTGGCTCTCACGCACCCAGGGGCCAAACCAGCTCAGGGGACACACGCAGTTGAAGGGGTTGCGGGCAGCTGCCAGTAGCCGCAGGCGGGGGAAGAGGCCGGAGAGGTCACTAGGCAGGGCCTGCAGACTCAGGTTGCTCAGGTCCAGCTCCTGCAGAGCGGCAAGGGCGGCCACATCCTCAGGGCGCAGCTGGGCGATGCGGGTGTTGCCAGCTAGCCGCAGGCGCGTCAGTCCTCGCAGGCCTCGGATCACAGGTGGCACGCGCTCCAGCTGGTTGTCGGACACATCCAGGTCATGGAGATTCCGCAAGCGGCTGAAGAGCCCCTCGTCCAGCTGCTGCAGCCCCAAGCCAGCCAGCCGCAGCGCCTCCACGTTGGCCATGTCCAGGATGCTGGGCTCCAGGGCCAGGAGGCTGTTGTGGCTGAGGTCCAGCAGCAGCAGGCGGGGCAGGCGCAGTGGGGGCAGTGCCCGCAGCTCATTGTCCTGCAGCTTGAGCTCCAAGAGGCGGTCGAGCGTGTCGAAGGCGCCAGGCTGGATGTGGCGGATGCGGTTCTTGCCCAGGTAGAGACGCTCGAGGCGCCGCAGGCCACGGAAGGTCTCGTTGGTGATTTCATGCAGCTTGTTGGCTGTCAGGTCCAGGTTGCTGAGGTTAGTGAGTGGCTGGAAGACCCCGCTGGGCAGGCTGGCGATCTGGTTCTGTGATAGGTCCAGGAGCTGCAGGCCCAGCAGGCCAGCAAAGCTGCCTGTGTCAAGTGTGGTGATGCCATTCTCAAAGATGTACAGGCCCACTGTGTCAGGTGGCACATCTTGGGGCACCATGGTCCCTTGGCGGGCAGTGCAGAAGACCGTTAGTGGCTGGCTGCATTGGCAGCCAGATGGGCAGCCCTGCACCCCAGGCCCCAGGGCCAGGAGTAGGAGCAGTGGCCGCAGCAGAGGGACCCTGGAGCACATCTTCTGTCCCTGGGAGCAGAGAGGAGGCAGACAGGAGACTGTGAGTCAGGGGCCTAGAGGGCAGCCATGCCAGGAAGAACCAGAGGGAATTCACTGCTCCTTCCCCCAAATGCAAGAGAATCTAACAGTTATGAGTCAGGTCACCAGTGCCCCTGACCCGGGTCCTGTCTCAGCTCAGACACTCCCTTACTGTGTGACCTTGTTATATCCAATGAATACAGAGGTCAGCATTTGGCCTGACATCCACTGAATGTGGAGTGACCATGCACTGCTTCCTCGTGAACCCTAGGTGCTCCCGCCTCTGCCTAGGTTAGGTCCCAGAATCCCCTGCCTCAGAGGTGGACAGGGAAGGAGAGAATCGTGGGACTTGGAGTGGCAGCTCCTCCCTACAGGGTCTGGAAGGAAGGGGGCAGACAGGCAGCTGGGTGGGTGTGTAAGCAGAGAAGCTGCCTGCCCCGGCCGCCGGCCCCTGCTGCCATGCTCCATGTCCTTCCCTCCTTGGAGGAGGGACTGCAGCGGGAAGACTTCACATGGAAACTATGGGATCCGTGTTTTTCCACTTGGGCAGTCAGATCTGCTTAGGTTGGGGGCTGCGGGCTGCCAGGAAGTGGCCGGTGGGAGGTTCCTGGAGGAGGGACAGAGGCCACAGGCATTGGCAGGTGTCCCCTGTGAGGGAGGGAGGTGGGGAGCTGAGGCTGGTGACAGAGCTGTAATTGGGGGGCCACAGGGCTCGGGGGGGACACTGGCTGCATGGCAGCCCCAGGGGCAGTGCCAGGCCTAGGAAAGCTCCCCAGTCATTCATCTACTGTTTCTCGGGATCTGCCCTGAGCTAGGCACCAAGAAAGATGAGCAGCAGCATCCCCTTGGCAGTGACGGTGCAAGTCCTTCCCGCTAAGTGTTTACCGTCACCTCAGGCAGCCCCCCGGCAGGCAGTCAGCACAGACAGAAGAAAGCAGGGCTCATGGAGATGCATGGACTAGCTGTCATTGCAGTGCGAGCCAGAGCCCAGGTCTGCAGCAGCCGCCTGTGACGGGTGCATGCCCTCCAGATGCCCTGGGGGCGGGGACTCCCACCAGCCACTCCACGCTCCAGATCTTAGCTGCACTGCCCAAGTCAGGCAGGTCTGTGGCTGGCCCCATCACCCAGACTCCTGGGGGCACCGCTGGGGCCATCCCCAGGAGCAGCCCTCCCCCCTTTGGCACCCCTAGAAGTCCCTGAACCTCATACAGAGTGCCAGCCTGTCCCTGGGAAGCGTCCTGCCCAGTGGCGCCTGCAGCTCACACAAGGGCCTTTTGTGTGGGAGCCTGGGCTTCCCCTTCCCCCAGGCCAGCCACGCAGGTAGTCCAGGTAACATGACCCCCACCCAGCCTGCAGTCCACCCCACTGCCCCAAGCTGGGGGGACCGTCCATGGGGCTTCCTCTCCTCAAGGTACTCGGGCTCCTGGAATGTGAGAAGATGGAGGAGCAGGTAGTCCCAGGACAGATGAGGCAAGTGACTGATAAGGTGGCCGCTGGGGTGTGCGGCAAGCTCGAGGTGGAGAAAGGAGGCCTTGTCCCCCGGGTTGGGCCCACATGGGCCCTGCCTACCTGTAGTATCCCCCTGCCAGGGTCATCTCCCCAGGAGCCACTGACCCTGAGACCCTAGCCAGTTAGCGATAACACGTGCCCTTCAGAGGCCAGCAGGGTAAGCGTACCTGACCTAGCGGTACCCCCCCTCGCTGTCGCATGCCCCCTTACCTCCCTGAGGCAAGACCTGGCCTGCCTTTGCCATAGGTATCTCCAAGCCTGCTTAACTCAGCCCTACTGAGGGACTAGCCCAGGAGGGCCTGGCACTGAACACTGGAAGAAGTGAGCATACTGAACCCCAAGCACGCGTCCCTGGCACAGCCAGCACCACCCCAGGGGGACTCGTGTCTGATGACTTAAGGCCCTCGGGCCACACCCCCCAGCCTTCTCCTCCCCCATGGGACCCGCTCCACCCTCACTGACTCAGAGGACGGCGGTGCAGCCTGGCCTCCAGATGTGGGCTGAGTGACCCCCACCCACCCCATGTCTATGTGGGGGGGTGAGGCCACCTCTGCCTGAATCAGCCTTCCCAGTGGGGCCAGGCCAGGGTCAGGAAGGGAGCAGCCAGGCTCCAGGGTGGGAGGGGACCCTACACGTGGCTAGCCTGGCCACCACCATGGCCTCAGCTCCCCTTGGGCCTCATAGAAGGTCACAGTAAAGAGCTCTCACTCCAGGCAGGCAGCCCTAGGCTCAGAGGTGTCCAAGCTGCGAGGCCGCAGACAGCTTCTTTGCCCTCGCGCCTGTTTTTTCATCTGAGTATCTGGGACACTTCAGGGCTGCAGTGGGGGATGCGTGTGGCAGCCTCAGTTGCTCAAGGCCCAGTGTGCAGGCTGGCTCTTGGGGGCACGTGCTCTTCACCCTGCACTGGGGAAGGGAATCAGCCATAGCTCTGGGCTCCGTAATCTGTTGGGTCTTTAATCAGCAAGGTCATGAAGGGGGAGGGGACCCTGTGGGTCCATCCAGCCACAGGCTGGCTTTCCTGCCCACTGGTATTGAGCTGTGGAATGTGTGCCCCTGTCAGCAGGACAGGGGGCTGGGTCAGGACTGCGGACTGGGGTCCTGGGCTCACCACCCAGCAGGCAGCAGCCAACCTGCTTGCCAGTCCTATAAAATGTGGGGTCAACTCTTTTGCCTGAGCCCCAATTCTACCCCTACAGCAAAGGGAGGAGGGAGAAGGCAGCAGTGGAGCTCTGGAAAACCCCAGAGTGTGTAAGCTACAGGCTGGCAGCTCTGAGGGCGCCGCCAGGGGCTCTTGGCACTGAGAACCCATCAGCCAGCCCCGGGAGGAACCCAGCAGGGGAAGGCTGACCATGGAGGGGACAGTGGCAGAGTGGTAGGGGACAGAGGCCAGAGTTCCTTTCTCAACTGTGGGCCTCAGTTTCTCACGTCTGGAGTTGCTGCAAGCAGCCCTGCCCCCTCACCCTCTGGAGTTGTAGTTTTCTGTTGTTCTGTTTGTTTTCAAATGGGGAAGTTCTTTTAACAAGATCTGGGAGCCGTCCAGCCCTCCTGGGGTCTGGGTGTGTGCTTGGTCTGTGCCTGGGGCTGGGGGCTGTCTACAAGTCATGCTGCGGTTGCCACCGCCTATCCACCCTCCCACCCAGTGATCCCAGGACCTGGGCTTTGATATTTGATCCACTAGCCAAGGCAGGGAGGTGAGACGTTTTCCTCTGCCAAGGGTGCAGGGGGTGTTGTGGAGGCAGCCCTGGGATTTAGGGGTGTTGGGTATGGGAAGACAACATCGAGGGTCTGGGGTCTCCTTCCTCCACGAAAGTCCTCAGCCTTGTCCAGTGCTCCTAAGTGGTGGTAAACATTCGCTGCAGAGGGTGGTACTTAGAAATGCAGAACCCTGCCTGCCCCCTCCACGCCCGCTGCACTGGGCTTGAGTGCTACTGAAGGAGGGGGCTTTGAGCCAGCTTTATACAAATCGGAGGCCGAGTCAAGGCCCCCACACAGAGGCTGCCCTCCACCCTGGGGGCTGCGGAGCGGGGATGGTGGGTATCTCCAGTTCTGGAAAGGGGTACTTGGGGGGTGAGCTGTCCTTTGGAGGCCCCCTTCAGCACAGGATTTCAGGGAGGAGCCCTATGAGTAAGGAGGATGAGGCACTTGTCATCTCAACTCTCAGGGGGACGCCCACCCACCCCGGGGGTGCAACACACATATGCCCAGGGTCAGGCAGGATGGGCAAGGGGGTGGCGTGGCTGGGGTGGGACCCAGGCATCTGGTGACCACATCACCCCTGGCAACCACCTCTCACCGATCCTGGGTCAGGCAGTGTGCCTACTGAGTAGGGTACAGGCTTGAACAGACAGATTGTCTGAGGAGAGCATGTCCCCGTCCTGTGCCAGATGCTTCAGAGTGGGTGCAGGACAGGCGCTGTGGGTCTGACCCTGCGGCTCTAGGCCCCTGATCCCTGTGCTGGCCTGCTGAGGCTCTGTGCGGCCAGCCAGCCCGGGCAGCAGCCCAGCCCCAGGAGTCTGCCAACCCCTCCAGGCAGGCGGGACTGTGCCGGCGGCCAGGACGGCTGGCTCCAGTTTCGCTGACGTGTCCGAGGAGGCTCAGGGCCTGGCTGGGTCTGCCCCGTCTCCCCTTACTTGGGACACAGCAGTCCCAGGGGCAGGGCAGAGAGGTCAGGGGTCTCTGTCTTGGGCTCTTACAGAAGGGGCAGAGTGGGCTGGGCCTCAGGTTCCTCAGGGGCTGTACTAGGTGGGCCCTCCCTCTAGGGGCAGTTCCCGACCCCTGGCTAGTGATTAAGCCAGGGACCCCATTGGTGTCAGTCTCTTTCTTACTCCATCTACTACCCCAAGCCAGCGCTCTTCATTCCCCAGATAATGCCACAGACAGGAGCTCAATCAGGCATTCATATATTTCGTGACCTCACCCAAGCACTCTCCCCTCTCTGGGCTTCCATCTCCCACCTGTGATGCCAGCTGGGGCCTTGCCCCCCAAGCTACACGTCAGAATCACCCAGGAAGCTTTCAGAAAAATACCCATGCTGGGGCCCCACCCCCAGGCCAATTAAACAAGAATTTCTAGGGGTGAGGCCCAGGCAGAGCTGTATTTTGGAGAAGCTCCTTGAGTGAGTCCTCCGCACACCAGGGTTCAGAACACCAAGGCAGAGGGTTGCAAAGGGGATAGTCAGGATGTCAGCTCATCTTCCTGTGCAGGGAGGGGGCTCTGGATCCCAGAGCAGGCGTGGACCAGCTGGCAGGCTGGGAGAGGAGCAGGCATGGGGCCTTCCATTTTCCTCCACCCAGGAGGCTGGCCCAGCCCCAGGTGGGTGCCTTCAGTGGCACGGTAGGTGACTTGGCAGCTGCCAGACCTGTTAGCCCAGGGCAGAGAGACCAGTGACTAAGGCCAGGCCCCAGCTCAGGTGAGCCCCTGGGGTGGTGGGACGTGCCATCTCAGTCACAAGAGGTGCAACCTGTCGGGGAGGACACCTGTGGCCCCAGGAGCTGTGTGGTGGCTGCAGCCCAACTAGAAATGGGCCAGCCCAGATGCCCTTGTCGGCACACGGCAGATGTGATGCCACCAGGGCTGGGCCCTCACACGGGGCACCCTCACTGCCCTGTCCCCACCCAGGGCCAAGCACCCATCTAGTAAGGCCCTAACCTGCAATTAACCCCAAACTTGCCAGAAGAACACCTTAGTCACCAAAGGAAGGCTGCCAGCCCTAAGCACCCTGGGCCAAGGGATTCTGAGAAGGAAGTGGCCCTAGAAGGGGTCTTGCTCTCCTGAAGCTTCCCATGCCAAATCCCTACAGTCACCCAGGATTCTTGGCCACCCCATGGCAGACCCCCTGGGGTCTGTGAGCTGATCAATGGGCAGGCGGGATGGATTCAGGGAGGCAGAACAGGACCTGGCCACTGAGCCACAACCCTGCCCCCGTACTGTTCTCTATGCCCAGCAGGGCTTGGGGCCCAGGGCCAGCAGGGGCCCCAGCGGCTGCCCCAGCCCCTTCCTGGTGCAGGCCTGCTCCCTCCTCCCTCCTTAATTAAATCTCTCAGGCAGCCCCTGAGGAATGTCAGAGCCTTATTACATTCCCTATGAGGAGTCCGGTGGGGGCCGTCTCTAACCTTGGAGAAGAATTGGCCCGTCGCTTGCCCCAACCCCCTCTAAAACCGAGGTGGTTCGAGGGAGCCTCCTCCGGCCTCCTCACACCCAGGGAGGCTGGAATGAGGAAAAGCGGGGGAGGCCAGCAGCCCAGTGAGGAGGGAAAGCAATCCGGCTGACTCTGGAATCTGGAATGTGGAAACCGATAAAAGGAAGGAGGCTGAGGCCCTGCCCCCCCTGGTGCAAGCAGGATCCCCAAACACCCCCGCCTGCCCCCAAACACACAGCCCTGCTCCAGTCACGCGCATGCAGACACGCCCACGACAGACACACACCCACTGGGCTGTGCTCCTGCTGACATACATACACACACACACACACACACACACACACACACGCGTGCACCCTCCCCCTTCTCCAAGAACTCAAGCAAATTCCACAGCAGTGAGGGGAGCTGGTTTTCTTGGCAGCACAGAGCCTTGGGCTCCCCAGCCAGGGAGGGGTCTCTAAGGGCAGCTGATGGGGGTGTCCAGAAGAGGTCACTAACAGAGTTAGGTGGCCTTGCTGCACTCCCGTGAGCTCAGGGCTGGTGAGGGATGGCTCTGTGGGCAGCCTCCCCTCTGCACACCTCTGCTCTGCCAGAACGACTGGCTGGCTGGCCTGCTGAGGTGAGAGCTCCCTCCTGGGCTCAGCAGGGCCCTGCTTTCTTGTTCCCAGAGGCTGCCAAGTATAGTGCCAGGACCCACTTATAAGCCCATGCACTTATAAGCCAACTTAATTCTATTTACTTGGGAATTGTCCCAGCTTCCCCAGGGCTATCCATGGGGGTGACAGTAATAGGAGGTGGAAGCAGCGGACCCATCTCCTGCCCGGGGCATCTCCCTGGCCATCTCCCTGTCCCCTGGGGCCAGAGGGGCATTCCTGGGGAAAGCACAGGTCTGGGCAGTGTCTGAGAAGCTCCTTATGCTGAACCCTCTTCTCCCATTCCCAGAATGTGGAGAGAGGTGCCATCTGAACAAATGCCCTGAGACCGCAGCCCCCGGCCCCAGCCCCATCTGACCCTCCGGACCCACAGGTATCAGGGCAGCTATTCCAATGTGCAGTAGACCAGGAGGTGGGGACAGTCAGTGCCCGGTCCCCAGGCTGGCACGGGTGTGCACATCCTCCCTCCCCAGGCCCAGGGGGAGGCTAGATAATGGCCTGGAGGGGATCCAGCTGGGCTGCTCATCACCAGAGCCTCTTCCTGCCTCTGACACTCTGTTTACAGAAGCTCCAGGCCAGCTCCCCTGGGAGAAGAGAGTAAACTCAGGGGACTGCTCCCCATCCCCCACCTGCTTGCCCCATCTCTGTTGGGTTTTGTCAATAGCTGGGCTCATCCTGGATGTTGATGCCCACCAGGGCTGGCTCTAATGGACCCTGCTTGGAAAGCCCCAGCCCAGCCACCCCTCTATGCCCTCAACACCCAGAGTACAGTCTAGTGTGAAGAGACCTTGGAGATTTTATCCAGTCCCCAGCGCTGGAGGCTCTCACCCTGGGGAAGGGGGCTCTAGGTCCTGGTGCCTCCCCCCAGAGCCTCATTTGCCCTTGGTGCAAAAGGCAGGTGGGGGGACACCTAGATCTTCAGGACCTCTTGCTTTCACCATGCACACTCCACCCCTGGGCCACAGCAGGAGAGGCGGTCAGTGACCCTGGTGTGGTAATTGTTAACGAATGGGGGAAAGGCAGAATGGTTGGCACCAATCGGCTTGGCCTGCCAGTGACCACAGGGGACCGCGACAGTCCTCAGGCCCCAGCAATGCCAGCCCATGGACACAAAGGACTAGGCTGGCTCCAGGCCACTGGGTTTGCAACCTAAGCAAAGCCCCTTCCCTGGCAGAGGCAGAGACCTGGCACCCTGATACCCAGAGCACTAAGAGCCCTGGCCAGTCCAGGTCTATCCCCAACCTGGAGGGATAAGCATCAGACACCCACCAGCCACTCCCCAGCCCTCCCTAGGGCTGCATATCTGTGGCCCCCAGCTGTGATTTGAATGACAAGGGTCCAGAGGACCCCTAGGCAGCCCTTCTGCACAGGAGCACCGACTGCCGGACCCCAGGAGGGAAAAGTAACCCAAGCCTACGGCTGGGCTCTCCCCCTCAAATGGGTTTGATTCATAAAACTGGTCATGCTGGAGGGCCCAGCTGTGGGAGGAAGAAGCAAGGGGAGGGGGTGTTTATTTTGTCTGCTTGCAGCCTCGAGGGCTCAACTCACACTCAGGCGCGCACCCTGGCCGGCTGCGGGGCTGTCGGCACCCCAGGACTGCGAGGGAGGGAATGCACAGGGCCTGCCCGCCGGGCGGCCCAGGTGACCGTGCGGCGACCGTGCCGTGCTCCCGCCCAAGAGTGCGTGTGTGCGCGCGGCGGTGGTCCACGCGCGTCAACCGCGCGTGTGCACAGCCTGGCCGTGGGGCCCCTGTCCCCGCCCGCAGCCCCCCAGCCCCTCAGAAACTCACCGGGATGCGGCGGCAGCGGCGCAGGGAGCCGGGCACAGCAGGCCGCGGCCTCAGTCCTTCCCGGCCGGCCGGCCGGCCCAAGGGGGAATTCCTGGGTTCTGAGGCAGCCACGTCCGTGTCCGTGTCCGTGTCCGTGTCCGTGTCCGTGTTCGTGTTCACCCGCCCCAGGCTCGGGCGCCGGAGTCTGCTCGCGGGAGGCAGGTCGCGACTTAAGAGCCCCGGGGGGGCGGGCCCGCCGCGGCAGGGGGCGGGGCCTCTCCCAATTGGCCGGGGCGGGGCCGCCCGGAGACACGCCCCTTCCCCACCGAGGGGCTCCTGGGCCGAGGTGGCCTGGTCCTCACCCTGCGGCCTTCCGATCTTGGTGGACAAACCTTGCCAGGTGTGGGTTTGCTGGATGACACTGGGCAGGTTCCTGCTTTTTGTGTAAAAAGCAAGAGACTTGAGGAGTCTTAAGAGTCACAGTCCAGATGCCTATGAGGCACCAGGCAGGTGACAAATACTAGAAGTTCACTCCAGGGCCTGGGTGGCCCTAGATAAATGGGGTGGCGGGAGTGGGGCTGATAAGGGCTAAGTCCTCGTGACCATCCCAGGCCTGCTAGAGCTTTGGATTTTTGAAGAGAAACTGGAAATCCAGATTTTTAGGTGAAATCTCTCAATGTGTTATTGTTGGTAGCTAATCCCAATTTGAAAAAACTCCTGGCAGCCCACAGAAAGCCCTTTCAAGAGCCTCCTAAGTACAGACTCCAATGCCAAATCCAAGTTCAGGGTCCTCTTAGCCATTACAGCCTTCAGAGCTGTGAGCACCCCTGGACTCTCTTCCCACTATATGAGATGAAGGAGCTGAGTCAGGGAGGGCAGTGGTGGTCTGCCCACAGCCCCACAGTTACTGGCAGCTTCAAGCCTGAGATGTGGAGGCATAGAGGCAGTCACTGTCGGTGGGTGGGGCCTAAGCTGCAGTTGACAGTGGTCCTCAATTGGGCAGGAGGGGGCGGGTGCCAGGGGCTGGACTAGTCCAGAAAAATCCCCTGCCTTGGAGGATTCCAGGAAAACACTCTACCCTCCTCCCCCTCCGCATTTGTGGTCAGTCATGCCTCAGAGCCTTTAGGGGCCCAGCTCAGCTCCTGA
This sequence comes from Cebus imitator, assembly GCF_001604975.1. Classification (NCBI taxonomy): domain Eukaryota; kingdom Metazoa; phylum Chordata; class Mammalia; order Primates; family Cebidae; genus Cebus; species Cebus imitator. Next base: position 80,279 of record NW_016107661.1, on the reverse strand, counting down.
CTTCCGGAGAGCCCTTGTACACCCACACCCTCTCCAGCCCGGCCTGTAGCCAAGGCCCTTGGCCGGGCTAGCTCTAGTCTTTGGGGGGCCTGAAGGCTTATGCCCAGGAAGCTGGGCCACACCAGCTAGAGGGTTTTGTAGTCTCTGGAGAACTCAGTTATCTCCAGAAGGCAGGATGGCCTCTGTCTAGCTGTCAAAGACTAAGCAGGGTCTGGCTGGGACAGTCACCTTCTAGACCTCCCCGCCACAGGACTCTCTCCCCACAGGGCCCCTTTCCAGGGCTGGCAGGGCTCCATACCCCACACGTTTCTCAGTCTACATGGATTAGGGCATGGCTTGCAGACCTCTGCTCCTGGGTCAGGGCTGGCCCTTGGATACATTTAGTACAGCCTTTATGGGAGTTTTTACAACTTTGAAGACCCTGCCAACATATTAAAATGGGGCTTCCCAGCTTGCGTTGAACAGGAACTCTCAGCTGGGGCTGAGTGGCAGCTGCTGCCTCTGCCAAGGTGTCGACTCATGGATCACCCCAGTCCCCACCATTCCCTGCTGCCTCCCACCAAGCTGTCCACTCACTTGAGCTTCCTGCCTGGACTCAGAACCATCTCAGCTTCCAATCAGTGCTCTGCGGCCTCTTGTGAGACTTTCCCTGCCTCTTCCCTTGGCTCTGTGTCCTCAGAAGCCCTCAGAAGCATCCACGGTTGCCCAGGGTGAGGGACAAAGAGGGCTCCAAGAGCCTCCAGCCTGACTTTCCCCAAAGAATGGGACTTTCTGCTGGCCTCGAAGCTTCTCGCCTCTGTGGCCAGTTCTTGCAGATAGAGGGACCCCATCTGCGTGGTGTCTACCCCCTGCTCCAATCCTGTGCTCTGGGCTTACACAGGTCCCCATCCACCCAGAGGCTCAAGAGAAGCTTCTAGGAGACCCCTCTTAGTTTATCCAATATTGCCTCATATGGTTTCAAGGTGCCACTCACCTTTAGAACCTAGTTACCAGCAGCCTGCATACAGCGGGGGAGCTACGGAGTGTGGGGATGGGGGTCCAAGGATCCTAACTCCCCAGGCTGGGTGGCAGGGACAGATCCAAGGGACCCAGACTGCTTTGGACTGGGGCAATGGCAGAATGTCTGGGTTGGTGGGAAGGGGCCTGACGGGGAGAGATGGGCTGGAGGGGAAGACAAAGGAGGAGGCTTGCAGCTGCTTTTTGCAGCAACACACCCTTGGTGCTTCCCCTGTGTGCTAATCAGAGAGCTGATGGGCTTATCTGGAGGCTGAAGCTGCTCCTACCTCCCCGTTGGTACTGAGGTTGTCTTCTAGCTCCTGGGACCTGGCTGAGGGGTGGGGGCAGATGTGGGCTCTAGACCTTCTATAACTTTATGCCTGGGACAGACCCCTGGACCTGGGTCAGGGTCAGAGCCCTTCCCAGTGGCAGGCCTAGATTCCAGCAGGAGAGGTGCTGGCAGCACCTCTTACGACTTCTTGCCCTCTGCCTGGCTGGGGCTCACATACCATGTTCCGGACCCAGACCCAGCTTGGTTCTCTCTTTTTTTTTTTTTTTTGTTTTCTCTGTTGCTCGGGTTGGAGTGCAGTGGTGCGATCTCAGCTCACCGAAACGTCTGCCTCCCCGGTTCAAGTGATTCTCCTGTCTCAGTTTCCCAAGTAGCTGGGATTACAGGTGTCTGCCACTATGCCCAGCTAATTTTTTGTATTTATAGCAGAGACATGGTTTCACCATGTTGGCCAGGCTGGTATCGAACTCCTGACCTCATGATTTGCCCACCTCGGCCTCCCAAAGTGCTGGGATTACAGGCATGAGCCATGGTGCCCAGCCCCCAACTTGGCTCTCTTTATAAGGCCTGGGGGTCAGGCCCATGCCAGTGCTTGGCCAACCTTTAGGGCTGGGTGCCGTGACCCCATTTCTTGGCCCGTGCCACAGGAGGCAGGATGTTCCTGCCTGGCAGAGTTGTCCAGGTGAGAAAGACTTGAGGTGAGAAAGACTGGCCTGACCTGTCGGAGGAGCCAGCCCTGCCCTCCCGGACTTCCTGCCCCTCAGCTGCTGCCTCTGAGTCAGTGGCTGGCTGGCTGGCTGGCTGGCTGGCTGGCTGGGTCGATGGGATGGGGGTGAGGGAGGCCGAGTGCCAGGCTTCCTCAGGCGGTTGGCTGAGCACATAGGTGAGCCTCTGATGCCATGAGGAGTACCCAGGCCTGTTTCCCACCTCTCATAAGGGCAGCTGAGGGGCCATGGGAGCCCCGCCCTCGCCACTTGCCCTCAGCTTCTGTCCTGAGACCTGTTTCCACTCCTCCCAACCTGTGTTCCCAGCAGACAGTGTGATCCCTGCTCAACACCAGTCTGGTCCTATCCTCTTTCTATTTTTATTTTTTGAGACAAGGTCTTGCTCTGTTGCCCAGGCTGGAGCAGGGTGATGCGATCTTTTTTCTTTATTGTTTTTTGTTTTTGTTTTTTTTTTTTTTTTTGAGATGGAGTCTTACTCTGTTGCCCAGGCTGAAATGTAGTGGCACAATCTCAGGTCACTGTAACCTCCACCTCCTGGGTTCAAGCACTTCTCCTGCCTCAGCCTCCCAAGTAGCTGGGACTACAGGTGCGCACCACCACACGTGGCCAATTTTTGTATTTTTAGTAGGACAGGGTTTCAGCATGTCGGCCTGACTGATCTCAAACTCCTCACCTCAAGTGATTTATCCACCTCAGCTCCCAAAGTGCTGAGATTACAGGTATGAGTCAGCATGCCTGGCTTTTTTAATTTTTAATTTTTTGAAGAGCCAGGGTCTCACAGTGTTCCCCAGTCTGGTCAGTGTGGCGGCTGCCACAGCTGGGAGACTTCTGGTCAGTGTTGACCTGCTGGGCTCAATGATCCTCCCACCTTGGCCTCCCAAAGTGCTGGGATCACAGACATGAGCCACTGTGCCTGGCCTAGCCTCTTTTGCTGGAAACACACTGCCACCTTTTTGTTTGCTCATCTACTAGAGACAGAACTCCCCTCCTGACATGCACCAGCCCTCCCATCTAGCCCCCACCTGCCCATCCTGAGCCTCAGCCCTCACCCACACTGTCCAGGCTGCCAGACACATCATCTATCTTGTTCCTCAAATAGGCCATGAACCCACCTGCCACAGGACCTTTGCACAGGCTGTGCTCTCTCCGAAACTCTCTCCCTGTGAGGTATTTGATTTTTGCATGACCTTGGGATCGGAGGGAACACCCCCTCCCCCACAGCTGAGGCCCAGTCGCCCTGCCCCGTCATTGCATGTCCTCGGTGAACCTTCCCTTCACATGTTTGTCTATGGGATTGTGTCTGTCTGCCTCTTGTGCTAGGCTGTGAGCACCTTGAGGACAGAGGCAGGGTCTGTTGCACTCACTTCTGGATATACCTGCATGCAGGTCGAGCCGAGGACCAGGCACAGACCACCTCATCAAAGGAATGAATGACTGTGAATTGATGAATGAGTGAGTGAAAGCCCTGTTAAAGCTGCTCAAGGGGACTTGTTTCCAGCCCCACTGGAGCCGGTGTCCATGTGGAGGGCACCTGAGGTCATGCACACCTTGGTCCCCGACCCTCCGCCTCTGCCACCACAGGCAGTGGTCAGGCCAGGTTGCAAAGGGTATGGCTGAGCCCGTCTCACCCTGCTGGGCCCGCAGTAATTAGGGCCCTGTGTTACTCACAGGTGACCAGCCCAAGGCACTCCAGGAAGTCATGGAGACACCCAGGACCCCACCCAGCTTCCCAGCCATCTGTGGCTCCTGGCAGAGTGGGGAGGAGAGGTGGGCAGGACTGCTTAGTGGCCAGCTGGTGGGAGGGTCAACAGTGGAGGGGGCCTGGGCCCTTTGTCACTGGGGTGAGGGATAGAGGCGGCTGCCACAGCTGGGAGACTTCTGACCCTGGCAACACAGTGGGGATGAGGTTCTATTTGAGGGTGTCAGTGTCTGGGTTGGGGGGATCCCTGTCTGCAGATCCTGGAAACAAGAAACCAAGACCCAGTGCAGTGGCTCACGCCTGTAATCCCAGCACTTTGGGAGGCTAAGGTGGGAAGATCACTTTAGGCCAGGAATTTGAGACCAGCCTTGGAAACATAGTAAGACCCTGTTCCTACAAAAATGAAAGTAAAAGCCCAGGCACGGTGGCTGACACCTCTAATCCCAGCACTTTGGGAGGCCGAGATGGGCAGATCACAAAGTCAGGAGTTCGAGGCCAGCCTGGCCAACATGATGAAACCCCGTCTCTACTAAAAATACAAAAAAATTGTTGGTGGCCAGTGCCTGTATTCCCAGCTACTTTGGAGGCCGAGGCAGGAGACTCGCTTAAACCCGGGAGATGGAGATTGCAGTGAGCCGAGACCGTACCATTGCACTCTAGCGTGGGTGACCAAGTGAGACTCTGTCTCAAAAATAAATTAATTAATTAATAATAAAAAAAGTAAAAATGGCCAGGCATGGTGGTGCGCACCTGTAGTCCCAGCCACTCTGGAGTCTGAGTGGGAGGATCTCTTGAGCCCAGGAGGTTGAGGCTGTAGAGAGCAATGAGTGTGCCACTGCACGCCAGCCTCGGTGACAAAGGGAGACCCTGTCTCTAAAAAAAAAAGCAGCAGCAAAGATCAGGATTGAGAAACACAGGAAAGTATCTGTCAGAGTTCTCCCAGGCCCCCACTCCCTTCAAAAGGCCGTGGAGTGGGAAGGCAGCTCTCACAGGGCGCAGGGGCTGTGCAGGGGTCTCCGAAAGGCCCTTGGAGGGAGGCATAAAGCCCTGGGCAGTGACAGGCAGTTGGCCAAGGCTGAGCTGGGCATAGGGTGGCAGGGGCTCTCAGTCTGCTGACTCTGTTCCCAACTGCCATCCCATCATGCTACCCCCTTTGAGACCAGCGAGGGCCTGGGAGCATCCTGCCAGCAGGCTCAGTGGGGCTATAGCCTGTGGAGGGCAGGGAGGCCCAGCAGCCGAAGGGGCTCCTTCTCCCAGGCACCTGGCTCTGATTTGGGCACAGGAACTTGAAGTCAGCGTGGAGGGGGCTCTGAGCCCAAGTCCCAGGGAGCGTGGGGTAATGGAGTAGAGGGCCCCAAACCTTTGTGCAGATCTGGAGCGGCAGGGCTGGCCGCACTGCTCCTGGACACTGCCTATCCACAGGCAGCGCTGAATGGGATGGGGGCTCCTTGCATCTGGCATCCCCCCTCCACCTTCCCTGGCAATGCTGGCCTGATGTCTAGGCTGTCAGAAGTGCGAAGGGGACAGAATGCACCTGGGGTCTTCTTGGAGGAAGATCTGGGGCTGAGATTGGGCCCGAGCTCCCCTGTGCCCAGGCGCAGCTGAATCCTGGAGTGACGCAGGTGTGCAGGTGGAGGCCTGAGAGGAGCAACTGGGGTGTGGGCGTTTGCTGGGCATGTGGGAAGCTGAGGAAGAGGAGGGGGTTCCTGGGGACCAGACTGAATGTGGCTGGATGGCCAAGTGGCTCCCGGTCACTGTGGCACCTCTCTGGGGCTCCCACCTGGGGTCACGAGGCTGGCTGCCCTCCCACTGCCCTGACCCACCATCCTGACCTCTCTCCTTCAGGTGTCTCTTGCCCCTGCTGGACCCTGACTCTGGGCTCCTGGTCCTGGCAGGAAAGGTGAGTGAGAAGCTGGGGCTCCCACTGGCATCCACACCCTGGAGTCCAGCCCCTGACCTTCCCTGAGGGAGAGGAGGAACTAGAACAGGGCTTCTGTGCCTCCTCGTGCAGCCAAGGTGACTATAGCTCTCCTAGAACACTGGCCTTCCTGAGAACAAGACCGAGAATAGAGTGGGCTGAGCACACAGTCAGCACTCCGTAAATTCTGACGTATACCCCCAGTGCTCACCCCATGCGCAGTGAGGCTGAGCAAGTGACGTAGAGTTGGCCCAGGGCTCAGCTCAGCACCGAGCATGTGAGGTGGCCCCATCGCCAGCCACCGTGGTTCTGTGGCTCAGGTTCTTGGGGGAGCTGGTGCCAGCCCTGGGCCCTCCCTAGGGGTGCAGTCAGCAAACAGGGCTCAGTTCAGACTCATTTCAGGGCGAGAGGCAGCTGTACTGTTACGAGGTGGTCCCGCAGCAGCCGGCGCTGAGCCCAGGTAAGCCTTGCTTCCTTGCCCCGTCTCCCCTACCCTCCACTCCTCCATCTGTCCTGCCCGTCCCCCTGTGGTATCCTTAACAGTGACCCAGTGCGTCCTGGAGAGTGTGCTTCGGGGGGCCACCCTTGTGCCCCGGCGGATGCTGGCCGTCATGAGCTGCGAGGTACTCCGTGTCTTGCAGCTGAGCGACACAGCCATCGTGCCCATCAGCTACCATGTGCCCCGTAAGGTGAGGGGGACCTGGGTGAGGGGCTGAGGGGACTGGGGAGTCAGGGGCCCTGGGCTTCACTGGCTGCCTGCTTGTCTGTGGCCAGGCTGTGGAGTTCCATGAGGACCTGTTCCCGGACACCGCCAGCTGTGTGCCTGCCTCTGACCCCCACAGCTGGTGGGCTGGGGACAACCAGCAGGTAGGACCAGGGCCTATCACCTTTCCTGGCCTCGTCCAGCCCCTGGGAGCCCCCTGTCTGGCTGTGTACCAACTCAGCCTGGCCTGCTGGGTGCTCCCCTATCCCCACCCATTCGACCCTTCCATGGGGTCCCTCCTGACCAGGCAGCCCATGTCCCCATCGCCCACTGCTGGCCCTCCTGCAGGTGCAGAAGGTCAGCCTCAACCCTGCCTGCCGGCCCCACCCCAGCTTCACTTCCCGTCTGGTGCCCCCTATGGAGCCTCTTCCTAACGTAGCCCAGCCTGCAGTGACAAAGACACCTGTGGGCGATGCAGACCCAAGCGTAAGTACCAGGGCCTCCCCCATCCTACCTTGGCGACACCACAATGGCTGCCCTGCGTGTTTACCAGTCCAACAGCCTTTTTTTTTTGAGACAAGAGTCTTGTTCTGTTGCTCAGGCTGGAGTGGCAGTTGTGTGATCTCAGCTTACTGCAACCTCCTCTTCCTGGGCTCAAGTGATTCTTCTGTCTCAGCCTCCTGAGTAGTTAGGATTATAGGCATGCACCACATACCCGGCGAATTTTTGCAGGTTTTCTTTGAGAGGAGTTTTACCCTTATTGCCTAGGCCAGAATGCAGTGGTGTAATCTTGGCTCATTGCAACCTCTGCCTCCCAGGTTCAAGTCATTCTCCTACTTCAACCTCCTGAGCAGCTGAGATTACAGGCACCCACGACCATGCCCGGCTCATATTTGTATTTGTAGAAGAGACAGGGTTTCACCATGTTGGTCAGGCTGGTCTTGAACTCCTGACCTCAGGTGATGCACCTACCTCAGCCACCTCCCAAAGTGCTGGGATTATAGGCAT
>NW_016107661.1:69187-72436 GCF_001604975.1 Cebus imitator | reverse complement strand
TAGAGACGAGGTTTCACCTTGTTGACCAGGATGGTCTCGATCTCTTGACCTCGTGATCCACCCGCCTCGGCCTCCCAAAGTGCTGGGATTACAGGCTTGAGCCACTGCGCCCAGCCTGTCCGATTGATTTTTTGTGTCTTTATCAGAGAATTAGTTTCACCATGTTGGCCAGGTTTCTAACTCCTGACCTCAAGTGATCTGCCCTCTTTAGCCTTCCAAGCTGCTGGAATTACAGTCTTGAGCAACTGTGCCCGGCCCCAACCTTCTTTGATTGCAAAGTGTAGCAGAGACTGAGAAACATGTGGAACGTAAAGAAGGAACTTCACAGTGCTTTCTAAATTGGGCAAACACTTAAAAAGCAAGAATTCTCATATAGATCTAGATTTCTGGCTCCTCTGAAAATATTGGCAGATCTAACCCACTGGGTACACCCTCCTGCAGGGCCGGGAGCCAGCAGCTGCCACTTGATGTCCCCGAGGTCTGAAGCTCAGCTGCTTCCCCGTGTGTTACCCCAGCACTGGCAGTGTCTGCATTTATGCCCATGCCCCCCACCGCTCCTGTTCCATGCCCACAGTGGGGGCTCCTTCAGTTCACAGGGGGCCCAGAGTGGTGACCCTGGAGTCGGCTGGTGCTCCCTCTCTTTGGCCAGCACACCTAGGAGCGGGCTGGCTGACCCCATGCCCCTCCCCAGGAGGACTTCTCCTCCCCTCCCAGTTCGCTGACCTCGCCCTCCACGCCCTCCAGCCTGGGGCCCTCGCTCTCCAGCACCAGTGGCATCGGGACCAGCCCCAGTCTGAGGTCGCTGCAGAGCCTGCTGGGTAAGGGAGAAGGTTGAGGAGCTCACCCCTACCTTGGGAGCCCTGTCTGCCCCACTCTTCTGTACTCTACCCCTGTACCCTCCTCTGTACCTTCCCCTGAGCAGAGGCCTCATGCAGGGCACCCCCCTCACACAGACTCACAGCGGGCAGAGTCATTTGTCCTGGGGGCTGGGGTGTGGCTGCTGAGTCTCACCTGTAAAACAGGAAGGCGGCTGGGACCACCAGCAGCTGAAACCCTGGGGCTCCACCGAGATTCCTCAGAGCCATCAGGGAACAGGGTCTTGTTCCAGGCATTATTGCTGGGCGAGTTGCATCCATTGAATTAGCAGAGGCCTGGGCCTAGGTTCACGCTGTGCACCTGCCCAGGGTGAGGGGAGCGGGTTCTCGGAGTGCAGGGCAGGCAGGGACAGCATCCTCACACGTGGTTCCATGTCCCTGCTACCCGCCAGGCCCCAGTTCCAAGTTCCGCCATGCTCAGGGCACCGTCCTGCACCGAGACAGCCACATCACCAACCTCAAGGGGCTTAACCTCACCACACCTGGCGAGTGTGATGGCTTCTGTGCCAACAAACTGCGTGTGGCCGTGCCCTTGCTCAGCAGCGGGGGACAGGTGGCCGTGCTTGAGGTGAGGGTCCCGCCCCCTAGGGCTGCCCCTCAGTTCCCTGCCAGTGGCAAGAATGCAGAGGTCTTAGCCACACACATGGCACAGGGAGCACAAACTGTGTGTCAGGCCCCTGCCAGCCTGTCCCATCATCCTCCCAGCCACCCGCCGCGGGGCCTGCCACTTTTATCCACCATTTTACAGATAAGGGAGAAGAGGTCCAGAGAGGTTTACTGACCTGTGCAGGTCACACAGCTGTGTAAGTGGTGGAGCTGGGATCCAAAGCCAGGCCACCTGAGCCCCAAGCCTGAGCTTTTCCCGCCAGTTCACGCTACTGCCCCCTCACTCTCTGGGGCCTTGTGGTTGGCACCTGGGCACGAGGTGGTCAGGGCAGAGAGCTTGGGCCATCCAGTGGTGGGAGCCTCTGCTGCAGCAGGTGAGGGCCCAGGCACACTGCTTGCCTGCAGCCCCTGGGGACTGGCTCTTCTGCCTGGCACTGATGGGCCTCGGGGTGGGGGCACCTCCCACAGCTACGGAAGCCTGGCCGCCTGCCGGACACTGCACTGCCCACACTGCAGAATGGGGCATCTGTGACTGATCTGGCTTGGGACCCCTTTGACCTCCATCGCCTCGCTGTGGGTAAGGAGGCTGGGTGCCCAGGCTTGAGGGAGGGTCCTAGGTCCTGGGTCCTGGATGGGCACTGGGGAGCCGAGCGGTCTTGGGCCCAGCAATAATGAGCCCCCGTCTGTCCTCTGCAGGTGGTGAGGATGCCAGGATCCGACTGTGGCGGGTGCCCCCAGAGGGCCTGAAAGAGGTGCTCACCACACCTGAGGCTGTGCTCACAGGTCAGGCAGGCTCTCGGGAATGGGGCTAGGGTGGTCAGTGCCTCCACAGGGCTCCCTGTCACCCCTTCCTTCCTCCAGGTCACATGGAGAAGATCTGCTCCCTGCGCTTCCACCCACTGGCGGCGGATGTGCTGGCCTCGTCCTCCTATGACCTCACTGTTTGCATCTGGGACCTTCAGGCTGGAGTTGAGCGGTTGAAGCTGCAGGGCCACCGAGACCAGGTAGGAGTGCTGCAGAGGTGGGGCCCACAGTGAGGAGGAGCGGGGCCCGCAGTGAGGAGGGGCGGGGCCAGCAGTGAGGCAAGACTGTGTCTCATGTCCCTTCCTGCCCCCAGATCTTCAGCCTGGCTTGGAGTCCTGATGGGCAGCAGTTGGCCACTGTCTGCAGGGATGGGCGTGTGCGGGTTTACAGGCCCCTGAGAAGCCCTGAGCCCCTGCAGGTGAGCACACGGGCTGGGGAGTAGCCTCAGATCTGGTTCAGGGGTCCTGGCTGGGTGTTACAAGATGTATCTCAACAGGAAGGCCCAGGGCCCGAGGGAGGACGCGGAGCCCGCATTGTCTGGGTGTGTGATGGTCGTTGTCTGCTGGTGTCTGGCTTTGACAGGTGAGGAGTCAGGGATCCCCATCCGCAGTCTTCAGCAGCCACCTGTGTCCCCCTTCTCCACAGTCACATACATTTGTCAGGTTTTCAGAAACCATTGCTGCCCCTCACTGGATGGTTGGGTGGGTGGGTAGATGATTGGATGCATAGGTAGCTGGGTGGATGGATAGATGGGCAAATGGGTAGATGAATGAATGTGGGGATAGATAGGTAGATGGATGGATGGATGGATGGATGGATGGATGGATGAGGGGGTAGGGGAGACGGATGGAGGGGTGTTTTCGGGGTAAGGGTGAGATGGATGCAGGGGTGGGTCAGGGTAGGGGAGATGTATGTAGGGGTGGGTGAGGGGGTCTGGGGAGATGGATGCAGGGGTGGGTGAGGG
>NW_016107661.1:37442-68912 GCF_001604975.1 Cebus imitator | reverse complement strand
GGAAGATGGATGCAGGGGTGGGTGAGGGGGTCTGAGGGAGATGGATAGAGGAGTGGGTGAGGGGGGTGGGGCAGATAGGTGCAAGGGTGGATAAGGGGTCCTGGGGGAAATGGATGCAGGGGTGGGTGAGGGGGTGGCGAGGGGGTCTCGGGGAGATGAATGGAGGGGTGGGTGTGGTGGTGGGGACATAGATGCAGGGGTGCATGAGGGGGTCTGAGGGAGATGGATGGGTGGGTGAGTAGTGGGGGAGAGAGTCAATAGGGGACCCAGAGGCAGAGGGGCAGGTTAGGGTGTGACTACGCCTGGCTGGGCCAGCGCTTCTGAGGGCCGCACTGGGCCTCGCCTGCAACCCAGAATGGAGCAGGGGCCGTGTGGGAGTCTTTGCCCTGCCCCAGGCCCTTCCAGCTCTGAACACCTGCTTCTGCCCCCAAACCCCCTTGTAGCCGCAGTGAGCGCCAGATGCTCCTATATGAAGCTGAAAGCCTGGCTGGTGGCCCCTTGGCAGTGCTGGGCCTGGATGTGGCTCCCTCAACCCTGCTGCCTAGCTATGACTCAGACACGGGCCTGGTGCTCCTGACTGGCAAGGTGGGCTGGGCTGGAGGGTGGGGCGGCAGGTGAGAAGCAGTGGGAAGAAGGCTGGTGTTGCTGGAGGGTCCCTGGCCTGCCTTCCTCCCCACAGGGCGACACCCGTGTGTTCCTGTATGAGCTGCTCCCCGAGTCCCCTTTCTTCCTGGAGTGCAACAGCTTCACCTCGGCTGATCCCCACAAGGTGAGGCCACCCTGGCGCTTGGTCCCCAATGGGACTACAGGGCTGCCCCGCCCCCTGGTGGTCATATGGGTAAGTGCAGGAGCCTGTGGGTCAAGGTCAGAGTCCTGGGCTGGGGCTGAGGCTGTGCCCTGTGACTGGCAGGAGCTGGTGCTGAAACTATTTAGGAATTTTGAGAGTCATTGTCATATTCAACCATTGTTAAAAATTACAGTGTAGGCTGGGTACAGTGCCCTGGAATCCCAACACTTTGGGAGGCTGAGGTAGGAGGATTGCTTGAGCCCAGTTCAAGACCAGACTGGGCAACAAAGCAAGAACCCATCTCTACAAAACAAACAAAAAACTACACTAGATAAGGTTAAACCATATGAACTCACAATATGAACCGAAAAGTAAGAATATTAACAAAGTAATAACCAGTTTATCACTTCCTAATTAATGTATCCAATTTTACTGTTATTTTTGCTGTTGAGGTCACATGTTGGAGTGCATGGAGGAAATGCGGGATGATGTGCTATTCGAATCTCATCCCAGTACCACATTCAGGAAGTGGAGTTGGCATGTAGCAGTCAGCCATGGTGGGAGTTTGTACACTGTGGAAATAGGGAAATGCTACAAATCAGGGCTTTCCCTCCAAAGAGCAGGTAGTTCAACATGATCAGCACTTTACTGACCAGGGACAGGCCACAGTCATGATGGTCCTCAGTGAGGGATGCTGGCACCCTGGGGAGACTGCATGCCAAGCCATGAGTTCTAGGTCCCAGTTGCAGCTCTGACTCCCTCCCTCCCCCAGGGCTTCGCCCTCCTGCCGAAGACAGAGTGTGATGTGCGGGAGGTGGAGTTCATGCGGTGCCTGCGGCTGCGTCAGTCCTCCCTGGAGCCTGTGGCCTTCCGGCTGCCCAGAGTCCGGGTGAGGGTGGGGCCCTGGGACTCTGATGCCCATCCCCTTCTCAGTGCCTAGAGGGGATTTTGGGTCACGTCTGGCCCTGCTTCCAAATGGTCCCACTCATTATTCTTTGGGGACGTTATTCTTTGTCCCCTTCTACTGAGGTGCTGAAACTCATGGAAGCCACGGGCTGCTGAGAGGGTCCCAGGTCTTGCCTCCTCCCTCCCCAACAGATGCCCGTGTGCCCTGGGCCCCTGGTCAGTGTTTCAGGGCAGCCTGTTTTTCCCTCTGCAGAAAGAGTTCTTTCAGGATGACGTGTTCCCAGACACGGCTGTGAGCTGGGAGCCCGTGCTCAGTGCCGAGGCCTGGCTGCAAGGTGCTACTGGGCAACCCCGGCGTCTCAGCCTGCAGCCTCCTGACATGAGCCCAGGTACGCTGAGGGACTGGGTGTGGGGAGGAAGCGAGATGGGGGCTGGAGAAAGGGACAGAAGGCCCAGGCTGAAGTTCCATTCCTGTTGGCGCACAGAATCCTCTGGCCCTTTCGAGGGTGGAGTGGCTGTGTTAACCAGTCTCTGAGGCTCTGGAGGGCAGTGCCCATGGTTTGTGTTTTCATTGCAAGTCCCTACTCCTAACACACACACACGCACACACCCTGGTGTCCAGGGCAGGCCTTACACACTGAGGCTCTATTGACTCTTTTTTTTTTTTTTCTTTTTTCTTTTTATTTATTTATTTATTTTAGAGACGGGATTTCACCATGTTAGCCAGGATGGTCTTGATCTCCTGACCTGGTGATCTGCCCACCTTGGCCTCCCAAAGTGCTGGGATTACAGGCGTGAGCCACCACGCCCGGCCTCCATTGACTTTTAACACCACCTGTTAGGTCTGTGCCATAGAAACCCCCTAGGTTGGCATGGCATGGTGGTTCACGCCTGTAATCTCAGCACTTTGGGAGGCCGAGGCTGGCAAATCACCTGAGGTCAGGAGTTTGAGACCAGCCTGGCCAACATGGTGAAACCCTGTCTCTACTAAAAATACAAAAATTAGCTGGGTGTGGTGGTGGGCACCTGCAATCCCAGCTACTCCGGAGGCTGAGGCAGGAGAATCGCCTGAACCTGGGAGGCAGAGATTGCAGTGAGCCAAGGTCGCACCACTGCACTCCAGCCTGGGCAATGAGAGCAAAACTCCGTCTCAAAAAGAAAAGCAAAGAAAAGAAATCTCCTAGGGCTTGGCACCAAGGAGCCCCCACCAAGCAAACTCTCTGATGTTTGTTCTTGCCCTGCCCCAGTGAGCCAAGCTCCCCGAGAGACCCCTGCCCGTCGGGCCCCCTCCTCAGCGCAGTACCTGGAAGAGAAGTCAGATCAACAAAAGAAGGAGGAGGTAGGCATGGGAGAGAGCAGCCATGTGGAGGTGACAGAGTCCTGGCTGCACGTGGCCATGACCCCTTAGTTCTCCAGCCCCGACCCAGACTGGGACAGCAACCACATGTCACATCCTCTTCACACTAGATCTGGGTGGGGAGACCTTCCAGAGCCCTGTGACTGACCACAGGGCACGAGAAGTGGGGGAGGGCAGTGAGAGCCCCATCCTGGCCAGGCCAAACCCATCCCAAGCTCGAGGTTCTGGGCCCAAGTGCTTTTGGGACCCTGGAGTACATTTTGAGCATTGGAGGCCATGTACAGAGACAGTAGCTCGTGTACATGGTGCCGTATGCCACAGCCTCTCAGTCTCTCACTACCATCTCTTCTTTGTGTCCTTTTCAGTGGAAACCCATCAGCTTTGTCAGGGCTTTAATTAAAATGGCTGTTCTGAGGCTGGGCGAGGTGGCTCACATTGGTAATCCTAGCACTTTGGGAGGCCAAGGCGGGTGGATCACCTGAGCTCAGGAGTTTGAGACCATCCTGGGCAACACGGTGAAACAACCCCATCTTTACTAAAATACAAAATTTTGGCCAGGTGTGGTGGCGTGCACCCGTGATCCCTGCTACTCAGGAGGCTGAGGCAAGAGAATCACTTGAACCCAGGAGGTGGAAGTTGCAGTGAGCCAAGATCGAGCCATTGCACTCCAGCCTGGGTGACAGAGCGAGACTCTATCTCAAATAAATAAATAAATAATAAAATAAAATAAAATAGCTATTTTGGCCAGGTGTGGTGGTTCACACTTGTAATCCCAGCACTTTGGAAGGCCAAAGCAGGAGGATCGCTTAAGGCCAGGAGTTTGAGACCATCTCCACAAAAAATTTTTAAAAATTAACCAGTGGCTCATGTCTGTAATCCCAGCACTTCAGGAGGCTGAGGCAGGTGGATCACCTGAGGTCAGGAGTTCGAGACCAACCTGACCAACACAGAGAAACCCCATCTCTACTAAAAATACAAAATTAGCCAGGCAGGGTGGTGCATGCCTGTAATCCCAGCTACTTGGGAGTCTGAGGCAGAAGAATTGCTTGAACCTGAGAGGCAGAGGTTGCAGTGAGCTGAGATTATGCCATTGTACTCCAGCTTGGGCAACAAGAGTGAAATTCTGTCTCAAAAGAAAAAAAAAAAATTAACCATGTGTGGTGTTACACACTTGTCCCAGCCAATTGGGAGGCTGAGGCATGAGGATCACTTGCACCCAGAAAGTTAAGGCTACAGTGAGCCATGATTGCACCACTGCGCTCCAGCCTGAGTGACAGAGCAAGACCCTGCCTCTCCAAAAACAAAAAACAAGCTCTTTCACAGCATTGTCAGGTTTGTTCTTGGAGTGGGAGGGAGTCCTATGCCTTTCCTGACCCTTCTCCTGCCCTGTCTCCCAGCTGCTGAATGCCATGGTGGCAAAGCTGGGGAACAGGGACGACCCGCTCCCCCAGGACTCCTTTGAAGGTGTGGACGAGGATGAGTGGGTGAGTGGCAAATGGCCCCACTTCCCGGCAGGCAGCGCCATCCCTTGGCACATGCCACAGCACGCATCTCCTGCCCTCCCAGGCCCTCCTGACTCCCTCCCACCTCTTGGTGTTTCGCCCCAGGACTAGCCTGCGCCCCTGTCACCTCCACCTCACCTGTGCTGCGGCCTCCTAATGCACACCTCACAGCTCATCCTCAGGCTGGAAGATGCCTCTCTGGCGCTGGCACTTCTCACCCCTGCAGCCCTGGCTTCCCGTGGGCACTTCCACAGCTTCTGGGCCTCTGGCAGCTCCCAGGGACTGTTCTCATCTCTGCTGTCTCTGGGGTCAGCTGCTGCTCATCAGCTGCCCACTAGCATGTAGCCAGGGGTGCAGAGTGGTGGGGGGGGTCAGTAGCATGTCCCTGGGCAGGCCCTGGGTACCTGTCTCCCTTGGTCTCTCTGCTGTCCTGGGCTGGTCCCATCCTGGGCTGGCCTCATCCAGCACCTTTGCTCACCCCACGCTGCCCCATCTCGCCTGCTGCCCCAGTTCTGGTCGAGGGCCTTGGGGGCCGGCCTCCCACCAGGCCTTCTGGAGCAGCACCAGTCTCAGGGCCCTGGGACCAGCTGCCCTGCTTCCCAGGTTTGTAGCCAGGAGAAGGAGTCATCGCAGAGCTGATGGTCCAATAAGGGGGGGTGTGAGCCCCACAAAGACTGGCCCCTGCTCTGGATGTTCTCAGCAATTAAACTTTTTTAAGCTGGCCACCTCTTATGCTGCTGTGGTCTCTGGGCTGGTTGGCAGGCGAAGGGGACAGGAATGTGGGTGACAGGGGTTTGGACTTGGGCTTCCCTGTATCTTAGCCTCACTCTGCTCCCAAGACCTGATAAGCTGCGCACTGCTGGAAGTCATTCGTTCACCACGCAGGTACCTGCAGTGCTCTGGATGGCGGGATGCTGTAAAGGACAGGAGAGACAAGGTCTTGCAAGGAGCTTCAGCTTCCTACAGCCTTCTTATGTGGGGGGATTAGACTGTCTGCAGGCAAGCAGATAGGGTGCAAAGACAGCAGTAAGGAAGAGAAACTGGCTGGGTGTGGTTACTCACACCTGTAATCCAAGCACTTTGGGAGGCCAAGGTGGGAGGATCTCTTGAGGTTAGGAGTTCAAGACTAGCCTGGCCAACATGGTAAAACCTCGTCTCTATTAAAAATACAAAAATTAGGCCAGGCGCAGTGGCTCACATCTGTAATCCCAGCACTTTGGGAGGCCAAGGCAGGCGGATCACCTGATGTCAAGAGTTCGAGACCAGCCTGGACAACATGGTGAAACCTCATCTCTACTAAAAATTAAAAATAAAAAAATTAGCCGAGTGTGGTGGCACACACCTGTAGACCCAGCTACTGGGGAGGCTTAGGCAGGAGAATCGCTTGAACCCGGGAGGTGGAGGTTGCAGTGAGTCAAGATTGCACCACTGCACTCCAGTCTGGGTGCCAGTGAGACTTCGTCTCAAAAAAAAGAAAAAAATGAGCCAGGTGTGGTGATGGGTACCTATAATCCCAGCTACTGGGGAAGCTGAGGCAGGAGAACCACTTGAAACCAGAAGGCAGAGGTTGCAGTGAGCCGAGATCATGCTGTTGCACTCTAGCCTGGGCGACAGAGCAAGACTCTGTCTCAAAAAAAAAAAAAAAAAAGAAACTGGGGAACAAGAAGCGACTGAGATTCAGGGTTTGAGAAGGTGATTTTGAGGTAAGAGACAAGACCTGAGGGCTGATGAGGAGCCAGGCAGGGAGAGAGCCGCTTCCAGGCAAGCAAGGAAGGACAATGTGGGCACAGAGGGAGGAACGTGGAGGATGGGAGGAAGGGGAAGAAGAGCAGTGGTGCTGAGCAGGGGGCCAGGCGGCCCAACTTTCATCCCACCATTTGCTGAATGCCGTGCACCACATGCTGTTCCAGGCACTTGACATCTGAGAGCAGAGAGAGAAAAGTCTTGCCCAATAGGAACTCCCACTCTAGTGGAAGGGAACAGATTCTCAACAATAAACAAAAATAAAGGGAGGCCAAGGTGTGAGGATTGCTTGAACCTAGGAGTTTGAGATCAGACGGGGCAACATAGGGAGACCCTTATCTCTACAGAGAATACAAACATTAACCAGGCACATGGTCCCAGCTACTCAGCAACCTGAGGTAAGAGTATCGCTCAAATGCTGGAAAGTCAAGATCGAAGTGAGGCATGATCATACTACTGCATTGCAGCCTGGGCAACAGAGTGAGACTCTTGTCTCCAAAAAAAAAAAAAAAAAAAAAAAAAAAATGCCAGGTGTGGGCTGGGCATGATGGGAGGCTGAGGTAGTAGGATCACTTGAACCCGGGAAGTGGAAATTTTAGTGAGCTGAGATTGTATCACTGCACTCCAGCCTGGGTGACAGAGCAAGACTTCATCTAAAAAAAAAAAAAAGGAAAAAAATAAAACAATAAATAGGTCGGGCACGGTAACACACACCTTTAATCCCAGCACTTTGGGAGGCTGAGGTGGGTGGATCACTTGAGGTGAAGGGTTTGAGACCAGCCTGAGCAACATGGCGAAACCCTGTCTCTACTAAAAATTCAAAAATTAGTGGGGCATGGTGGTCCATGCCTGTAATCCCAGCTTCTCAGGAGGGTAAAGCATGAGCATCGCTTGAACCTGAGAGGTGGAGGTTGCAGTGAGTCAGGATCGTGCCACTGCATTCCAGCCTGGGTGGCAGGGTGAGACTCTGTCTCAAAATAATAAATAAGTAAATTATGTTGTATGGTAGAGGGTGGTCAGAGTCTTGGACAAAAAATATAGAGACTATCAAGAAGGGAGAATAAGCCAGTCACAAAAGGCTGCACGTTGTATGATTGAATTTCTTTGTTTTTGCTTTTTTTTCCTTTTTTTTCTGTTTTTGTTTTGTTTTGTTTTGTTTTTGTGGCAGGGCCTTGCTCTGTCATCCAGGCTGGAGTACAGTGGCATGATCACAGCTCACTGCAGCTTCTACCCCCCAGGCTCAAGTGATCCTCCCACCTCTCAGCCTCCCAAGTAGATGGGACTACAGGCGCCTGCCACCACACCTGGCTAATTTTTGTACTCTTTGTAGAGATGGGGTTTCACCATGTTCCCCAGGCTGATCTTGAGTTCCTGGCCTCAAGTGATCCTCTCACCTCGGCCTCCCAAACTGTTGAGATTACCAGCGTGAGCCACCACGCCCAGCTTGTATGATTCCGTTTCTATGAAATGTCCAGAACCTGCGAATCCACGGGGAGAAAAATGAGTGGTTGACGGAGGCTAGGGGAGGGGAGTGATTAATGGGTGATGAAAACGTACTGGAACTAATAGTGGACAGTGGCACAGCTCTGTGAATAAAAGGCATTGGACTGTGCACTTGACAACCGTGAAATGTCAAGTGTATGCATTATATCTCAGTAAAGCTGTTACTTTTTTCATTCATGGGGGGCAAGTCACGGCGTTGTAAGGGGTCTAGGTGGGCCTCATTGAGGTGACACTTGAGCAATTATTTGAAGGAGGAAACGAGCGTCCCAGGCAGGAGGACTATGGATGAAACCTATCTTGAAGTTTCCTATTTTCTTCAATATTCCTGAGAATTTGGGATCCTACTCCATATATGTTCGTTGATTTCATATAATGTTGCATTCCCAAATATTTTGGCGAAATCAAGGGCAGAAATCGCCCACGTCTGACCGATGTGCTTAGCTGCTCCAGCGCACCAGCGTAGGCGCACAGGCCGTTGAGGCTCCTGGTACCGCCCCACGCCCGTCCCCAGTTGTCCGGAGCCCGAAGCAGGCTCCGCCCTGTGTCAAATCCCGCCTCCGACTCCGCCCCGAGCGGCTACGACACCGCCGGCGCCCCGCCCCGGGACCGAGGTAACACGCATGCCCAGGGCCGTCTCGCGCAAGCGCTCTCTGCGGCTTCCCTTGACCTCTGACCCACCGGCCACCCTTGAGCCGGGGCCGCAAGGCCAGGAAGTCGGAGCCTGAGTCCCTGAGGCAGAGCAGCTGCCATGGTGAGGCCCGAGTCGGGCACAGCCCGAGGAAGGGAGGCCGAGTCGGGCTGGGAGCCGGGCGGCGGGCGCCGTGCGCCCCCTGCGTGCCCGGCAGGAAGCAGGGTCTGGGAAGCGTTGCATCCAGGGGGACCTAGGCCGGCAGTGGCGGCAGCGGCGGCATTAGGGCCAGAGAAAGCCGTCTGCGTGGAAGAGCCCGGGAAAACGTGGTCGCGCTGTGCCTAGCCCGCGTGTGAGCCAGCAGCCGTGGGCGGCGGTGGAGCGTGGGTCTGGCCGGTGAGCACCTCCCCTGGAACCTTACAGCACTGCAGAGTCGATGTTGCTATCTCCATTTGGAAAGTTGGCTTTTCCAGGAAAGTGGCAGACCTGGGGCTTGAACTAGGCCCCGAGACACCAAGCACGGAGCGTTTGTGTGATAGCGTTTTCTCGTAGAGCCAGTCCACAGACCTGTGCCGCACTGACTGTCAGGTCACGTGGGGAACCTTTCAACGTGCAGGCTCGGCTGGGCGTGGTTGCTCATGCCTGGAATCTCAGCACGTTGGGAGGCCGAGTCGGGTGGATCACCAAGTCAGGAGATCGAGATCATTCTGGCCAACATGGTGAAACCCTGTCTCTACTAAAAATACAAAAATTAGCCGGGCGTGGTGGCGCGCTCCTGTAGTCCCAGCTACTCAGGAGGCTTAGGTAGGAGAATAGCTTGAACCCGCAAAGTGGAGGTTGTAGTGAGCCGAGATCACGCCACTGCACTCCAGCCTGGGTGCCAGAGTGAAACCCTGTCTCAAAAAAAAAAAAAAAAAAAAAAAAAAAAGTGCAGTCTCACGCCTGTAATCCCAACACTCTTGGAGGCTGAGGCGGGCGAATCATGAGGTCAGAAATTTGAGACCAGCCTGGCCAATGTGGTAAAACCCCCTTTCTACTAAAAATACGAAAATTAGCCGGGTGGAGTGGCGTGGTCCTGTGGTCCCAGCTGCTTGACCCTGGGAGGCAGAGGTTGTGAACCGAGATCCTGCCACTGCTCTCCAGCCTGGGTGACAGAGTGAGACTCTGTCTCAAAAAGATATAAAAATTAGCCAGGCATGGTGGCAGGCATCTGTAATCCTAGCTGCTTGGGAGGCTGAGGCATGAGTATCGCTTGAACCAGGAGGCAGAGGCTGCAATCAGCTGAGATTGTGCCACTGCACTCCAGCCCTGGGAGATAGAGCAAGACTCTGTCAAAAAAAAAAAAAAAAAAGAGAGAGAGAAAACAGGTTCTTGTGCGATATCCCTGGAGGTTCTGCATATGTAAGTTCCCCAAGTGACTCTGTTGCAAGCAGTTTGGGGAGCACTTCTTAACTAATATAGTAATAAGGATAATGTAACAGCTAACAGCTTACAATTGCCAGCCCCTGAGCTAAGGCTTTATGTAGATTCTGTCATTTAGTGTTTGTGAAGTCCTGCTGTCATTGTTCTTATTTTACAGATAAGAAACCTGAGGTTCGGACAGCTTTGACTCCTCCACAGTCATGCATCCCACTGTGTCAGAGACCTCTTTGGAGCCCAGGGCTGTGTCCCAAGACTCATGTTTTTCTTTGTTTTTTGAGATAGGATCTCTCTCTGTTACGCAGGCTAGAGTGCGGTACAGCTATCCTAGCTCACTGCAGCCTTGAACTCCTGGGCTCAAGTAAGCCTCCTACCTCAAACTCCCAAGTAATTGGGCCTACAGGTGGGTGCCAGCACCCCTGACTAATTTTTAAATTTGTTTTAGAGATGGGGTCTTGTTGTATTGCCCAGGATGGGTCTCCTAGGCTGGAGTACAGTGGTGCGATCACAGCTTACTGCAGCCTCGACCTCCCGGGGCTCAAGTAATCCTCTGACCCCATCCTCCCGAGTAGCCTCAGCCTTCTGGGTAGTTGGGACGACAGGCATGCTCCACTATGCCCAACCAATTTTTTGTATTTTTCATGGAGATGAGGTTTTGCCATGTTGCCAGGCTGGTCTCAAACTCCTGGGCCCAAGCAGCCGTCCTGCGTCGGCCTCCCAAAGTGCTGGGATTATAGGCGTGAGCCACTGCACCCAGCGTGACGTATGTTAACAGGAAAAGAAAGTGCTTTCAGAAGGTATACATGGGAGAGCCTGAGAAGGTTTCACTCAGGGGATGGTGGATGATGTTAAGTCCTGAAGTATGTTGGGTTTTGACAGGGTCAGGGTAGAAGGGGGGATGGTCAGGATGGAGGAATTCAGAACAGCAAAGACCCTGCAGAGTCCACAAGCATGAGAGCAGCTCTAGGAGCAGAGGGTGTGGCTGCAGTGGGGAGAGAGGTGAGGGTGACAAGTTGAGCCCAGACCCATCACCGTGAATGTCAAGCTGGGGAGTGGACCGATTGTGTAGGCAGCAGTGGAGAATTGTGTGTACACTGGGAGATGGCCAGAACTCTCCCGCAGAAAGGGTTAGGAGGCGCCTGGAAACCCTGCCTGGGGACATGGAGTTCATGAGACAGCAGGTTAGCCAAAGCTGAACAGCCATATTCATTCAAATGCCTTGGGGACACTTGCTGTGCCAGCCACTGACCAGGCCCCGGGATGCCATGGCATGTGCTACAGTTGTGGTCCTGACCTTCCTCCTGCCTAGTTGTGATGCCAGCATCTGTTTGCAGGGGCCCAGGGTGACTAGAGTGTCCTTGAGAATCAGGCTGTCTGCTCATCTCCCCGGAGCCTGGGGCTTGGCCTCAAAGGCATGTTGCAGGCAAATCTCAAAGACACAAATAAGTATAAACCCCATTGCTGAGTGCCTCCCACAGCACTGTCTGTGGTCCCAACTGCTGGGCTCTGGTCCTGCCTCAGGCCAGGTTGCTGCCCAGCAAGGACATGCATGTGCTGCCCCCACGCGTCCTGGGGTTGGGTCCTGTGCTTCTGACTACTGCTTTCTGGCAGCCTCGTGGCCCGAAGTTGGATGCCACGTCAGCTGGGTCCTCTTGCCTGGGACCCTCAGGCCCAAGTGTCAGTCAGTGGACTATAGAATGTTTGGAGCCTCTGGGAGGGGCCTCAGGCAGTAGCTGTTTTGGTCACCCATGGTAGCTGCTGCTGGCAGAGCCCTGTCCCCATGAATGAGCTCTGAAACCAGCCTGACCCATGGCAAGAGCTCCGGGGACATTACGGTACTGCTTAGGTGGGTAAGAGGCTTGGCTATGCCATCTAGTTCTGGACCTGCCGCTGTCTGTCCACATAGTATTATGGGCATTGCCTCCTGAGGGCCTTATTGTCCTCTTGTGAGGACGGTATTATTCTCTCCATTTTGCAATTAAGAAAACTGAGATCGGCTGTGCACAGTGGCTCATGCCTGTAATCCCAGCACTTTGGGAAGCCGAGGAGGGCAGATCGTGTGAACTCAGGATTTTTAAGACGAGCCTGGGCAACATGGGAAAACCCCATCTTCTCCAGAAGAGTACAAAATTTAGCCAAGTGTGGTGGGTGGCATATGCCTGTAGCCCTAGCTACTCAGGAGGCTTAAGCAGGAGGCTGTCTTGAGGCCAGGCAGTTGAGGCTGCCAGTGAGCCATGATTGCACCACTGCACTCCAGCCTGGGCAACAATGTTGGACTCTGCTAAAAAAAAAAAAAAAAAAAAAAAGGTAGGCGTGGTGGCTCACGTCCATACCATAACCTCAACAGTTTTGGAGGCCGAGGTGGGTGGATCACTTGAGGTCAGGAGTTTGAGACCAGTCTGGGCAACATAGCACAGCCTCATCTTTAAAAAAGTTAGCTGGGTGTGGTGGCTCAGGCCTATCATCCCAGCACTTTGGGAGGCTGAGAAGAGCAAGATCTCGTGAGGTCAGGAGTTCAAGACCAGCCTGACCAACATGGTGAAACCCTATCTCTACTAAAAGTACAGAATTAGATGGGCGTGGTGGCATTCACCTGTAGTCCCAGCTGCTCCAGAGACCGAGGCAGGAGAATCGCTTGAACCCAGGAGGCAGAGTTTATAGTGAGCCGAGATCGTGCCACCGTACTCTAGCCTGGGTGACACAGTGAGACTCAGTCTCAGAAAAAAAAAAAAAAAAAAAAAGTCAAAACAAAACAGACAAGTTCAGAGAGGTTGAGTAATTTGTCCAGGAGCACACAGCTATCGAGAAACAAAGCTAGGGTTCTGGTCCCAGGTCAGCATGGTTCTCATTCTGCTTCCTCGCTGCTTCCCAGCACCCTGAGGGAATGTAGTACGGTGTTTTGTGGGCTTCACCCCTGAGGAAGCAAAGGACCTATATCAAGTGAACTGCCATTTTGAAAGAAGCTTTGTTACTTCAAATCGCCTGGTCCTTGTCAGGTTTTGTGAAACAATAGTAATGAATGAAAACCAATGTTTATTGAGCACCTGTTGTACCATTAGGCTCTGTGCCAGGAACTTGACAGGCATTATCTCATTTAATTCATATGACAGCTTTATTGGTGGCCACATTTTACAAGTAAGCAAACTGGGGCTCAGGAGTTGAGACCTTGTCCAGAGTCACACAGCTAGGATTGGCACACAGGGGATCTCAAAGCCTGCGGGTGTTATAACCATTACACTACACTGCCTCTTCTGGGAGATGCCTCTCGCAGGAACCTTGCTGGCCTCCATGCGCCATCCAGTCTGCTGTAACTTTGCAGGCCAGCCCCCCTGTGCCCTGCAGCTCTGGGCAGCAGAAGCCACAGGCCACCATGCCGCTTTGGTTTGAAGTGTGCAGGGGTTGGTTGGGGAAGCTCCCCAGTTATGGGCTCAGCTCTTTTTTTTTTTGAGATGGAGTTTTACTCTTGTTACCCAGGCTGGAGTGCAATGGCGCGATCTCGGCTCACCGCAACCTCCGCCTCCTGGGTTCAGGCAATTCTCCTGCCTCAACCTCCTAAGTAGTTGGGATTACAGGCACGCGCCACCATGCCCAGCTAATGTTTTTGTATTTTAGTAGAGACGGGGTTTCACTATGTTGACCAGGATGGTCTCGATCTCTTGACCTCGTGATCCACCCGCCTCGGCCTCCCAAAGTGCTGGGATTACAGGCCTGAGCCACCGCGCCCGGCCTCTCAGTTCTTAACATGCATTATTTTGCAATAGTCTAGTCATTGGCCTTGGCAGAAGAGTAAACAAGTGATTGCAAGGCCATGTGGTGGGAGGGGTAGCCTGAGACCTGAGCCATGTTCCAGGCTGAGGGGACCCTCTGCCTTTCACCTCTGTCCTCTGTCCTTCAGACAGCACCAGCATCCCATCCCTGAGCCTGCTGTTCCACTCAGGAGGGTGTTTAGGAAGGTGGTGAAGTCAGCTGAGACCACAGGTGTCAGCAGGTGTATCCCTGACCCTCCCATACCTGCAGCACAGCGGCCACAGCCCTACCCCTCACCTTGATCACAGGATGGTCATCTCTGGGTTCTGCTTTCTGCTGTGAAATCCAGAAGTTATGAAATTTCCACCTACTTGTGAAATCCTAACCCACTTGTGTTTGTTCATTCCCCTAATGGCCCATAATCACATCCGGCCTGTTAGGAAAGTGCAGGTCCTCAGAGGCTGAACAAGGCCAGTTCTGGAGTCTGGAATCCACTGGAATCTGTGGAGCAAGCCCCTCCAGCCTCAGGGTTGGGCTCTTGATACTTGTCAGCTTGCTCAGGCACCCTTCCTTCAGAACCCAGGACCCTGCGTAGTGACTGCCGTGACTGGTAGCACCAGCCTTGGGTTTCCCATCTGCCTCCAAGGTACCCACTGTATGTCCTCTGGCTAGTCACTGACTGCCGTGAGTTGTCAGGATTAAATGGCACAATGAATTGAACGTGTTTGGCACTGTGCCTGGTGTGTGGGCTCAGTTGATACTTGTTGATTAAAGGGAAACCTACCGAAAAGCACTGGGAAGAAAGGGGGAGTTACTGGGCAGTGCCACATGAGCTCTCAGCCTATGCCAAGTCTCCTCCAGGCCACACCATGACCCTGCATCTACGGCTTCGCAGTGACTGGGTCCTTTGTACATGCTGTCTATATATAATCTCTTTGTTTCACACAAGATCTGTGCGTCTTTCCATGGCATCTGCCAGATTCCCAGTTTCCCCGCCCAGCCAAGGCTGTTGGGGGCTCACAGGAACTCCCTTCTGCCTTCTCTCCTGCCAGTTTCGGCTCAACCTAGTCCCTCCATCTAGAAAGCCCTAGTATTTCTGTCATGATTCTACCTGCTCTGCAAAGCCCAGCCCAAAAAGAACACCCTTCTCTCACAGAACCCCATCTCAGCTGGAAGTTTTCCCTCTTGACTCTCTGTGCTTCCGGTCACCTCTTACTGAGTCTTCCCCAGGGCCTCCGTGGGGCGTGGAATCACACGTGCAGCCTTCAGGCACATTCAGCCTGCTGTGCAACAGTGGGATTCGCTGGCAGGCCAGCAGCGTGCCCAACCTGGGGCAGGGACCAGGCTAGCTTTGTGCTCAGGTGCTGATCAGAGTAGACTTTCAGCAGATGTTTGCATGAATGGGTGAACAAATGGCTGAACAAATGACAAATGGATGAGCCTGACTCTCCCTCATCATGTGGTCTGTGGTGTGTTTAAATACCATTCTGGTGGCCTTTTAGCTCCTTGAAGATGGAAATGGTTTTGTACTAAGTAGGCCCTTAGCAAGTTTGTTTTATTGAGTGGAGCCGACTTAAAATCATCGTACTTGGGAGAATTACTATGGATCTGTTTCCCCATTGGTAAAATAAAGGTTGGGGCTGATGATCTCAGAAACACAGGAAAACCAATCTTGGCCCCAAAGTTGAGGGGGAGATACTGCCAGGTCTGGTACCGTCCCTGTGTTCTAGCTCCCAGGCCACCATGTTTCCTCCTGAAGCTGGTGGCTGCAGCCGCTTTGCCTTTGCTCTGCCTTTCTTGAAGGATGAGGGGGGATCTCTTGGAGTTCTGTCAAATTCACCCCCCACCTGCCTGTCCAATGAGTATCTAAGCCACCCATCATGGAAGCTTTCAGTCAGGGTGCTTTGGAGGGGGTGGCTTTGGGAGCAGCTCTGTGCTTCATGACCTCAGGTCTCCAGCAGTCTGCTAACCAGGTGCATGCTTTGCCCACAGGCCAAGTACCTGGCGCAGATCATCGTGATGGGCGTGCAGGTGGTGGGCAGGGCCTTTGCACGGGCCTTGCGGCAGGAGTTTGCAGGTAAGCATGGGCCTGTCTCCCCTCTGGGATGGGAGCTCCTGTCGAGGTCAGATTTTCCCTGTAGCCATGGGCACCTCAGGCCTGATGGTTCTGCAGCGTGGGTGGCCTGGGGCACTTCCCATGGTAGGGGCATCCTTCATTGGGACCTGGTTAGCAAGAGCATCCAGGGCAGGAGCTGGCAGACTGGCCCATCTGGACACCTGGTTTTATAAAAATAAATAGTTTTGTACAAATAAGCTTTTTTTTTTTTTTTTTGAGATGAAGTCTCACTCTATCACCCAGGCTGGAGTGTAGTGGGGCGATCTTGGCTCACTGGAAGTCCTGCCTCCCAGGTTCAAGTGATTCTCCTCTCTCAGTCTCCCAAGTAGCTGGGATTACAGGCACCCACCACCATACCCGGCTAACTTTTGTATTTTTAGTAGAGAGGGGGTTTCAGCATGTTGGCCAGGCTGCTCTGGAACTCCTGACCTCAGGTGATCCATCCTCCTCAGTCTCCCAAAGTGTTGGGATTACAGGTGTGAGCCATGGTGCCCAGCCCTGGTTTTGTAAATAAATTTGATTGGAGCACAGACACGCCCACGGGCTGCTTTCAAGGCAGAGTTGAATGGGTCCAATGTAGGCTCATGAGCCGGAGAAGCCTAAAACATCTACTTTCTGAGCCTTTAGGGAAAGTTTACCAGCTCCTGATTCTAGGTTCTGGGGTCACTGAAAGGGAAGAGGTCACCCAAGGCAGCGGCTTTGGTGGTCTAGGTGACCGGTGGGCAGCCGGGCGCCTGCAGAGCACGCTCATGCCCACAGCTCCACTGTCCAGTCCCCACCGGAGCCTAAAGCTCCACAATTTGCTGTGCCCTGGGATGTGGGGGTGGGTTGTCATTTCATGGTCTAGGTTGGGGACTAGGAGCCAGGTTTGGTGGTCAGACCCTGCCCTTTTCCTCCAGTGAGGCACATCCATGCTCACTGTCCCAGCCACTACCCCCTAAAAAAGAAACCACTCCTGGAGAAGAGGTTCTTCGCCACCTCTGTCCCTGTGTCTCTCATCCTGTGCCGGTGGCAGGGGTGAGCCACCCACTTGGAAGGCCCAGGGCGAAGTCTGGGCTGCTGAGGACTGAGCCATCACCCACATGTCCACACAGCCAGCCGGGCCGCAGCAGATGCCCGAGGACGCACTGGACACCGCTCTGCAGCCGCTTCCAACCTCTCTGGCCTCAGCCTCCAGGAGGCACAGCAAATTCTCAACGTGTCCAAGCTAAGCCCCGAGGAGGTCCAGAAGGTAAGGCCACTGGGCTGCCCCAAAGCCTGAGGGGGAGAGGCTGCCAGGGCGGGAAGAGGCCTGGCAGAGAGGTCCAGTTTGGATGCTGTGGCCATAGCTAGCTTGGACTCCAGCTTGCTCTCACTCGTTAAGTTTTAGGCCCAAGGCAGGACAGTTTCAGCAGCCATGTCGCCCTCCAGGGTACCTGTCCACATCTGCCTCTCAGTGGCCACAACAGCTGCGTGTGGCACGCAGTGTGGAGAGGAGTCCTGTGGCTTCTCTCATGTGACCTCATATAGCCTGCCCGGCGTCTCTCGCCTACAGTCTGCAGCCCTCTCAGCCATCTCCTCTCCTCCGCAGAACTATGAACACTTATTTAAGGTGAATGACAAATCCGTGGGTGGCTCCTTCTACCTGCAGTCAAAGGTGAGTGGTCTTTGATTCTGGAAGGAGGGAAGTCACAGGACCCCCTCTCCTCGCTTGGGACTCAATTCCTGGCTGGGGGAAGCTGGCCAGCTAAGGACTTAGCACACAGAAAACTGTGCCGGGCCTTCCCATGGTGCCCCAGCCTCACGGAGTCCCCTAAACTGCTACCCCTCTGACTGCTTCAGCTCTGGGGTCCAGCCACTCAGGCTGTGTCACTCCAGACAGCAACCCTCCCTCCAGCAGCTGGGACTTGGAAGGAGCAGGAGCACCAGCGGGTGGGGTGCTGGAACCAGCTCTCAGCTCACAGAAGTCGCAGCATGCACTGGGCCCCTGCAGTCTGGCTCTGTCTCCCCAGGCCACCTCTGACCCTGGGGTAGTGCCGAAGGAAGCATTGGTATCCACCCACTGCTCTCCAAAAAACGGACCTGGGCCAGATGGGAAGAGGCTGTCCCATGTGGGCAAGGGGCATAGGGGAGAGGCTTAGCCTCCCAGCCTGATTATCTGTGACCTACCAGGTGGTCCGCGCAAAGGAGCGCCTGGATGAGGAATTCAGAATCCAGGCCCAGGAGGACAGAGAAAAAGGGCGAACGCCCCACACGTGACTGCTTGGCTCTCCACACCCATCCCGCCACCTCTAATTTATAGCTTGGTAATAAATGTCTTTTCTGCATTTCTTATGTGCATGGGTCCAGATTCCAGAGGGCAGGCTGCTCCTCTGCCAGTCACAGGGCTGTGTGTGCTTGGGTTGGGGAGGCAACAGCCTGACAGCCCAGAGGGGCCTGGCTGGGCAAGCTTGGCAGGCAGGCAGCCAGCCAGCCAGCCAGCGGGCACCAGCCAAGTCCAGTCACGTACAGGATGCAGCCTCTCCTGCCTCCACAGCACCCGTGCCAGCGCCAGGCTCCCTCCTGTGGCGCCCTGCCAGACCCCAGCTCCCAGTCACCATCGGGTGCCCCTGCCCTTCCCACAGTGTGGCAGTCCCCTGGTCCCAGAGCTCTGTTGGCAGCCACCCTGTCCCTGGGGTGAGTTTGAACCTAGCACCTCAGTCATCTGGGCATAATACCCCAGGATGCAGCTGGGGGAAGAGGTGCCTCTACCCACCCACTGCTTACTGAAGCCTCACTGGGCAGTAGTGGGCCAAGGACCTGAACCTTGGGATGCTCAGTCTGGAATCTCCCATCTCAGCTCCCATCACCTGTGCGCCCTCAGCACCTACCTCCTCCCCAGCCTTCGAGGTCCTGCTCTCAGTTGCCGATTGAGAGGGAAGGGCACCTGCAGGGTCGGGGAAGATCAGGCTGGCAGGGGCTCCGGGGCAGCGCACAGCCGGGCACAGGGCCAGGCTCCGGCACACCCACCACGCACAAGCCATCTTTGCAACTCACTTTTATTGTTTCTTTATAAACTTCCTCTCCCATGGAGGAATATATTGTTATAGTCATTAGCTTATCTCTTTTTTTTTAAAACTCTATGCTAACAGCAATGGAGCCAAGAGGAGGAAAAACATAGCTACGATAGAAAGGCACTTAGAACCTGTTAAAATACTGATATCCTGGAATGTGCAACAACAAACCAACGACAACCACAAAAAGTACACCGGCCCTTCCGAGCCTGGTCCGTCACCGAATCGCATGCTGAGCTCGTCGGCCTTCCAGTGCCCTGTTCCTCCGCTCCGCTTGAGTCAGAAACCCATGACCCCACCAGGGACTTAAGGCCTGGGGCCCTCACAGGGGTGGGGGGTGCTCGGGGCCTGCATGGGGCCCGAAGAAAGGAGACCAGCTCCCTCCTACCTTGCTCACAGCCCCTTCGAGGAGCAGAGCCAGTGCGGCGGGGCCCTGTCAGGGCTGGAGTCCGAAGCCCAGTGGCAGGGCAGGCCAGGTCAGGGTGACCCCTCTGGGACAGAAGGGCAGTCTGGGAGAGGGTGGGGTCAGCAAAGCTGCCAGAGGATCTGCAGGGCCACTGAGGACCCCAGTGCTATCCAGGCAGCTGCCTCGTTCTACAGATGGGGAGGTGGAAAGGCTGGGCCATTCCACGGCCTGGTGACAGCGCAGGCCTAGAAGCCAGAACTCCCAGCCACCAGGCGGGAGAGGGAGCAGAGGGGAGGCCCCAAATGGGGGATGCATGGGTGCATCCATCCCCCAGGGTGTCCTGGGATGGGATTAAGGGGCACAAGGCCTTCTAGCACCCTTAAATGGTTCTGGCCCCTGCCAGAGTCCTTGAGTGGCACAGAACCTGAGAGAGCCCGTTGGGTATTAGGGGTAGGGAAGCGCCTCTGAGAAAGCAGCTCGGAAGGAAAGAGCCTGAGGAAGCAAGTGTCACAGGTGGTCCTCCAGCCACCGCTTCCCTCAGGCCTTCAGTCCACAGCCTCCAGGAAGTTCCAACACAGCACTGGCCGGGAACCCCCTCCCCTGCATGCTGTCACTTGGAGCCCCAGACCAGGAGATGTGTCCCAGCCAGCCTCCCCTTCCTGGTGCAGGACCAAGGCCCGCAGGCCTCTGCGGGGGGGCACTGCCCAGGCCAGGCCCAGTGGGGATGGAAGCAGGAAGACCGGGCGCTGGGTCTGGCCCCACATGCTCCCTGAGCCAGGGCCCAGGCCACTCTGTCCTGGCACTACACCTGGCCTGGTACCTCCCCTCACCAGCTCAGGGGCCCTCAGACTGGCTTCTCACTGTCCTCGGGTGACCTATGGTAGAGGAAGGAGGCCCCCCGGGGTGCAGAGATGGAGTGGCCAGCTATCCCCTCAGTCTGGAGGTGGCGTCCCTTGGGCAGTGCTGTCAGCCTGGCCTGGGGTGAGAAGGACGGCCGCAGAGCGGGGTGCGGGGCCTCCCTTCTAACTAGCAGGAGGCACCTTTGTCCTGGGGAGCATGCTTCTGCCTGGGGCTTTGAAGGGGCCTGCATCTGTCTTGCTTTCCCTCTGGAGGCAGGGTCAGAGAGAAAGGAGTCCAAGGAGCCCCCAGGACAGGGGCTGGGTAAGCCTAGGAGGGATGGGTGGGCTTCTGGTCCCTGGGGGTCCCTCTCAGGAAGGGGAGCCTGGCGCCAACAGGGAGGGCAGATGCCGTCCCACCCACCCTCTCTGCTGGAGAAGGGGTAGTCATTGGGTGAGGAAGGTACCAGGGTGGGAGAGAAACGGGAGGACAGGGGCAGGGACAGGCCTGGCAGAAGCTGAGAGCTGGGTGGGGGAGCCAGAGGGGAGCGAGGCGTCAGCACCCAGGAGCACAGCTCCCCCCGAATGGCAGGCCAGCCCCACCCAGGGACCAGGAGACCAGCCATGAATGACCTAGCACCATCCTTACTCCCTGGCGGGCTAGGCTGGGGCTGCCCAGGCAGTAGGACATTATTGCTATTTCACAGAAGAGTTTCTGTTCGTCAGGGGGCAGTGCCAGGAGCTGCCGGCAGGGCCGTAATAGTTGTCCACAGGGTGGGTTCAGTTCACCACAGCCGGTTTGAGCAGCACGGAGCCCGGCGGGATGACCACCCAGCCAGGAGCCAGTGCCTCTGGGCTGCTGGCGGTGGAGTTGACGCCGGTGGACAGGTCTAGCACGGTGCCCGGCAGCAGGGGGAGTCCATCAGGGCTTGGCCGGGAGCAGCTGCTCTCCGTCCTTTCGAGGGGCGTCTTGCGGCCCTCCATGCCCAGGGCCCTGGCAGGCACTGACCCACGCCCCTTCTCCACCTCGCCCTTGCCACCAGCAGAGCCAGCAAGGAGGGAGACCACAGGCAAGCCCAGTCCGCCAGCCCCAAAGGGCGAGGGCAGCAGCGGGTTCTTGGCCAGATTGAGAGGCAGCACGGGGCCCGGCAGCCCAGGACCCATGCCCCCTCCACCTCCACTGCCCCCACCACTGCCACAAGCCAGGGCACTGAGGTCGAGGGGGCCGGGAGCCAGGGGCAGGGGTAGGCCAGGCAGGCCAGGGCCTCCAAAGAGGGCGGCTGGGTTAGGGATGATGATCTGGGCCCCGCTGACATAGGGGCCGCCATCGGGGGCAGGCAGTGGCGGCTTGGGGGGTGGGCGCAGCTGCAGGAGCTCTTGCTGCTCATGGGACACGAAGTGGCCGTGGGCCTTGATGTGCTTGCGCAGTGAGCTGGGGTCCGTGTAGCGCTTGTGGCAGCCGGGCATCTTGCAGTAGTAGGGCTTGTCCACATAGTGGGTGCGAGTGTGCTTAAAGCGGTCACTGGAGTTGGAATAGCGCTTGTTGCAGCCCTCATAGGGGCAGACGTAGGGCTTCTCACCTGCAGGGTGGTGCGGGGCTGCTGTGAGGGGAGTCTCCCTTGAGTCCCCATGCACTCAACATCCCCCGGGCCAAGCACTCCCTGGAAGCACAGATGCCCCAATTCTGTGGACGGGGGACATCCCCAGCACATGGCATGAGATCTGCCCCGGCAGGGCACAGAGGCTGAGAACCCAGCCTGGCTGAGTCCAGCTCTGCCTGGCCTCACCCTGCACCCTCTGCTACAGAGGGTGTGCCTTTCAGCAGCAGAACATGGCCTCGGAGGCCGGGCCCAGTGGCTCATGCCTGTAATCCCAGCACTTTGGGAGGCCAGGGCAGGCAGATCACTTGAGGCTAGGAGTTTGAGACCAACCTGTCCAACATGGTAAAACCCTGTCTCCACTAAAAATACAAAAATTAGCTGGGCTTGGTGGCAGATGCCTGTAATCCCAGCTACCTGGGAGGCTGAGGCATGAGAATCACTTGAACCCAGAGGCAGAGGTTGCAGTGAGCAAAGATCATGCCACTGCACTCCAGTCTGTGTGTCTCAAGAAAAAAAAAAAAAAACATGGCCTTGGAGATCACCTTCTGGCACAAGGTGCCCAGCACAGGCCTGGCCACAGGGAATGCTGCCTGGACACCACCACCCTCACTCAACAATGTGGCTCAAGTTTCACCAGGCATCTGCTGCTACCCCGGCTACAGGAGGGGGCCACGTGTAGCAACTGACCGCTTGACACATGGCTTTCCACCTGGAGATGTGCTGCCAATGTGAAATAAACACTAGGAAAAAAGACACCAGCTTCCTGAGGCTTTGTCATGAAATGAAGAACTTTGGTATCTCACCAATTTGTCTTTAATACTGAATTGATAAAACGTTGGAGGTACCGGGGTCAATGAACCATATTGCAATTAATTTCACCCATTTCTTTTTTTTTTTTTTGAGATGGAATTTCACTCTTGTTGCCCAGGCTGGAGTGCAGTCGCGTGATCTCGGCTCACTGCAGCCTCCACCTCCTGGGTTCAAGTGATTCTCCTCTTCAGCCTCTCAAGTAGCTGGGATTACAGGTATGTGCCACCATGCCTGGCCAATTTTGTATTTTTAGTAGAGACAGGGTTTCTCCATGTTGGTCAGGCTGGTCTTGAACTCCCCACTTCAGGTGATGTGCCCCCTCAGCCTCCCAAAGTGTTGGAATTACAGGTGTGAGCCACCGCACCCGTTCATTTCACCCATTTCTTTTTATTGTTTTTTTATGCATCGATTAGGAAGTTTAAAATTATGTCTGTGGCTCCAACAGCCAGAGCTGTCCTGCTGTGGGCCTGGGCTGTAATGAGGAGTGAAGCCGACCCAACCTCAGCGATCACAGAGGTGGCACTAGTCAGATGATACAGACGGGACCCAGGAGATGGCACTGGTGCTCCAAGAGCACGTGCTGGGTGGGGGTCTGACCCTCAGGGAGGCTTCCCCCAAGCAAACTGCATTGGAAAAGGGACCCCTGGATGGCCCTCATCTCTGAGGCTCGGGCCTTGCTCATAGTCCCCTCGTCCTGGGGCCCTGCCCAGCTGGTCTCAGCTGAGCATCCCCTTCATGGGCTGAGCTGCCTGGCCTGGCCTCAGCCTCTTACCTGTGTGTGAGCGGTTGTGGATCTTCAGGTTCTCCAGGCGGGAGAAGCTCTTGCTGCAGGTCGGGCAGCGGTGCGGCTTCTCATTGGTGTGTGTTCGGATGTGGATAAGCATCTTGTACCTGTGCCAGGGAGGGCAGGGGGCGCGGCTCAGCTCGCTGATGACCCTAGCCCTCCCTCCACCCCTCTTTCTCTCCCCTCACCTGGCGTTGAAGCCTCGGCCATGGCGGGCACAACCCTCCCAGTGGCAGCAGTACCCGGCATCCTTCTCGGGCTTGACGTGGTAGTCGTTGACGTGGTCCACCAGGTCTTGCAGGAGCTCAAAGAGCTGGTTACACTGTGGGGGCCGGGAAGGGTTCTGAGCCCATGAGGGGTGGCCTGCCCAGACTCCATACCACTCTTCCTGGCCCCCACTCACCTTGGCCCAGCGACACACTAGCTGCTTAGGCAGGGGCAGGTCTGGCGAGAGGCACTTGTCCTTGGGAGGGGTAAGGAAGGAGGAGGCAGGCAGGTGCAGAGTTCCCCCGGAGCCCAAGGGAAGGAAGAATTGGAAGGAGCTGGGGACACCGTCCAAATAGCGCAGTGGCTGGAAGTCCTGGGGTGTGAAGGGAGAGCTGGTCAGGGTCCCGCTGGCCCAGGGCCCCACTGGCCCAGAGCCCCCCTGTCCCATCTACAGTGCGTTGAATGGTGTCCTCAAACATTCAGGTCCCCCTCTCCCCAGCCCTTAACTGTGCATGTGGCCTTATTTGGACATAGGGTCTCTGCAGATGTCATCAAGTTAAAATGAGGTCATATTAGATTATGGTGGGCCCTACATTCAGTGACTGCTGTCTTTTTTAATTATTTTGTTTTATTTTATTTTTTGAGACAGAGTCTTCCTCTGTCACCACGTTGGCCACAAACTCCTACCTGCCTTGGCCTCCCAAAGTGCTGGGATTACAGGCATGAGCCACCATGCATGGCAAATTTTATTTTCTTAATTAAAAAAAATTAAATATGGGCGCCATGGCTCATGCTTGTAATCCCAGCACTTTGAGGAGGCCAAGGTGGGTGGATCACTTGAGGTCAGGAGTTTGAGACCAGCCTGGCCAACATGGTGAAACCCCATCTCTACTAAAAATACAAAAAGGAGCCGGGTATGGTGACGCATGCCTGTAATCTCAGCTATTCGGGAGGCTGAGGCAGGATAATCGCTTGAATCCGGAGGTGGAGATTGCAGTGAGCCAAGATCATGCCACTGCACTCCAGCTTGGGTGACAGAGCTAGACTCTGTCTCAAAAAAAAAAAAAAAAAAAAAAATATATATATATATATATATATATATATATATAACTAGAGATGGGGTCTTGCTGTGTTGTCCAGGCTAGTTTTGAACTCCTATGCTCAAGTGATCTTCCCACCTCAGCCTCTGAAAGTGCTGGGATTACAGGTGTGAGCCACGGTGCCTGGCCATGACTAGTGTCTTTATAAGAGAAAGCAGAGAGATTCAGAGACAGACGGACAAAGGCCGTGTGAAGACAGGGCAGAGCCTGGAGTGAAGCAGCTACCAGCCTAGGAGTGCCAGGCATTGCCAGAAGCCAGGAGAGAGGCAGGGAAGGTTCTCCCCCAGAGCTTTCCAGGTAGACTCCAGCCTCCAGAACTATGGGGGGTAACACGTCTGGGTTTTTTTTGTTTTGTTTTGAGATGGAGTCTCACTCTATCACCCAGGCTGGAGTGCAGTGGTGCAATCTCAGCTCACTGCATCCTCCCCCTCCCGGGTTCAAGCAATTCTGCCCCAGCCTCCCAAGTAGTTGGGACTACAGGTATGTGCCACCATGCCCAGCTAACTTTTTTCTAATTTTAGTAGAGACGAGGTTTCACCGTGTTAGCCAGGATGGTCTTGATCTCCTGACCCCATTATCTGCCCACCTCAGCCTCCCAAAGTGCTGAGATTACAGGCGTGAGTCCCCATGCCTAGCCTACGTCTGTTGTTTTAAACCACTCAGGGTTGGGGTACTTGGTGGTGGCAGCCCCAGGAAACCAGTCCACCCCTTTCCCTGGAACTCTCAGCCTTCCTTACCGAGGCACTGGGCACTGGAGGCAGGTCCCCGTTGCCCTGGCGCTCGGGGGACAGCGAGCTGCTGCCGTTGGGGGAGTCCAACCCAGATGGTGGTGACAAGCTGAGGTCCACGAGCGGGGCTGCTGAAAAGCGTCCCTCCACCTTCTCAGGGAACTTGGAGTTCAGCAGGAAGCCTGAGGAGGGAGAGGCACAATTCAGGGAGTGCTGGCACACGGAGGCCTTGGGGGGCCAGGTCTTCCTGCCTCCGAACCCCCAATGTGACCTTGGGAGCAGACACCCGCCACACTCCCAGACCATGCTTGGAGCTTGGAGCCCTGGAATCTGAGGAGCACCTGTAGAGCTGACAGATGTGTGACGCTGCCCACCATCTCTGACATTCACCAGCTGCAAGAGCTTGGCCACCAGGAGCCGGGAGTGGGAAGTGTCCGCTTTACAGACGGGACTGGTCTGGCACACAAGTTAATAACAGAACAGGACTCGAACCCAGGGCCCTGGGTCCCTGTCAGACGGGCAGGTAGGAACCTTTCTAACTTTTCCCAAGCCCCTCCAGCCTCAGTGCTCCCTCTTGAAAAGTGGCAGGTTCAGGCTGGGCTGCTCCCCACAGCGTCCCAGGCGGACAAGCAGTGAATCTGGTTCTTAGCTAAATCTGCACTTGGAGGCAGAGTAGATGCAGTGCATACCACCCTGGGCCTGAGCACTGGGCATCCCTTAGAGGCATCTGCTGGGCTGGGACCCAGTCTCTGCTGTCCAGGGTGCAGGTCCTGGGACTTCTGCCACTCCTTCTGAATGCCTGGTTGCCCAACCAGCTGCTCCAGCTCTGCCTAGCGGCCTCAGTTTACATTGTGCACCAGCCACGTGAACTGGGCATTGCAGCTGTCATCCCCCTGAAGACATACACTGCCGGGCAGATGGAAGGACAAGCACGTGGGCTTCCCGTCAACCCGAACCTGAGAGGGGCTGCAGCCACAGGCTGGTGGACACACTTGGCCATTCTCCCCATCACCACAGCTGGATCAGGGTGGCTGAGTCCCATGCCCTGCCCAGGGCCAGTACCTGAGGGCGGGGAGCCTGGAGAGCCAGGTGTGGGGCTGTCGTCCACCAGGCCCAGCTCCCTGTGCAGAGCGCGGGGCCGGACTACACCCAGCGTCCTCTCTCGCTTCTCTCTTGCCGCCCGGAGCTTGGTGATGCTCAGCTTCAGGTCGAGCGGCTCGTCCAAGGAGTGCATGGTGAGGAGGCTAGAGCTGGAGGTGGCAGCAGGCAGTGCTCCCAGCTGGTCTTCAGGCAGGAACCTGGGGAAGGACAGGAGCTGTGCTGTGGCACTGGGACCCCTGACTTTTCCCCAGGCTGCACTCATGACCGTCTAACAGGAGCAGGAGCAGGGCGCAGTATGAGGTTGTCTCCTGGGTAGGACGACCCTGCAAGGGACCTGGCCTGCAGCTATCATGGGAGGACAGCCAATGACTTCCTCAGAGATTTCACATCCGCTTCCCACAAGTCTCTTGGGGAAGACAAAGCTGATGTTCTCCATTTTGCCATGAAACTAAATTTTATTTGTTGACAGGATCTCGCTCTGTCACTCAGGCTGGAGTGCAGTGGCACAATCATACCTCACTGCAGCCTCAGCCTCCTAGGCTCAAGCAATTCTCCCATCTCAGCCTCCCTGGTAGTTGGGACTTACAGGTATGCACCACTCCTGACTAATTAAAAAAAAAAAAAAAATTTTTTTTTTTTTTTTTTTTTTTTTGGGTACAGATGGGGTCTTACCATGTTGCCCAAGCTGATCTCGAACTCCCAGCCTCAAGCGATCCTCCTACCTTGGTCTCCCAAAATGCTGGGATTACATGCCTGAGCCACCAGACTCGGCGAAACTGAGTCTTTTTTTTTTTTAAGATGGGGTTTCACCATGATGGCCAGGCTGGTCTTCAACTCCTGACCTCAGGTGATCCGCCCACCACGGCCTCCCAAAGTGCTAGGATTACAGGTGTGAGCCACCGCGCCTGGCCAAAACTGAGTCTTTTAGAGGCATCCCCTCAGATGGCAGAGCAAAGAAGTACCAGAATATCAGATTCAAGGCCTAAAGCCAGATCTTCCAGGAACTGGCTAGCAGAGTCCCAACAGCCATTTCTGACAGAGGAGGAGCCATGTTCAGGACTCCCGCCCTGTTTGACCCTAAAGATCTAGAACCAGGCCAGGGGGCAAGGAGCATCCTCCTAGGTGGCCAGCAGGCAGCCACGCTCACCTTCAAGAAAACAGGCTGAGAGCTCGCACCAGGCAAGCTGAGGAAGTGGACACAGCCAGGGGCCCCACCTCCCTCCCTGCAGAGGCCTGGAGGAGAGGCTTCACAATTCAGGGAGACCGAGGGCTCCAGGCCACCACCAGGGGGCAGCTGGGGAATGCGGCCTGGCCAGGCCAGCTGGGGCAGGGTCGGCAGAGTCGACCAGCTCTATCTGGTGATTAACATATAAATATGTAGAAATTATTTTTTTTACTGGAGATGATATTCTTTTAATATAACTTCCCATGCTGTAATTTCATCTTTTTAAAAAAATTTTTTTTAAATATTTTTTTAAGATGGGATTTCACCGTGTTGGTCGGGCTGGTCTTGAACTCCTGACCTCAGGTGATCCGCCTGCCTTGGCCTCCAAAGTGCTTGGATTACAGGCATGAGCCACTGCGCCTGGCCAATTTTATCATTTTTCTTAGCATGTTTCACTGGTATCATTTTCATTTTCTTTTTGGAATGGAATCTCTCAGTCACCCAGGCTGGAGTGCAGCGGCACAATCTTGGCTTACCGCAACCTCTGCCTCCCGGGTTCAAGCAATTCTCCTGCCTCGGCCTCCCGAGTATCTGGATTACAGGTGTACACCAGCACACTAAGCCAATTTTTCTGGTTTTAGTAGAGATGAGGTTTCACCATGTTGGCCAGGCTGGTCTTGAACTCCTGAGTTCAGTTGATCTGCCTGCCTCAGCCTCCCAAAGAGTTGGGATTACAGGTGTGAGCCACCACGCCCAGCCTGGTGTAATTTTCTTCACATGCAAATGATCTAACAGTATCCACTGACCCAAGAACAAGGTCAGTGCTTCATTCTAAACCCAGCCTTCACATTCACAGCAGGGGTCTTTTACCAAGAGGTGAAACATGGTATTTCCTTGCATTTGTTCATTAGGATTACTATACCTTGAAAATCTATCTGCCACACAGTCACACGGTGAGGTCCCGTCATATCAGGGTATTTACTCAGTACCAGAGGGCAGCCATGGTGGACGTAACTACTACATGGTGAAATACTTTGGATATTCTCACAGCATGGCTGTGAGTGGCAGAGCTGCCCGGATGCTCCCCATGGGTCAAGACAGGAGGGCAGCCCCCACCTCCTCACTCAGGGCCTCGATCCAGCCTTCCCTTGGTTCTGAGCCCCACTCATCCATTTACCCCAACAAGCTCCCCTTCTGCCCTGACTCTCCAAGCAAGAAGGGCACAAAATGGTCCCCTTCACTGGAGACCCTCTGCTTCTAGGGACACATCCTAAGACCCCACCCCAACATGGCTGACATGGGGGTCTCAGCACAGGGAGGCTGCCCACCTTTCCAAGGTTGTGTCATCAGAACCAGGGCAGCTGCACTTGGCCGTGGGACCCAGGTCTGCCACTCGCCCCTGTGGGAGTGGTCAGATTGTTTGAATTTGCCTCCCAGGCCATGAATGGACCAGGGGATCTCAGGGATTGGCGGGGGGAGGGGCAGGGTAGGGACCAGACCCTGGCCAGCAGGTGGCTGGGTGACAGTGATGGATGGAGCTGGGTCCCCTCCATCGTTTGTCTGGCTGGACAGGGAGCTGCCCTCGGCCTGAACCCCCGCCAGTTACATGCGTCTATCCGTGTCTATCGTCCTTCTACCTGTTTATTTTTAGACACAGGCGCAGTCCAGCCTCCCCGAAGCTCCTCTGTGCTGGGAGCCTGGACGGGGAGGAAGGAAGTAAATATTTATGCTGATGAAGAATTCAGGAGCCAGGAAGGGCTGGTGGCCTGGTCCCTCAGCTGGCCCAGGGCCACAGGCCTCCCCACAGCCTCTGTCCTCGCCCCCACCCCCACCCTTCCGGAGAAGGGGACCACAAGGGCAGGATGGTTTGGGAACTGGGAATTCAGCTGACGGGGACTCTCACTGGCAGCGCTGCCCAAGCAACATCCTTTGGCACCTGCCCCACTGCCTCCCCAGGATAGATGGGGACTGCGGGGAGCCAGGGGCCCTGGGCCACCTTGTTCTTAGGGCCTGCAGGGAACACTTCCCCAGGAGGAGCCTGTCTCCCAGGGTGGGGCCAGCCACACCACCCAAAGCCAGAGGGGAGACTCCCGTGCCCCTCCTTTCATCAGCAGGCCCAGTCCCCAGGGGCACCCCACACACACTTCCTGCCGCTGGGTCCTGCCAGGGAGACGGGTTCATTCCAATGCAGGCCAGAGCCCAGCCCAGTGCCTGCCTCCCTGCCCCCGTGAAAGGAAGGCACTGCCCCTAGTCCTACACCTCCCAGCACCCCTGTTCCAGGCCCTCCCCATCCAGAATTTTTCCTCCTATGAAGGCCCCACCCCAGAGGGGAGACAGTCTCTGACCTGGCCTTAGTCCTGACCTTGGCCAACCTTAAAGCCTCCCCCTTCTACCCCCCCCCCACACTCGCCTGCAGCAGCCAGTTCTGGGCTCTGCTCTGCGCTTTGTTCCCAGCTGGGTGAAGGGGGCAGGCAAGAGCCAGGTTCCTGCTCTCCTGAAAGCCTTGGAGGCCCGGATCGGGGAGCCGCGGGCCTGGAACCTAGGAACCCAGAGTGAAGCCTACGAGCGGGTGGCCATGGCTCTCCCCAGCATGAAGCTGGCTGCCTGGCTCTGGACAAGCTCAGCCAGAGGCCCCAGGTGCTAATTACTGCGGGGTCCCCAGGGCAAGAGCCGGCTCTCGGTCAGATGGGGGCACCCCGTGGGGGCTCCCCGGGCGCAGTGCAAGGCCCGCAGGCCCCACGCCCCTCTGTGCCTTCTGGCCTAGCTTCTCGTGCCTCAGTTTCCCCCCTGGTGGGACAGGGTGGCTTGGAGGACGCACAGAGCCCAGGGCTGCGTCTGGAGCGCCCAGCCCGGGATGCGCGTAGCGCCCCCACACACAAGGGCCTAGGGGTTTGGATGAGCGGTGGGGGCGTCAGTGGGGGGTGAGGGCCGCCGCGGTGGTCGCGGACCCAGGCGCTGCTGCACGGCTCCTCCAACTGCAAAAGGAACTAATTAGAGAGGGACGAGCAGTAGGAAGCGGCTGCGGCGAGGTAGGAAGCGGGCGGGGGCGGCCGCAGGGACCACCGGGGTGGCGGGGGTTGCGGGGGACCGCGCCCGGCCCTCCCCACCCCCTCAGGGCGGGGGTCACCCTGAGGGTGGGCTGGGCGGGCCCCCCGCCGCCCCGGCTGAGACAATGGCTGCTATTGTGTGCCCTCCGGCAGCCAGAGCAGACGGCCCCCAGCTGCAGCGCTGGCGGAGCCACCCGGCCCCCCGACCCCAGGCCCTGGTCAGGCCAGGTAGCCGAGGAGCCCGCCCCCCAGCAGGCGGGGCCTGCTACTGTCCCCACCCTCCCTACTGGAAGGTACGGGGCGGCCCAGCACACTCAGGGAAACCGAGGCCCAGAAGAGGAAGGTAAAGGACCATTAAGCATTTGACCACGTGGCAGGCCCATCTCTCCACGGATTCACTAAGCCCTGTACAACCTCTCCTGGCGGTAGCTGCTGGCATTTTCCTGGTCTCACAGATGGGGAAACTGAGGCTTGAGATCAGCGGGCCAACTGGGAGCTGGCTGGCGTCTTGCTTTGAATAAATTTCCTAGACCAGGTGTGGTGGCTCATGCTTGTAAGCCCAGCGCTTTGGGAGATAGAGGCAGGAGAATCCCTTGAGCCCAGGAGTGCCACAGCAGCCTGGGCAACACGGCAAAAATCCCGTTTCTACAAAAAATACAAAAATTAGCTGTGCGTGGAGGCAGGCACCTGTGGTTCTAGCTACTCGGGAGGCTGAGGTGGGAGGATCGCCTAAGCCTGGGGAGTTCGAGGCTGCAGTGAGCCAAGATCACACCACTGCACTCCAGACTGTCTCAAAAAATGACAAAAAGGCCGGGCGCGGTGGCTCAACCCTGTAATCCCAGCACTTTGGGAGGCCGAGGCGGGTGGATCACGAGGTCAAGAGATCGAGACCATCCTGGTCAACACGGTGAAACCCTGTCTCTACTAAAACTACAAAAAATTAGC